>NC_034592.1:95947925-96003469 GCF_900095145.1 Mus pahari | reverse complement strand
AGAGAGAGAGAGAGAGAGAGAGAGAGAGAGAGAGAGAGAGAGAGAGAGAGAGAAAGAGAGTAGGTTTGATGTTTTAATTTAAAAACAAACAAACAAACAAACAACCCAGGCATCATGTATCTCTTAAATGTAGAGGAGCCCAGTCTCCTACTATGTGCTCACAAAACATAAGAATCAAGAATGTTGAGAGAAAAACGAAGTTGAGACTTAAATTAGCACTTACTCTTCAAATCTGCTTTGAAGTAAAGACTTTACCAGAGGAAGTAAGTCTACACAGCAGCCAAGTGAGATATATTGCTTTTCTTCCTGTAAACTAAAAGAAATTCTAAGTTATAAACTATGAACTGATTAAAACTTTTCTTTAAAATTTTTTTTTTCTGGAAAAAATAATTACTGTTTTTACCTATTGGTTAGAACAGGAAGGCAATCTACCACAACTCCGAGGTCTTCTATCCTGTGAGTATAAGACAGATACCATTGCTTACAGTGTCCTTAGTTACATTCATATTACAGTCTCCATCCTCCTTTCGAGGCATTTGATATTGAACAACTTCAGTATTTATCATGAGTCGAGTACTGAGGATATAAAGGGAAAACAGAGACAGGGATTGCTTTCGAGTGCCTGAGTGGGTGTTGGAGGCAGCAATGGATCAGAGAGAGATGAACACAGAATACATAGAGCAGGATGCTGACGCTAAGTGCTATGGAGGAATAGAAAAAGACATGGGAAAGGATACGCCACATCTTTTTAAAGGAGGCATTCAGCGGGGCGTGGAGTAGGCACCGGTAAGGCAGTGTTCAGAGACTTAGATGCAATGAGGGTGACTGATTCTTAAAACTCCCACTTTTCGAATGGTAAATTTCCCACACTGAGTTTTACAGATAAGAAAAGAATCCTAATCAGAAAAAGTAACAGCTTTGTTTAATCTGATAAAAGGTTTCTGTATCCTTACTACACTTAAATTGGTGATGAATATAATTTAAACTATAGTGTGTCTATGGATGCTAAATACAATGTTTAAATTTGAATAAAACCAGTAAAAACTTTCTTAAAAGTCACTTTTCATATCTCATTAAAGATTACTAATGTTAAACAGGAACAAAAACGTCACACTCACCTCACTAAATAAGCTACAAGTTCACTTATACTTCTCTTTCTCCAGAAAGTCAAAGCTACATTCAATCTCAAATTCCTGCTGAATAGAACCTGGGCCATTGTCTCATGGTCCTGAGAAACCTGAAAGGCAATCATCTAATTTGTTAAAAACCACACTGAAACATGACACGACCTTTTTTTTTTTTTTTTTTTAATAAAAATGTTCTGGTAGACACAGCCTTTAATTATGCAAAGGAAACGCCTTATACTGGCCCTCAAAAAGGAATACTGTAATTTACAGTTGAATACAGTGAATGATTGGTGTGAATACATTTAGTACTTTTTCCTTTCTTCCCTCCTTGCTATTGTTTTTTCAAAAATCCCAGTAGTTTATACAGTAAGTTATTTCTAGCTGAAAAATTTTAAGGATGTGGACATAGAGACAAGATAAGCACATAGGCTAGTGATTACCAAACGAACAGCATGAGAGAGGACGCACAGCCTGGAATTTGGTCCTGTTACAAACAAGATGAATGTGCCATCTGAGTGCATTTTTAAATAAGGTAATGCATTCCTGTTATAAAAACTTTAGCTCAAAACTGTGAGAGACAAAAAGTGAATACCCTACTGGCAAAAGTGTCTGACATCATTCTCCAGAAGCAATTACAACCACTAAACTGGAATGAGTCTTTCCAGATCATGCTTTAGACAGTGGCAAATAGTTACATATAGTAACACACCAAAAAGTTTAAAATCTTATTTTAAAAAAAACCATTTTTCCTATACATGAACATGAATCCATGGGTATTTTCAATGCTAAACTACATATGGATTTCATTTAATAAAAAATAGTAACATATTTTTAGTCTTTATCACCATTTATTTAGATTATTTCTGTTTTTTCTATTTAAGCTGTTTCTGTAAACACTGTAAATTGTGTAAACGCATACATTTGTATAGTTACTTTCCTTTGGGTTAATTTTACAGTTAAAAGATGTAGAGAAGCAGGTTTGCTGAATCAAGTCCCCAGTGGGCAGTTCTAAGAACCCAGCAAAACTGACTAGGTAACAGATTTCAGTGATCTGCTTTTTAAGGTAAAAATGTCTCTTTTCCCTCTTCCTTTAAACTTCTCTTTGCCAACTTGTCACTTTGGATATTTACAACAGTTTATCAGGCATTTCATTCTATTTCAGACGCTATTAGAGACAGGGGGTTCATCTGTACAACTGTCTTAGGCAGTGAACACAATTCAAATACATATGCATTTTAAGAGTTGCTATCAGCTAATAGAACAACATAAGAGAAAAAACAAAAGGGAAATCAAAACCAAAACAAAGCAACCTAGTAGTTCAATAGGGATAAAGTTAAGCTAAAACTGACTTACCTCAGAAAAGAAACCACTATATTTTGATGATGGGTTTTCTGTCTGTGAAGACCCAGAATCACTGGTATTAATGACAAATGTCCGACTGTCGTGGCGTAAATTTTCGGGTAAATGGCCTGCACAAGCCAGTTCATTTTCTTTATTTGCCATGTCACAGCCCCCACTTTTTGGGGACTGCTTAGTTCTATAACAAGGATTTGGGAAGGAATGCCGAACTAACTTTCTGTGGCAGAGCACCTTGCGCAGTTTATCTGGGCTTTTCACTACCTGTCCAACAGTTCTGTAAAAAGAATGTAAGTGGAAAAAAAGAAAAAGAAAAAAGTTTTTAAATAAAAATTTAATCAGCTACATTTTGCAATTATAATCCACTAAAATTAGAAGAAAATAATTTAAAAACTTTTAATTTGAAGAGGAAAATAAAAGTTATAAATTATCAGGAAGGCAATAAAAAACATGGCAAGTTATACAAAATGAAAACAAAAGGACATAATAGCTCCCGTGTTTTAAAATAAATATTAAAGGCCATGGGAACAGAAAAATAGGAACACTTTTCAGACATCTAAGCTTTTTCTAAACAACTAACACATTTTCTAGTAAGTGAAAATCTATTCACATTTGGATATTTTAAATTTATTTTAAGCTGGAACACATTTAATTTTGTGTATGAAAGAATACAACAAACAAAATCTTATAGAGTACAAGTTTCCAGAAGCTTTGGGGATTATTATTATTTTTACTTTGTGCTTCCTTACCATCTGAGAAGCAGTTTTCTCTCACCACAGTAGACTGCCTCATCACAGACCCAAAGGCAACAAGTCAGAGACTAAAGTTCTGAAACCATGAGCCAAAAGAAATGTTTTTCCTGAAACTGGGTCTCTCGCCCTGCGGCTCAGGCTGGGTCTGCATTCACAATTCTGGTCTCAGCTTCCCAAGTGCTAGGAATCAAGGCACGCACTACCACAATGGCCCCAGAATGTTTCCCCCTTATAAAAAGTCACGGTACTAGGAAGCTAAGAAACATACTGTCACAGAATATTTTACCAAAAGAAGTACATTTTTTTCTGAACAGAAAGACTACAGAAATAGCTGTTTCACATTAGTATCAATTTCTAATTCTCAGTTTAACAGAAGACAGCTGTATTCTTATTTCTGTCTGTCTGTTGTTATTTAATATTATGCTATTTCTGAAGAGCTTATACTGTACACTTGTAAAAGAGTAAAAATGGACAATATGAACAAGGACTTCAAACCCTCCCTGTTGGGCTCCAGGGACCCCAGGTCATACTGTGGATACCCATGGTTTAGAAAGCTGCACTTAAGAGTACAGGCCATTTTGACAGCTGTCTGGCTATTTGATCCTGAGCAATTCACATATTTCCTCTGACTATTAGTATTCTTGTCACTGTTTAGGAATAATGGCATCTATGTAAGGAATAGATAATGCTGATGCATTAGTGCCGTGCCCAGCACAGAGGAACTATTGGATAACAAGTTAACTGTAATTATAATAAAAAGAGTATTTACTTGTTTTATGTCTTCACGTCTACTTTCAGTATCTTCCTACAAAATTTAAAGAATCTCTTACCTACTTATGTAAGCAGCCAACTGTTTTGGAGATCTCTTAACCTGAAAACCAAAGTAAACAGTGAATCATAGTTTTTTAATAGAGTTACACAAACTTTATGACTGATGTTAATAATGCAGTTTAAAACTCAACAGGTATTTGGGACCAATGTTTTCTTTGTGTTAATACCATGTTTTCAACCACTAGGTACAAAATTGTATTTTGTAATATGTTTGGCAAAGTGACATATTATCTTTCTTTGGGTGCTTATAATAAGTCGGTTCAAGTTTAATGTGGTTTTTAAAAAGATTTCATTGTTAATCAACCTTTGAATGAACAAAATGCATCTCTGAGTTCCTTATCAACTAAAACATTTATATCATAGTTTATAGAAACAGTATATTTGCCAAAATTTTCTTATAACCTTAGGAATATAATAATAGGTATGCTTCATTAATTCTATCTAACTTAAGAAATTAAACAGATCTGATGGTTTAAACTACCATACTTACCTCCTTCATGTTCTTACTGGTGAAATTAGAGATCCTCTTTCTAGGAAGATCAATACAGTTAGAGAAGTTCCGTTTTTTAACATGGTGAGTATCAAATGCCATAATCTCTTAAGTACCTAAACAAAATGAAAATAATAAAAAATTTAAAAAGCCAAAGAGTCCAATCTTTCATAGCATGTATATGCACATATATTAACATCTCTATAATGAGATCTGCAAATGGGGCTTAACAGTAAAAAGAAAAAAAAAAGACATACTTTGTGTGTGTATAACAAATCTGTAATATACAGTTTATTGTTTTCCTGAGACAGTAGTACAGGTTGACTTGAAACTCAATGTTCCAACTTTACCATTGCCTGCTAAACTCTAGAAATACAAATATAAGCCTTGTTTTAAATATTTCTAAAACCCAAAAACACGGAAAAAGCACAACATATAGTATCCCAGGACATAAAGGCTCTTCAACTTCTCATCAGCTAAAGCTTAGTCTGGAGGCTATTCTGCTGTAGAGAAACAAGGCAAGAAAAAAAACACAGACTCTAGATCAAAGGGGTTCTACAATATAAGCCTTATTTTAAAAAAAGAAAGATAGAATACCAATTCAGTTAAAGACAGCAGACTAGCCAGGCAGTGGTGGTGCATGCTTTTAATCCTAGCACTCAGGAGGCAGAAGCAGGTGGCTTTCTGAGTTCAAGGCCGGCCTGGTCTATAGATCAAGTTCTAGGATAGCCAGTACTACACAGAGAGACCCTATCTCAAAAAAAGACAATGAACTAAACACATCTAATTACTTCTGTCCTTCTGAAACATCATCAAAATGAAAAAAGAAGAGATTTTTAAAGGCATAATATTACCATTATGGAGAAAAAAAAGAGATAAGAGCAATTAGAATTTAGAACAATTTAGAAGCTGCAAAGCCCAAGTGGTAATTAACTTGGTAGGTCTTTTCAACATAACACACAAGAAATTCTGTATTTTAATTTAACATACATAATACAATTCTTTTTAAAAAATTTTATTTTTCATTTATTTTATAAATTTTATATTTTATATATTTTATTGTGAGTATACTGTCACTGTCTTCAGACATACCAGAAGAGGGCATCTGATTCCATTACAGAGGGTTGTGAGCCACAATTTTATTCTACAAAAAATGTAAACCCGGCTGGGCGTGGTAGCGCAGGCCTTTAATCCCAGCACTTGGGAGGCAGAGGCAAGTGAATTTCTGAGTTCAAGGCCAGCCTGGTCTACAGAGTGAGTTCCAGGACAGCCAGGGCTATACAGAGAAACCCTGTCTTGAAAAAAAACCAAAAAAATGTAAACCCAAGTTTTTACACACTAAATTTCAAATCCCTTTATCCTCTTTCTTCCACTTGACTTATGAAGGCTTGCAATCAAGCTCATATACTTCAAGGGGAGTTCACAAGATGTTTCTTCGGGAACTTTGACCAGCTCCACAGTAAATCATACATACACACAAGCCTGTGGGCACACATATACATCCCTTTAAAATACAGATACAATGATAGTCAAAGTGGCTAAAGAAGTTCCTGTATGTTGTTTACAGTGGTGCTCATCTACCAAAGCTAACAAAACTACACACAGATACAAACACACACACACACACACACACACACACACACACACACACACACACACGTACAGAGTGAGTTGTGGTAGCTTATATCTATAATCCTGCATTTGAGAGCAGAAACAGACAAGATCTCTTTAGGTTTAATGCCAATCAGAGGTATAAAGTAAGACCTAGTCTCAAAAATAAATAAATAAATAAATAAATAAATAAATAAATAAATAAATACCACATACATGGTAGCTCACATAGTCGGCAATTCCAGTTACAAGGAATCTGACACCCTCTTCTGGTCTTAGTGGGCAAGGTGCACAGACATACATGCAGGTAAAACACCTGCACACAATAAAAACTTAAAATGAAACAACAACAAAAAAAACAAACAAAACTAAACCTTCATAGAAGCTGAATGACAAATCTGAGAGTATCTTCCAGAACATACAAGCAAATGATAAAAAAAAAAAAATCAGAAGACAGGTTTAGAGGAACCAACATTTAAACAAAAGGGAAGTAACAAGGAAGAATAGAGAGACTAATTAGAAACTAATGAGAAGATTTAAGAAAACTATACAGGGGCTGGTGAGATGGCTCAGAGGGTAAGAGCACCCGACTGCTCTTCCAAAGGTACAGAGTTCAAATACCAGCAACCACATGGTGGCTCAAACCATCCTTAATGAGATCTGACTCCCTCTTCTGGAGTGTCTGAAGACAGCTACAGTGCACTTACATATAATAAATAAATAAAAATCTTAAAAAAAAAACAAAAACAAAACAAAAAAAAACTATACAGAACTGGAGAACACAAATTCCTAGAGAAAAGGGCTCCATCTGAGTCACCATAATGAATGAAAGCAGAGGTAGAAGGTACATCACCTTCAAATTCAGAGAATTATGAAAAACTAGAGAAGGTAGTATGACCAGATGTGGTGGCATACACTTTTAATCCCAGCACACTGAAAAGCAGAAGCAGGAGATCTCTGTGATCTCAGTTTCAGAAAGAGAGACCCTGTCTCAAAATAACAAAACAAAACACTCCTCTTCCCCTCACCCCAAATTCAGGCAATTTACAACACCCTATTTAGTCAAATGTGAGCGTAATGATCATTCACAGTTAAAAACAAATTCCTAGCTGGGCGTGGTGGCTCATGCCTTTAATGCCAGGACTTGGGAGGCAGAGGCAGGCGAATTTCTGAGTTCAAGTCCAGCCTGGTCTACAAAGTGAGTTCTAGGCCAGGGCTATACAGAGAAACCCTGTCTGGAAAAAACAACAACAAAAAAACAAAAAAACAAAAAAAAAGGAATTTTCCAATAAAAAAAAATTCCTTTCTAATAGCAATATTGAAAAACAATAACACAAGATAAATAGATTCTAATTCGAGAGATGGGAAGGAATTTTCCAATATATACTATAGCAGGTTAGAAAGCTTCTTTTGTGATTGGGTGGATACTTCATTCCTCCTTAGAATAAGGAGCATAACTCTCATGAAAGGTTATAGGTACAGAGACAAAATTTAGAGCTAAGATGAAAGGATGGACTATCCAGAGAGTACCCCATTNGGGAGTCCATCCCATCATCAGCCANCAAACCTAGATACTAATNCTCATGCCAGCAAGATNCTGCTGAAGGNACCCTGATATTGCNGCCTCTTGTGAGGCTATGCCAGTGCCTGGTAAACACCGAAATGGATGCTCACAGCCAGCTACTGGATGGAACACAGGGTCCCCAATGGAGGAACTAGAGAAAGTACCCAAATACCTGAAGGGGGCTGCAACCCTGTAGGTGGAACAACAACAGGAACTAACCAGTACCCCCGGGGTTTGTGTTTCTAGCTGCATATGTAGCAGAAGATGACCTAATCGGCCATCAGTGGGAATAGAGGCTCCTTGGTCTTCCAAACTCTATATGACCTAGCACAAGGCAAGGCCTGGGCCAAGTAGTGGGAGTGGGTGGGTAGGGGAACAGAGGTGGGGGGAGGGGTATGGGTAACTTTCGGGATAGCATTTGAAATGTAAATAAAGAAAATAATAATAATAATAAAAAAAAAGAAAGCTTAGAAGAAAAGGATTCACAAAATGAAATGGGCTTAAAATAAAAACTGGGCAGGGCATGAAATACTATTTTACACTCACTATATAACTATACAATGAAGACAAAAATAAGTGCTGAGAAAGATATGGAGAACCAAGGACTTTCAAGCATCATTTCCCAGTATTGGGGATGAATATCTAGGGTGAAATGTATACAAGGCAAGTGCTCTCCCAGGGAGAAAGCTCCAGGCCCTGGCAGTTAAATTCCACTCCTACATATATACTGAAGGGGAAAGAAACATGTTGACACAAAAGTTTGTATGCAAATACTGAGCATAGCCAAGAGACATCAACACTGGTGAATGTTATCACCCTGTTAATAAATAAAATGAGGCACATCTATGTCGAATACTACTCAGCAGCAAAAAGGAACTAAGTACTCATAATTGCGTATACACATGAGCAGCAGTACAGTAAGTAAGAGACCATGATACAATTTGTGACAAAATAAAATACGTAGCCAGAAAAACCAATTGTTTGTTGCTTCTCAAGTTGAAGTAGGAATGGAAGTTACTACACAGGGGCACAAAGTTTTTCAGTGACAGAAATAAATGCTCTAAAGATCTACTGGGACTGGAGAATGTTCTAGTCTGTCCTTACAATCAGTAAATTGCACATTTAAAAGTTTCATGGTTATACTTTATATCACAATAAGGCTTTATAAAGGGAATTATTAAAATTGTAAGACAAAGACTTATTGTAAAGGTTTTGTTAGCTATTCATTCTGTTTTTTACCCATGTCTCATGCATTTAATAGCACCTTTCTAGAGCCATAATATAGAATTGTTCTTCTCCCCCAAAAGCACTTAGGAATGCTACTGAAACTTGAAGTTCTCTATTAGGAATGCTACTGAAACTTCAAGTTCTCTATGTGTTTTTGAAGTTCTATTTGATAAGACACAAAAAGAGAAGAATCTGAAATGGTTGAAGACTCATTTTTTTTTAAAGATTTTATTTATTATTATATGTAAGTACATTGTAGCTGTCTTCAGACACACCAGAGAGGGCGTCAGATCTCATTACAGATGGTTGTGAGCCACCATGTGGTTGCTGGGATTTGAACTCAGGACCTCCGGAAGAGCAGTCAGTGCTCTTACCCGCTGAGCCATCTCACCAGCCCCGAAGACTCATTTTTTTTAAAAAAACAACTCTTAATAAGCAAAGAAGAACATAAGCAGGACCCTAAGAGAATAAAAGCAGAGAGGGAACAGCTATTCTAACATTACGAACAACTTCTAAACATCAGATATAGCATGCATTTTCTTACAGTAACACAATGCTTTCTATCAGTAGCTCTATTGAGAAAAACAGCATAATAATGAAGCTCACGGGATGATTTCTCTTTATACAGTAGCTGTCTTCTACCTCAAAGATAAAAAAAGGATCTATTCATATACTCTTATAATGGCTGCCAAACCAAGAGATTAAACAGCTCCAAGTGTTCAGATAGTCCCTGCCTTCTCACAACAAGGGGAACTCATTACACAGGAATGAACCACGCCTGGACAGTTCAAGGCCAAGCTAGCTTTCTCTTTACATTCATATACTATATTGACTATTCACATCGTACTTAACCCTGGAATCCAACTAGACAATTTCTCTACCAAAACAAAACAAGCTGTTGAGAAAGACATGCTTCTCCTTATACAAGAATTCCTTCCACATGTGGTTATCTCCTAAGAGCCATGAGGATAAGAACAGTTTTTAGCTACTATCTTTTCTTCTTCCTTCCCTCCCTCTCTCTTAAATACATTTTTAAAAATTTATTTTATGTAAGTACACTGCAGCTGTCTTCAGACACCCCAGAAGAGGGCGTCAGATCTTGTTATGGATGGTTGTGAGCCACCATGTGGTTGCTGGGATTTGAACTCGGGTACTTCAGAAGAGCAGTCTTACCCACTCTTACCCACTGAGCCATCTCATCAGCCCTCTTAAATACATTTTAATTGGAGCTTAAAAAAAAAAAATCACTGCCCTATAATAATAAAATACATAAACAAGAAATAAGTTCAGTAATGCAATGCCTTACCCATTGGCCACCTTGTCATATATCCCAGTACTCAGAGGCAGAGGCAGAAGAGTCCATTTGTACACAGAGACTCTCAAACGAACAAAACCAAATCACTTTCAGAAAATGTCCTGGAAAGTACAATTTCTAAAAATTGTCTTTTTAAAGCACAGGGCATTAGAGGGTGTACTTCAATGGTACTGTACTTGCTAAGCATACACAGGGCACTGAGTGTGAACCTCTACATCCACAAAACTTAACAATATTAAAAATAATAACAACAAAAAGCCTATTACAACAGTATAGAAAACAATGTACTATATATATATAAAATCTTGGTGTGATGCTTAATCTTGGTTATCAAGTTGACTACATTTGTAATCAATTAAAACGCAAGCAATTGAACAAGCTTTTTGAGAGATTTTCTTGATTGGATCAATGAGTGAAGACTCACCCTAAATGTGGGCCATACATTCAGGTGGCATAAAATGACATAGAAGGAAACTTTTGCTTTTTTTTTTTTTTTTTGGGATTTTTGAGACAGGGTTTCTCTGTATAGCTCTGGCTGTCCTGGAACTCACTTTGTAGACCAGGCTGGCCTCAAACTCAGAAATCTGCCTGCCTCTGCCTCCCAAGTGCTGGGATTAAAGGTGTGCGCCACCATCGCCCTGCTCAAGCTTTTGCTTTTTGCCTGCTTGCCCTGACTCTCACTGGCAAGTTCTTCTATCCTGTTCTTGAGACATTCCTTTGCTGGTATTAGAACTTACTTCTTAGGGATTCTAAGAGACTAGAGCACCAGATTGGGACTGTTGAGGTATCCAGTCCTGTGGACTGCACAATGACAGGATCCTTTGCCTTTCCCTCTAGAGACATTTGTAGTTGAATTACTCAGACCACAGCCTGTAAGCCACTCAAATAAGTCCTGTATATTCATTCTACCAATGCCGTTCCCTTAGAGAACCCTGACTAATATACCTGGCTTATTTATTTTATTTTTAAAAGTTCTATTAATCCTCACCCCAAAATGAAAGAACAGAAAAAGACAAGATCACATCAAATCGAAAAGTTTTTGCACAAAAGAAGCATTCATCAGAGAGACAACCTAAAGAATAGGAGAAAATATTTGCAAATAACCTGATGAGGAGCTAATATTCAGAATAATAAGGAACTCCAAAAATACAATAGCAAAAAGAAAAAGAAAAAAAAAAAAAAAAAGAAGAAAATCAAGCAGCTCAATTAAGAGTGGGCTCTGAATCTTATTGCACTTTGGACCTAGAATGTCCCTGAAAGTCTTCTGTGTTGAAGAAGATAGGGCCTACTGTGGAGTCTGGAAGAACTAGGTCACTGGCAGCATACTTCTTATCTCTTAGCCCCTGGTCACTCCCCTGTCTTCTTTCTTCTTGGTCACAGTGAAATAAACAGCTTTGCTCTACAAGGCTCTGCAGACCAAAATTTCCTGTCTTGCAACAGGACCATAGCACGGGAATCAAGTAATCACGACCTACAACCTTTGAATTTTAGCAATGGAGTCATGTAATCCTGACCTACAACCTCTGAAAGTGAGGCAAAGTAAACTTCTGCTCTTTTCAGGTAGTTTCTCAGGTATTCTGTCATACCAGTGGCAAGCTAACATAACCTAAACTGACAGTCAGCAGGAGGATTAAAAAGTGTTAGCTAACATCACTAATCATCAGGGAAATGCAAATCATTCATACTGGATTATTACTATATTTCATTAGGAATACCTATTATCAGAAAGTACAGAAAACAAGTACTAGCAAGGATATATAGAAAAGGGAACCCCTTGGGGTGGTGAGATAGCTAAGTAGTAAGGATCTTGCCACATAAACCTGATGACCTACCTCCATGATATGGCCTCAGAAGCCATGTAAAGTTAGGAAAGAACCAATCCCTCAAGAGTTGTCCTCTGACTATGGCACACATGCACTCAACCCCAACCACACACACACACACACACACACACACACACACACACACACACACACTCTCTCTCTCTCTCTAAAAATTTTACAAAAGAAAAGAGATCATTGTACACCAATGATGGGAATGTATACTGCATAATCATTATAAAAAACAGTACAGAAATTCTTCAAAATAATCAAAAACGATCAGATGATTCTGCAGTTCCACTAGTGGGTGCTTATCCAAAAGAAACAATTCAGTTTGCCATAGATAACTGTACTTCTGTTTACTGTAGCAATATCCACAATAGCCAGGAAATGGAAATAATCTGTTTATTAGTGAATGAATAAAGAAAATGTGGTAAATATAAGCAATGGAATACCACAGAGGATGAAGTCTTACAACTTATGCCACCTGTATAGAAACAGATTTTGTAAGTGAAATAAACCAGAGACAAAGGATAAGTACCTTATAATTTCCTATGTGGAATCTACTGAAGCTGACCTTACAGAAGCTGAGAGCAGAAGGAAGACCCGGGCTGGTCAATAGGCTCTAAGTTGTAGGTAGATATGAGATACGAAATTCTGGGATTGCAGAGTGACTGTAGGCAACAATTATGTACTGTGTATCTCAAAAATCAAGCAGAAGAGAGTCTGAATATTTTCACCCTAAGGAAATGGATAAGTATTTGAGAAGATATGTGCAACCCGATTCAACAACACAAAATGTGTACATGCATTAAAATAGCACATGTACCCTGTGGATTTTTATGTTACAAATCTGTTTAAAAGTACATTTAATTAGTTAAAAGAAATTACCAACCTTAAGTTGGGGATGGAGACATACCTCTATGGTAGAGTGCTTGTCCAGCATGCTTGAGGGCCTAAGTTCAATCCCAAGCATTGTAAAACAACACAACAAAGCTTTAATTAAAGTTATTGCTAGAGGAACTATGGGCCATCTTCTCAATAACTTACAAGTTTTTCTATTTTCTAAAAGTATGATTTTTTTAAAATGAGATCAGTCCTTTTAACTTTTCCAAAATTAGGACAATATAATCTAATTTTCTTACTTCTGCCCACTTGCTTCATTTTTTTCTCTTTGTTTTCTCACTTTAAACCGATTCCTCTGTGCCTGCTTTCAAGCATGCTCCAGTTTCTCCTATCAGCTCCTATACTCTTTCTGTTTTCCTTTCCTGCCAAATTTCTACAATGAGTGCTTTTTAGCTTCCAATTGGTCTTTAACCCTTTACAATTATGTCTTGTTCTGGTCTCTCATGTGTAAGTCTATCAATGTGACTGTCTTTTGCTTAAAACTATATGGGAGCCAGGAATAGTGACAGTCTATAATTACAGTACCCTGGAGGCTATAACAAGAGTCTGAGAATTTTAAGTTCAAGGCCAGTCTGGACTACATAGTAAGACTTTGTTTCTAAAGGCAAAACAAGACAAAACAAAACAAGTAACAAAGAATGAAAAAAAGAAAAGAAAAATGAAAAAGAAAAACAAATTACCTTCCCCACTGCAATAAATAAAACCCCTACCAGAAACCTTTTAGCAGTCGATGTTCATGGAGAGCACCCAGGCCAATGTTAAGGCTACTCCTTCATCACTAGTCAGCTGTTTCACTATTTCAGGATCCTCAGCTCCCAACACAACTCTGCAGACTCTCCTTGCTCATTTCCCTTCTCTGAGTCACTTTTCCTTCAACAACTCTTTTCTCTCTACATGAACATTGAGGGTGCATGTTTCCACAGGTTCAGTTACTTTTCTAGATCCAGGCTCTCTTGTAACTTTTTCTGAACCCAACTGGCTTCCACACCCATCACTAGTTTTTAGTCAACATTTCTAAAACAAATCTCTTCAACTGTCAGTTCAATAATGGCACTTCCTAACTATCATACTTGAATTGCTAACAACTAAAATTCTCTCTGACTAGAAACTGGGAAGTTATTTTTATTCTTTTTTTCTTTCCTTTCACCAAGCCACTAAGATCCTAGAATCTTCCATCAAAATATTTCCTGATTCCATTCTGACTTCCCTTTTCTACTGTCAGAAAGAGCCCCATCACTTCAAGCCTAAAATACTGTAGAAATGGGCTGGAGAGATGGCTCAGAGGGTTAGAGTACTGACTACTCTTCCAGAGGTCTTGAGTTCATTTTCCAGCAACCACATAGTGGCTCACAAACTCTTATACATAAAATAAATAAATAAATATTTTTAAAAATACCGTAAAAATAATTAGTTCTTTTTTTCCCACTACAGGTCTTCTCCTGATCCTTATAAATCATCCTACATAATAACAACTATGGTGTTTATAGAGAAAATACAAATACAGAATTTCCCGGGGCTGGTGAGATGGCTCAGTGGGTAAGAGCACCCGACTGCTCTTCCAAAGGTCCAGAGTTCAAATCCCAGCAACCACACGGTGGCTCATAACCATCCGTTACAAGATCGGACGCCCTCTTCTGGAGTGTCTGAGGACAGCTACAGTGTACTTACATATAATAAAAAATCTTTAAAAAAAAAAAAAAAAAAGTAAGCCATCTCTCTTGCCTCATGTTTATTAAAAAAAAAAAAAAAATACAGAATTTCCAAAGGTTATGATTTGTACTGGCTGGTTTTGTATATCAACTTGACACAAAGTCCTCACAGAGAAAGGAGCCTAAGTTGAGAAAATGCCTCCATGAGAGCCAACTGTAGGGCATTTTCTCAATTAGTAATCAATGGGGACACTGTGGGTGGAGCCATGCCTGGGCTGGTAATGCAGGGTTCTATAAAAAGACAGGCTGAGCAAGCCAGGGCAAGCAAGCCATAAGCAGCACTCCTTCTATGGCCTCTGTATCAGGTTCCTGCTCTGTTTGAGTTCCTGACCAACTTCCTTTGGTGATGAACAGCAATGTGGAAGTGTAAGCCAAAGAAACCTTTTCCTCCCCAACTTGCTTATTGATCATGGTGTTTTATCAAAGCAATACAACCCTGACTAAGACATGTATAAATTACATACATTTTAAGGATGCCTTACTTTGTTCAAGTAAACCTGGCTATACTGCATGTTAAAGCATTTATTGGAAATCTAGTATACCTAAAAGGTTCTGAGACATTCAATTATGTTCTTTAGTTCTGTGATACCCAGACTTGGCTACCACAGTCTTGGGACTGACTCATATATGTATACTAAACTAAGCACAGAACCCCCTCATTATCAGATACCATACTACTGGGGTACTTTTTATTTCTTATTTTTTTTAAGAGTGAGAGGCCAGGAACAGTGGTTCATACCTATAGTTTTAGGTTTTAAGAGGCAGGAGAAGGAAGATCAGGAGTTCAAGGTCATCTTCTACTACAGAGCAAGTTTAAGACTAGTCTGGGCTACAAGAGATAATCCCTCAAAAAAAGAGGAAATACAAATGAGGAGTCCCTATTATTTTCTAATGGGACAGGAGGAGAGCTGGGAAGGAAATGCAGCACTACAGTAATGTTAGATAATCTTATAAGAGATCTGCTGGATGTCAGGCATTAACCTCTCTGTGTGCACACACTTAGACATAAAAACATACATTTGTACTTTTCTTTTAATATAGATGAGATGAATTTGCCCTAAAATCAACAGCAAAGATGCAAAGAGTTGGGGCTGGATTCTAGGGATTCTCTTTCTACTGTTTATAATCTTAACTAATAAACTACAATGCCTCCCAATTAACAGATGTGAATACATATATAGATGATACATATACTTTGGAGTAAATAGACCTTCTAGTTCATGAGTTTGGAGGGCCTTCTATTCTGAATCTATTCTCTCAAATGTAAAATATAAATAATAATGTGAAGATTATATACATTATTGCTATTAACATTCATAGCATTTACACAAAACATAAATATGTATGATTTAGTGTTTGGAAAGCAAATTGAATACAACCAGAAAGCCTATGAAGTATGATCACATCTTGTCCTGCTATATTTGGGTTAACTAAATAATTTACCATCCAAACCAAGACACTGATGGCAATGAGAGGAGGCATCATGAAAAAGCATGTTAGGACAACAGGCACAAACTAAGTCTGTCCCGTGCAATCAAGATGTATGGATGTTTGGCCTCAGTCAGTTCTAATGTTTACTGTCTTACGACTATTTTTTTTTTTTTGATAATTTCTTTCTATAAAAATTATCAATTAATCAACTATAAAACTATAGACACAGTGAATAACTACAGACATATATAACATGAATAAACTTCAACTATATTGTGCTAAGTAAAGGAAACTAAAATGTAAAAGGCTATTTTCATGACATTCTAAATAGCAAAAATATAAATATGGAAGGAAAAGTATCAATAATATCAGAGACTATAAGCAGGGAAAAGTTTTCTCCAAAGGAATAAGAAAATTTTGGGGGTAGAGAGATGTTACATACTTTACTATAGTAATGATTGTGCCACTATATGGAAGAGACAAGTCATAGATAACTGCCTTTAAGGAAATTGGGGAGTAACACTGTTGTGTAGCTTAGTGGTAGAAAATCTGCCAGGATTTGGCTCAATCCCCAGCACACAGGAAAAAATACGGCTTTTCAGTAGCATGCTCAGACACCAGGCACTTGCTTGACAGAAGCGAAGGGTTGTGGGCTCAGACACCAGGGACTTGCTTGACAGAAGCGAAGGGTTGTGGGCTCAGACACCAGGCACTTGCTTGACAGAAGCGAAGGGTTGTGGGCTCAGACACCAGGCACTTGCTTGACAGAAGCGAAGGGTTGTGGGCTTGGACCCACGGTCTTCTCTTTAGGAAACCAGTCTACTCTTGAGTCCTGAAAGTTCCTGAAACGTTCCTTAAAATACCCAGAACACACTTATGTTCTGAATGGAAGTTACCAAAGCCAGACCAACTGGTTTTAGTACTCAACTGTGTGGGCTGGAGCAGACTGCAGACCAAGCTGAAGATGCCCTCAGTGCCCTGTGTATGCAATGGCATGTGGGAGTTTACGAAGCTCAATCAGCAGCCACCTCTGGGCTCCTTCCATGCTCTCTCGTCTCTCTGGGAACCTTACTGCTCACTGTGTAGTAGTATGTGCCACAGCTTACTGAGTAAAAACTAAAGACTCTCTTAAAACTTAAAGACCAGTGCAGTTCAAAGATCAGGTTCAAAAGAACCAGGCAGAGTTTTCCAGCTTCCACCTTTAACTATCCATGTAACTTGGGAACCAGCTGTTTTAGTTTTTTCATGAATAAAAGTAAAAATGTTTATTTATGTAATTTGCCTTGACTTAACTCCAAAAGAATGAAAAACCTACAAAACAGGACCTTTGTTTTAATAGAGGAGAAAACTGAAACAAAGAGAAATGGGATCTTAGGGGATTTTTTTTTTTTTTTTTTTGAGACAGAGTCTCATTATATAGCCCAGGCTGACCTGGAACTTGTTATATAGCTACAGCTGGCATATGGGTCCTGAGGACTGAATTCAGGTCATCAGGCTTGGTACCAAGTGCTTTTATCCACTGAGGCATCTCCTCAGTACAAATTTACTTTAAAATTATTATTGGTGGTGGTGTTAAGTGCTTGCATGCTCTCTCTCTGTCTCTCTGTCTCTGTCTCTGTCTCTCTCTCTCTCTCTCTCTCTCACACACACACACACACACAATGTACATGCATGTACACTAATGTGGAAGTCAGAGGACAATTTTGTGGAGGCTTATGCAGACAATACTGAGCACCTCCCCCTCCTCCAAGCTCCCAGTTTATGGAACTACAGGCACATACTACCATGCCTGGCTTAAGGAAAGAATATTTTGAGAGTTAAAGCTGATTGCAAAGTAGCAGGCAATTTGGCAGAAGAGTGGTATTGAACACTACACGGAAATCAAAAGGAAAAGATGGGGGCTGAGAGGACAATGACATGAGATCAGGGGGATAATGTGGGGAGACAGGATATGGACAAACTCTGAGGACACTAAATCTGTTTTACAAAGGAAAAGAATAGGGACTTAGTGTCTGTGTCCTTCAATACAGAAAACATAACATTAATTATCATTTCCCAATCTTTTGTAATAGACATATTCTGTCTCTGTCAATGTTGCCTTTTTGTTGAAACAAAATGTTTTTTCTCCAGGAAATATTTCTTTTCTTCCTTTCTGCTTTATCAAAGCCTCTCTTACTATGAAGATTGAATCTTTTTTTCCAAAGCATTTCTTGATTCTGGTCTTGGTGCAAGGTTTCCTATACCATCTCTTAGAACACTCAGTTTTATATTGCAGTTTCTGCCTTCGGCAGATAACAAATACATGAGGAATTAAATGTAAGATATGACTGAGCACTAGCTGATTTTAGTCCGTTTCCTCCAGCCAAATAAACTTCAAAACTTTTAAAACATTTAAATTTTTTCCTAAATTACGTGTCTGTATGTGCACACAAATGCTACTATGTGTGTAGAGGTCAAGAGGACAACTCGTGAAAAATTGCCTTCTCTTTTACTATGTAGGTCACAGGGGTTGAATTCAGGCTGTCAGACTTGGCACCTTCACCTACTGAGCCATCACTACACTATAAAACTTCTGATAGACAGGGACTGCATACATTAACATATACTACCTAAAATACAATTTCACAACTACTACTTAATGTATAAATATACTATACACAGACACATGTACATACACACCCCATTGAGTGAACAAATGTGTAATGACAAAACACTGGTATTTTAGCCAGGCAGTGGTGGCACATGTCTTTAATCCCAGCACTCGGGAGGCAGAGGCAGAGGCAGGTGGATTTCTGAGTTCGAGGCCAGCCTGGTCTACAAAGTGAGTTCCAGGACAGCCAGAGCTATACAGAGAAACCTTGTCTCAAAAAACCAAAAACCAAAACAAAACAAAAAACCCAAAAAACAAAAACAAACAAACAAAAAAACAACAACAGTGACTCCTGGAGGCAAACTGAACCAAACCAAACCAGAATGATCTGAGAAAGGTAACTCTGGCCCCTGGCCCACAGACACAGAGGCACGTTCATGACAAAATCCAAAGCAATCTTCCTGCAAAGGCCACTGGACACAAAATCTATGTGATGCTGTAGCCTTTCCAGATCTCAACTAATGAAAAGTAAATAAACAAAAGTGGAAAAGAAAATATAACATATATATTCCACACTTAATTCACTCCCTACTATGTGTCAAAATATGAACAGGCAACATATGTCTTATTTCTGAGAAGAGTGACAAGCCAATAGAAATTAATTATACTAAAAAAAGCCATGGTTGGTACTAGTTACTAGAAGGCAGAAGCAGCATATCCTATGGAGCACCGAAGCATTTGGAATATATCCCAAGTAGACCTGAATCTTAATGACAAATGGGACATTTAAAAGTGTACTATTTTTCCAGAGGACCGAGTTCAATTTCTAGAACCTACAACAGGTGGCTCACCACCACCAGAGATATTGGGCATTCCTGCCCTCTGCAATCATGTGCACACAACCACACAGACACATACGTATAATTTTAAATGATCTATCAGTGGTTACTTTTCTCAGTGCTATGACAAAATATCTGACAAAAAGCAAAGCTAAGGAAGGATCACTCTGGCTCGCAGTTGAGAAGTACAGGTCACCATGCTGTGGAAATCACAGTGGCAAAAGCTTGAGGGAGCTAGTCATACTGCAGCGAAAGGTAGAAAGGAAGGAAGGGAGGGATTCTGTTGCTCAGGTCCCCTTCTGACTTAGTACCAGACCCCACCTCAAAGAATAGTATCACCTATGGTTAAGAAGAGTCTTTCTACCTACATTAACATAGTCTAGACAATCCCTCAACAGGCATGCCCAGAGGCCTGCCTCCTAAGCGATGCTAGATCAAATTGGTAATCAATATTAACCATTATCAGAAGTAACCACAAAAACCTGAAAATGAAAATATCTGGGAAAAGGACTTAGTTTTTTACTGCTTTAATTTTCAAATCAGTACCGAATTTAATAATAAAATGTTTAAGCCATTTGCTTTCAAATAGAATATACAACAGTTGTCCTGGTAAGCTTTCTGTTGTAGTCATAAAAGCAACTGGGAAAAAGAGTTCATCTTCCACTTTAAGTCCATTATTAAGGGAAGCCAAGACAGGAGCTTGAAGCAGAAACCACAAAAGAATATTGCTCCCTCCCCAGCTCACATTCAACTACCTTTCTTCAACAGCCCAGGCCCAGCTGCCTAAGACTAGCACTGCCCACAGGCTACTCTGATGGAGACAATTTCTCAACTGAGGTCCCCTCTCCCTAGATGACTAGGTTTGTGCTAACTAAAATTAGCCAACACAATATTCCAATAATTCGCATAGAAACAATACTCATTTGTTCAGCCTAGAAACTGAACCTAGGGCTTTGCATACACCAGGCAACTAAGTGTTCTACTACTGAGCTATGGTCCCAGGTCTTTTAAAATATGAATTATTTAGGATCTGGAGAGATGGCTCAGGAGTTAAGAGCACTGACTGCTCTTTCAGAGGTCCTGAGTTCAAATCCCAGCAACCACATGGTGGCTCACAACCATCTATAATAGGATCTGATGCCCTCTTCTGGTGTGTCTGAAGTCAGCAACATGAAATAAATAATCACTCTCTGTCTCTCCTCCCTCCCTTCCTTTCTTTCCTTTCTTTCTTCCTTCTTTTTTTTAACTTCCTCTTGAGAAATGTACCCAATATGCACTCCTTTTGCCACAGCCTCCAGAGGAGCTGGGACTATAGGTCTTTTGTGACTCCTTGTTCTGTTTTATAACAGCAACTCCATTTTATTTTTTTATTTTTATTTTTTTTTAAAGTTTTATTTATTTATTATATGTAAGTACACTGTAGCTGTCTTCAGACACTCCAGGCGAGGGCGTCAGGTCTTGTTACGGATGGTTGTGAGCCACCATGTGGTTGCTGGGATTTGAACTCTGGACCTTTGGTAGAGCAGTCGGGTGCTCTTACCCACTGAGCCATCTCACCAGCCCCAGCAACTCCATTTTAAACTGTAACATTTACTAAATTCACAACAAAATAAACTTGGCAAATATGCAAGGACTGACAGCTGTTCCAACAAAGACTTTTCTACATCTTGTTAGTAAAGGTAGAAATTACTATTGCCACCCGTAATAAGATGTGTGCTAAATAGCCCATGCTAGGCAAGTGCCCTTCTACTGAGCTATATCCCCTTAAAACGTGATTCTGTATTATCATTCCTCTAATCTTCAAAAACTGACATATAAGCATACAATTTTAGTTTAATCCAAGATTAAGTGAGGGGGCTGGCTAAAAGTGCTTGCTGCCAAATCTGACATTGTAAGTGGAAAGAGAAGCAACTCCTGCAAGTTTTCCTTTGAATCCTACAGGTGCATCATGGCATGCGCATACATGGGCACACACACTAAATGCAAAAAAATTAGTGTAAAGTTATAATTTTCTTGTATTACTAAGCTAAAAAGAAAAGGCAGTACAGCAGGAAATACAAATACAGGACAGATAAGGCAAGTGTAATCTCAATGAAGCAGGCTCAGGGAGCAGGAAATTGTCTAAAAACAACAAATCCCAAAGTCAGAGTTACTGAATTTAAGTTCTATTACAGTCATTTATTAGGTGCATGATCTTACTTGTTATTTTCACAGTAGTACTGTAGGGACTAAGTAAAATAAACTACTTTTTCATGAAATTTATTATAATGAAAAAAAATCCCGTGAAAGAATACAAAATAACTATAAAAAGCTGGTTGAAGTGGAGCACACCTTTGATCCCAGCACTTGGGAGGCAGAGGCAGGTACATCTTTGAGTTTGAAGCCAGCCTGGCCTACATAGTGAGTTCCAGGACAGCCAGAAACCCTGTCTCATAAATAAATAAATAAAACAAAAATGTATAAAAAGAAAACTCTGAAGCCATTCTAAGAACTTTTGGTGTTATATAGTGTATCCCCCACCCCCCACCCCTCTTCTCAGCAACTAGAACTTTCTTACCTCATTGCTGGTCATAGCTTTAAACTTCCCAACCTTTCTGGTTATGGAATTCTGTCATTTGAGTATAGCATGATGAATAATAGACAAATAAACACTTATAATGCAATATGCTAGGCATGATGATATTACTGAAAATCTATCCAAGAGCTTAGCAAGAAAACTGCCTTTTGGGTTTTTTTTCTTTATTAGTTTGTTTTGTGGGTTTTCTTGTTTTTCTTTGAGACAAGACATCTCTATTGTAGCCCTGGTGGTTCTGAACCACCAGGTAGACAAGGCTGGCCTGGAACTCACAGAGACCTTCTGCTTCTACATCCTGAATGATGGCTGAAAGATGTGGATCACCATGTTCTACCAAGAAAACTGTTAGTTAAACTGTGCAATACAAAATGGAGCTGGAGAGATGGCTCAGTGCAGTACTAGCTGCATTTCTAGAGAACTTGAGTTCAATTCCCAACTTCCCCATGGTAGCTCACAACCATCTGTAACTCCAGTCCCAAGAGATCCAAAGCCCTCTTTCAAAGGTCCCTGTGGCCACCAGGGACCTTTATATAGGGACCATACACACACACACACACATATATATATATATATATATACAGGGACCATATATACAGACGAAATACCCATACACACAAAATAAATGTTTTTAAATGTCTTTTTTAAAAGAAAAAGAAATAGAAAATAGGTTAAAAGCAAGTTCTTTACAAGCTCATCTTTTTAAACTTTTGGATTAAAGTGTAATTATACCACTTCCTTCCTCCAACCTTTCATGCAGTGCCCTCCTCTTCAAATCTTGGCCTCTTTTGTCATTATCACCATTACATATACACATCTAAATATATTAACACTATTTGCTTTAGTCTGTGTAGTATTACTTGGATGTATATGACTTCAAGACTAACTACTTGGTACCAAATAACCAATTAAGGGGCTCATTATTCCGGGGGGGGGGGAGGTTACACATACTATCTATACTCCATAACTCCCAGTATTCCTTAGTTGCTTATACGATCATCTTACAGCTTCTATTGAACAGGGTTTGCCCTGTGGTTCTCAATGACTATTTCACTAAATTTTATCAATATGTAAAGTTTACTTTCATAATTATAAAAGTATTAAAACAGAACAGACATATGCATCCCAGTTCAAAGCAGCAAAGTTTATCCTTAAGAACAAAAAACTCCCCAGAGTTTAATACTAAACCAGACTTAAAAAGACTGCACCATTGTCTAAATTTGACAAATCTTCCCTGGGTATTTTAAGTCACAAGTCAGTGGAAAGCGGGTTGCTCACAGGACAGTACACTCAAAAATGATAGACAGTGATCAGTCAAGAAAGAACACTAAGAAAATTCAAAGATATTTGGGAATGTTAAATTATAAGTACCTAAATATGGTAAACGTTAAATTGTGTCATGGAATGTTGTTAAGTTTTACTCTCAGATAAATGTTAGGTTGGTTTATCATCCTTTTGGGGTTTGTTTGTTTGGAGGGACAAGGTCTCAGCCCAGATTGGCCAAGTGCTATGTAGCCAAAGAGGACCTTGAGCTGATTTTCCTGTCCCCACCTCCCAAGTGCTAGGTTCTCAGGTACTACCAAGCCTGGGCTCTTACTAACCTTGAAGTTGGATATGGTCAAGTGGCTCTGATAAATTAATTATTTTAAAAAGGCTTCTTTAAAAAAAGATTTATAGGCTGGAGAGATGGCTCAGCGGTTAAGAGCACTAACTGCTCTTCCAGAGGTCCTGAGTTTAATTCCCAGCAACCACATGGTGGCTCATAACCATCAGTAACGGAATTCAATGCCCTCTTCTGGTGTGTCTGAAGACAGCAACAGTGTACTCACAAACAAACAAACAAACAATAAATAAATCTTTTTTTTTAAAAAAAAGAGGATTTATTTCTTTATTATATGTAAGTACACTGTAGCTGTCTTCAGACACCTCAGAAGAAGGCATCAGATCTCATTATGGATAGTTGTGAGCCACCATGTGGTTGCTGAGATTTGAACTCAGGACCTCTGGAAGAGCAGCCAGTGCTCTTAACCACTGAGCCATCTCCCCAGCCCATAAATAAATCTTTAAAAAAAAAAATGATTTATTTATCTTATGTATGAGTGCTCTATCTGCATGTACACCTGCATGCCAGAAGAGGACATTAGATCCCATAATGGATGGTTGTAAGCCACCATGTGGTTGCTGGGAATTGAATTCAGGACCTCTGTAAGAGCAGCCAGGTCTTTTAACGGCTGAGCCATCTCTCCAGGCCCCCCAAAGCCTCATACCACATCCCAATCTAGCCTGTAACTCACTATCGAGACTAGACTAGCCTTGGACTTACTCAATCCTGCTTTAGCCTACCAAGTGGTAGGATGACAAAAGTCAACACACCTCACCCACGTTAAATTTAAAATGCCAATTTGTGTGATTTGTTGTACCTCTACCATGATAGCCAGTCAAAGGTCTGAAAATTAGAACTCTACGGACACACATTCCTGAGCAAGGTCAACACAGAACAAAGCCCCCAGACACATGTGCAGCATTTCTTCATTCACTTAGCACAAATATCAAACACACATTTGAGTTAATTACCACTGTAGGCCTTAGGTAAATGTCTGAAGGTAACAAACACAAAGATCCCTGCTCTCACAATGCTTATGTTCTAGCTGCATTTAAAATTCTATCCTAGGGCTGGAGAGATGGCTCAGAGGTTAAGAGAACTGGCTATTCTTACAGAGGTCCTAAGTTCCCAGCAACCACATGGTGGTCACATCCATTTGTAATGGGATTTGATGCCCTCTTCTGGTATGTCTGAAGACATCAACAGTGTACTCATATACATAAAATAAATAAATAAGTCTTTAAAAAAAAAAAGAATAGAAAAGGATAGTTGGTATTTAAAAAAATAAAATTCCATCCTTTGATTCATTCCCTAATCTGATTATGAGGGTAGATGTTTACAAATGACTTCAGAAGAAATCATTCTAATCAATTCACACAAACACATGAAAAACTATTTCTTTCCTTTCCAAATGTCTCCCCTTGAAAATTCCAGTGAATTTTACAAATTCACTACGTCTCATAATTAGAAAGACCTTGGAGACTGTATTAGTCAGGGTTCTCTACAGTTACAGAACTTATGGAATGTCTCTATATATTAAGAGGATTTATTGTGATGTCTTACAGTCTAATTATCCCAACAATGGGCAGCTGTGAATGGGAAGTCCAAGAATCTAGTAGTTGCTCAGTCCCATGAAGCTAGTTGTTTGAGCTGGTCTTCTGTAGAAATAGGTTCCAATAGATGTGCTGCCGAGTAATTACAAGCAGTTGAAGAAGAGTGAATCTTTCTTCTTCCAACGTCCCTACATGGGCCTCCAGCAGAAGGTGTGGCCCAGATTAAAGCTGTGTACCATCACACCTGGATCTGGGACTTGCTTTGTTGCTGACCTTGAACTCAAGAGATTTCCTTGCTGCAGTCTTCTGGGATTAAAGGTGTGTACTACCTTGCCTAGGTCTAAGCTTTTCATGGCAACTATACCTCAAGATCTCCATGTCAAGATCCAGGTCAGAAACTTGTGCCTTCCAGCCTCAAGATCTGGATCACAGGTGTGTCCTCCAATTCTGGATTATAGATCATTCCAGATATAATAAACCTGACAACCAGGAATAGTCACCACAGAGTAATTTCAGTTTATAGATGAGATCAAGTGATTTGCCCAAGAAAACAGAATTACTAACAGGAGGGGCAGACTTGGAGCCATGACAAGTAAGAATGCCTATCAATGGGTCCACAAATGGAGTCTTAAGACTAGTGAGAGAGAAAAAAAAAAAAAAAAAAGAAAAAGAAAAAAAGACTAGTGACAGAGGAATCACGCAGGTCCCAGGCATCTGGGAAACTAGCTCAAGGCAAAAGAATCTCAGGTAACGAATAACACATAAAGAGAAAAGGAGTCACATGAGAAAGGACCTTTCAGAGCAGTCCTTACTCCATCTCTACACTCAAAATGGTTCAAAACAAGAATAATAAATTTAACAAAAGTATTTCCAAAGAAGATACTTAGAGAGAGCAAGAAACAACAAGTACAGCCTAACTAACCCTGCTAACAAAAAGTCAAATGAGACCCTGTTCAATCACCAAAGAGTATCCTCCTAACTTAAGGAGTGCCTTTAAAGATCTGCCTTTCTGAAGATATGGCAATAAATAGCTCTGTTAGTAAAATGCTTTCAATACAAGCATGAAGACCTGTGTTTGATATAATACAACTGGAATAGTGCTAGAGAGGAGGGTCTCTGGGGCTTGGCTGGAAAGCCCCAGGTCTCAGTGACAGATCCTATCTCAAAAAACAAGGGTGGACAGATTCTTAGGAACAATCTAGGCTGACCTCTACCTTTCACATACACATCTGGGATGCTCAGACACAAAGACTGCCATGGGTCCAAGCCAGTTTATCCCACAAAAAGGAAACCTTGTTATAAAACAAACAGAAACAACATGGAAAGCAAGCAAGTTTTAAATGGTTTTGTAGACTGGGAAAGCCAAGATTCAAAGGGCATCTCCAGTGAGCGTTTTCTTCCTACAATGAGAGGGGGTGAAGAATATGAATAAGAAAGTGGGAAAAACACCGGGCAGTGGCGGCGCAGGCCCTTTAATCTCACCCAGCTCTTGGGAGGCAGAGGCAAGCGGATTTCTGAGTTCGAGGCCAGCCTGGTCTACAGAGTGAGTTCCAGGACAACCAGAATTATACACAGAAACCCTGCCTCGAAAACAAACAAACAAACAAACAAAAAAGTGGGGGAAAGGTGAGCAAAAGAGGGTAGAACACAGTTGGAACTCATCAGAATCACTAGTGAAGAAATGACACTAACTTCCTCAGGGGCATGGAACTAATGACTTAAATACCTGTCTTTAGGCTACAACCCTTACACTGTTAGTGTTACGGTTTGTACAAGAACTGTTCCCTACAGAGTCCTGTACTGAAGCCTTAAGCTCAGCTGGCTGTGCTATTTTGGAAGGTGCTGAAAACTTCAGGGGGTGGGTTGAAACTGGCTTGAAACCTATCAATTGGCACTCCATCTTGTCGTTAGCCCTGCTTTGTCTCTGTATATGCTGTCTGTTTCTGTCTTTCCCCACTCATTGTAACGATATTTTGTCTTACATCAGACCCAAGCTATGAATCCAGCCAATCTTTAGTTGAAACCTTAAAGACAGACAGACAGACAGACAGATACACACACACAGACACACACACACTCACACACACCTCTTTCTCTTCTTAAATTGTTTCTCAGGTATTTGTCACAGCAACCAAAAAACTAAAAATTACAAACAGATTAGTTTTGAAGTAGTCATTTACACAACAGCAATCGAGCAAAATGAATGATAAAACAGCAATACTAAGTCGGGCGTGGTGGCACACAGCTTTAATCTCAGCACTCGGGAGGCAGAGGCAGATGGATTTCTGAGTTCAAGGCCAGCCTGGTCTACAGAGTAAGTTCCAGGACAGTCAGGGCTACACAGAGAAACCTGTCTTGAAAAACCAAACAAAAAACAAAAAAACAAAACAAAACAAAAACCCAGCAATACTGATTGGTATATCTTATGACATTCTTTATGAACTATACATTTTTAAAGATAATTTCCCATTCCCCTGGGAATAGTGAGGGTAGGAGTTATAGTCAGTTTGGTTTTTGGTTTTTGTTTTAATTATTATTTTCCTTATTTACATTTCAAATGCTATCCCGAAAGTTCGCTATACCCCCCCCCCAACCCCTGCTCCCCTACCCACCCACTCCCTCTACTTGACCCTGGCCTTCCCCTGTGCTGGGTCATATAAAGTTTGCAAGACCAAGGGGCCTCTCCTTGGGTACTTTCTCTAGCTCCTCCATTGGGGGCCCTGTGTTCCATCCAATAGATGACTGTGAGCATCCACTTCTGTGTTTGCTAGGCACTGGCATAGCCTCACAAGAACTAACTATATCAAGGTCCCTTCAGCAGAATCTTGCTGGCATGTGCATTAGTATCTGGGTTTGGTGGCTGATTATGGGATGGATCCCCCGGATGGGGTAGTCTCTGAATAGTCCATCCTTTCATCTTAGCTCTAAATTTTGTCTCTGTATCTATATCCTTTCATGTATAGTCAGTTTGTTAAACTGTGTCATCTGTACATTAAAAAACAAAAACTCAAAATTAGCCCTTTATACTCTTTGATTCATGACCAACAGTTAAAAAAAAAGAAAAGTAAAATCTTTTGAAAAGAGAGTAAAGCAGAAAGCTTGCTATCTGAAATATAAACTTAATATTTAAAAGAAAAAAGTAAAAGCAGGGAAACACGACTAACTTTAGGAGTTTGGGGAAAGATTAAGTTGATAGTGAGGGTCTTCATAAAATCTCAGTAGGAGCCAGGTGTGGTGGTACATACATTTAACCTCATCAGTTGGGAGTAAGAATCAGGTGGATCACTGCATTCCAGACCAGCCTCATTTACATAGTGAGCTACAGACCAAACATTCTCATTACGTTGTGTATGTGAATACAATGCACATTCCAGTATGAAAATTATAAGCATACAACTTACTTTACTGTTTCTACTGTTCTTTTACTGGCTTCTCAAACATCAAACCTTGAAATGTTGAAGATTTTAATCCTGACTTATTTATTTATTTAGACATGGCCTCACTATGTAGTCCCCAGTTGTCAAAAAATCTTTTTCTTTTTTCTTTTTTCTTTTCTTTTTCTTTCTTTCTTTCTTTCTTTCTCTTTCTTTCTTTCTTTCTTTCTTTTTTTTTTTTTTCTTGCTGAGTACATAGTTTAGGTCACTGTGCATGGTAGATAAACATTCTGCCATATCTCTAGCTACTTTACACACACACACACACACACACACACACACACACACACACATTCAATCACTGTGTTCCATTATTTCTTCCTTGAATGTCTTTTCTGAATGTAAAGCAAAATTTCCAGTTTCACAGCAACATGTGTACATGCAGTCATATATACAAATACTGTGACTGTAAAAGTATTTTTTAACTTTTAATTTCTTTTAGGTTTATTTTATATGCATGAATGACTTGCCTGCATGTATGTATGTGCACTACACGTATGCCTGACACCCACAGAGGTCAAAAAATGGCATCTGATTGCTTAATACTGGAATTATGGATGGCTGTGAGCCACCACATTGACACTGGGAACTGAACCCAGGTTTTCCTCAAGAACAAGTGCTCTTCACTGATCAACGATCTCTCCTGTACTCTCAAGAGTGTTTAGCCAGGCAGTGGTGGTGCACGCCTTTAATCCCAGCACTGGGGAGGCAGCCACAGGCAGATTTCTAAGTTCGAGGCCAGTCTGGTCTACAGAGTGAGTTCCAGGACAGCCAGGATTGTACAGAGAAACGCTGTCTCGAAAATCCAAAAAAAAAAGTACTTGTTTAAACAATGGAAAGATGTGTTTTTTTAATATACTTATTTTTATTAGTTTATGTGTGTGGGCTTTCCTGAATGTGTGTCACATACATGTATATGCAGAGACCAGAATGGGGCCTTGGAACTGGAGTCACACTACATTATAGGCCATCTGTGTATGTGTTGGAAACTACGTTTCACTGCAAGAACAACAACTGCTCTTAACTGCTGAGTTGTCTCTCTAGCCCATAATCCCAGTTTTATAAAAAGAAAAGTAGTTATCAGCCTTTAAAAAGCCTTAAAAGAAGCTATACATCAAAACAGTAACAGTTGTTCTATTGGGGTATTTATAAGTGATGTATTTAAACTTTTAAAAATTAATTTAAAATTATTTATTAAATATTGTGTGTGCATGCACATGCCAGAGTGCAAATAGAGGTCAAAGGACAGCTTTAAGGGAGCTGGTTTTCACTTCTACCTTGCTGAAGAGTCCTTCTTTAAAAAAAAAATTATGTATATGAGTACACTGTAGCTCTCTTTAGACACATCAGAAAAGGGAACTGAATCCCATTACAGATGGTTATGAGCAACCATGTGGTTGCTGGGAATTGAACTCAGGAACTCTGGAAGAGCAGTCAGTGAGTCATCTCTCCAGGCCCTAGAGTTAGAATCCCTCTTGCCATGCTGCAATAATAATACTGCAGGTAAGGTGACCCTCAAGCTGCTGGGGAATTCGCTGTCTCCCCTCTCCTAAGCCTCCCATCAGAGTGTTCAACTGAGATTATAGACTTGTGACTCCTCCTCTACCTCTTGGGGTCTCTTCTGTTCTTTTAATGTGGGTTGCAGAATCAAACTCAGGTCATCAGAGTTTGCAAGCACTTCTTTCTGACCAATGAACACTCCTGCTGGACCTTATGATTTTTGCTTATGTTCTGTTTTCTATTTTCTATTATGTTCATTTTCTATTTCAAATGAACTTTTGTTATCTTTACATTTAGATAAAATAATATTGAAGTGATTCTGCCTTAATTTTAGTGTTCTTGATGCTCCCGCCTATCTCCTACACACCTCTCCTCCAGGACTGGAGCAGCCTTTGGGAGAGTTCTAAACCACTCCTAATGTCATTATAAAGTCTAGTTGTGGGGGCTGGAGAGATGGCTCAGTGGTTGAGAGCACCGACTGCTCTTCCAAAGTCATGAGTTCAAATCCCAGCAACCACATGATGGCTCACAACCATCCATAATAAGATCTAATGCCCTCTTCTGGGGTGTCTGAAGACAGCTACAGTGTACTTACATATAATAAATAAATAAATTAAAAAAAAAAAAAAAGTCTAGTTGTGTTCCTAAAATTTGTTATTTCTACTTACCTATAACATATGTGAGTAGAAGCAGTCACATACCCAACTAACTTATGATTAGGGTTTCGCAACTATAGCAACACTGACCCTTGGAGTCATTGTTTCTTATGGGGGTCTGTCTGATACAGGATGTTTATAAGCACTCCAGCCTATGGTCGGTACATTGACAGTATCATCCTTTCCTTATGTCTGACAACCCCAAATATCCTACGGAGGAGAAAACTTCACCCAGTTGAGAACCACTGAAACAAAATTTTACAAATTCCCAAATCTTTGTGTGCCTGAGAACTCTGGGTGTACCGGACCTCTATGACATGTCTCATTTACAACATTTCCCAGTTTTATTTCATATGATGTTAACCAACATGAACTTTTAAAAAGACCAGACTTACTGTTCGCAATAAAAGTAATTCTTAGTCTGGATTCCCAGTCTCTGAACAGTTTCCTCAGTAACAAACCCTGCCTCCCATTCTATTAAATGCCTTACATAAGCCCTTCAATTCTTAGCTCTATAGCAGCTTTACCCAGTCCAGATCATCATACATCACTGCACCAATGAGGAAGAGTATATGATTTTGTAACCAATCTCACACCAAACTAGCTTCCCTAAAATCTGTTGCCTGGCACATTGCTTGAATATAGCTCACTGGATCCAGTACTGTGCTGGACACTGAGGCAATCCAAACCCCAGTGATTGCTGAGTGAAGTTTCAAGGTTTCCATAGGAATAAGTGCTGACTACTGGAGGCAGCTCGCTCTCCAGGTGTATTTCTCTGCAAGGTGTTATTAAGTATACTCATTCCAAATACAAAATAGTGTACCCAGTTTTAAAGAATCATGTTTCCGGGCTTGTGAGATGACTCAGCAGTTAAGAGCATTGACTGCTCTTCTGAAGATCCTGAGTTCAAATCCCAGCAAAGGGTGGCTTACAACCACCCATAATGGGATCTGACGCCCTCTTCTGGTGTGTCTAAAGACAGCTACAGTATATTTACATATAACAATAAATAAAGCTTATATACATAATAAATAAATCTTTAAAAAAAAATCATGTTTCCAGCGGTTCTCTACAGTCTCTGAAAAGTGAAACCATAAACTTTATTTCTATTTATCTTAGAAACATTTTTTTTTTCCTCAAACACAAAACTTAAGTGTGGTCAACACGAGCAGGGAATGTGGTTGGTGTGTGGATTCATTCATGTATAGACAGAGGTGTACTCACATAAATATCTCCGAAGCTCAAGCAAATGAAACAGGAGGAGGCGGCCTGTAGCCTCCGTGGGGCAAATAACTATGTAACCCTACCTAAGGTACTTGACTTCCCCGCGCCTTTTTCCCATGTCAAAATGATGATATTACTACCTATTCCAAAGCAGCACTCTTAAAACAACTCTTAGCACACAGAAAACAAAATTAATAAGTTATTGCTCGTTATGGTTTATTACAAGTCCAGCTACTATCCAAGTAAAAAACCCTCCGTGCATACACTTCTGACTTGAAGCTGATTTAAAAGAGTGAAGAAAAATCCTAAATGATTTTGTATAAGTTTCAGATATTAGGTGGACTGGTATCTCAGAAAGCTCGTTAAGTACGAAATCGGCAATGATTATAGAACTAATTCCAGTTACTTTTTTCTCCAGATCTGCCAAGAAATTGATATAGCTGTTTTCAAGGGACTTTATAAGCCAGTACAAAACAAATCAACTCTTTGTTATCTCCATACGTAAGCCCAGTTAAGCACCTAGGTACAATTACAGAATAACTTCAGAAAGCACAACGAGGTTTGAAAAGTTGCAGTCAACGATTCTTATGCGGCTATGTCAAGTTTCTGTCCTGAGAAACAAAAGCCGATCTGTCTGGGAATCAAAAATTCCTCAGAAAATAAGAAAATGCTTCAGCCGGGCCTAGGCAGCTCTGGGGAAAACCTGTCCTCGTACAGCGATCTTCTCACGCGCCCCGTCTTTCCCCGTAGGGTGTAGATGTCGACTCCACCCGAAGATAAATAAATGACAGCGGGTTTGATCCACGCCTCTCCGGCCAGGACCCCGGAGGCCTGCGGCTCCAACCTCCCAACTACCGCTCGCCCGGGGGCTCCGCGGGAGACCGGGGGCCCCACCCGCCTGCGCCCCGCCCCGACCCCGCCGCCCAGCCCGGGAAAGGCCGCTGCCGCGGGGCCTGCAGGTGGGCCCGGCCAGCTGCTCAAGAAGCCTGCCGCGCGAGCTGCAACGAAGGTCCCCACCGGGTCCGGCCGTCACTTACCGGCGCCTCATGGTACCGCAGCGCCCGAGCTCGGCCACTGTGCTGCTGAACCGCGCCCGGCAGCTCAGAGCGTCCTTCGGCTCCCCAGCCGGGCCCCACTCACAGCCATTCAAACACCGCCGCGCGCGGCCCGCCGGGATAGCTACCCGGTGGGCGGCCCGCCAGGCCCCGCCCAGCTCAGGCTCCGCCCCCTCGGAGGCCTGCGGGAGGGGGACCAGGGTGCGTGGCGGCGGCGCCCCCTGGTGTCCACAGGTGCGTCCGACGCTTTGCCACAAGAACAGTGGCCCTGCAGGTTAGGGACACCTGGGGCAATCCGCTGTTAAAATCGTTGGGGGGGGGGGAGATGAATATTCATTTTCATTTAAACGACCAGGATATAGAGGTTAAAAGCGTGGACTCTGGAACTGTGCCATTTTGGACGAGTCACAAAACGGTGTGCTTTTGAATTCCTCATCTGTAAAATGGAAATGAGAAAAAACGCATCTGCCTCGGTATTGCTGGGGATAGCAAATGGGTTAATACATTCAAAATGATTTGGAGAGTATGTGGCTCCTGATAAACACTACATAATTGCTGACAGTCTTGTTTTCTGTTATGTGCCATACTTCCAGAATCTCTTTTAACGATTTTTGTTTTGTTTTGTTTTGTTTTGTTTTTTGAGACAGTTTCTCTGTATAGCCCTGGCTGTCCTGGAACTCACTTTGTAGACCAGGCTGGCCTTGAACTCAGAAATCCCCCTGCCTCTGCCTCCCAAGTGCTGGGATTAAAGGCATGCGCCACCACCGCCCAGCTCTTTTAACAATTTTTATCAACTTTATTATTTAAAAAAACAAAAAAACAAAACTTGCAACTCCCAGCATCCTCCCCACCCCAAACTCACAGACTGCTGCAACAATCTTCAGACAAATATGTATAATATAGGTCCTCTCCTCAGAAAGCAAGTTCAGTCTCCTTGGGGTGGAAACAGGACTATAAGATTAGGATTAAGCCGGGCAGTGGTGGCACACGACTTTAATCCCAGCACTTGGGAGGCAGAGGAAGGTGGATTTCTGAGTTCGAGACCAGCCTGGTCTACAAAGTGAGTTCCAGGACAGCCAGGGCTACACAGAGAAACCCTGTCTCGAAAAACAACAACAACAACAAAAATTAGGATTAGTTCTGTCCCTGACATATTTTTAGTTACTGAGTGCAATTCCCTTGACCAGAGCCTGCTCAGGGTAAGCCACTGGTCAAAGGTAGCAAAGATGAGACTAAGTTTGTCTTCTGTGGTTGTTGTCCCCACTGCAGAAGCCAAGCAAGTAGGGCATTTGATGCAACTCTTCCTCATACATCCTGTGGCTCACTTATTTATATGTTCCTGAAAGAACTCTTAGGTCTTAAGGAAACGGCTGCTTAAATTAGGTTCAACGACATGTTTAAAGATTTCCTATGCACCTAGCAGACTTGTCTCCAGGTGTTGTAGACAACAGGAAGTGGCTTGGAAAGTCAGAAAGAGTGGTATTCCCAATACACCACACTGAGTGAGGCCATGAAAGGTATATTCTAAATGCTGTGGACATTCGGAGCTAAGAGGCCATTAGTTAAGTATAATGTCATATATTTGTCCTTTGCAATAATGGGGTCCTTGCTTTAATCCAAAAAAATAAGTAACAATGAAAACATTGAAGCAGCCAGTTATGGGAATGGGAAAATATTTCTAGACTACTTTGTGTGAGCAGTGTCTTTGAGAGCTGCTCAGGTGATACCGAGCACAAGCAGGCACATGCCCCCATGTGTAGCCACGCCTGTTAGCTCCATCTGGGTGAGCCAGTGAAAGGAGCCAGGCGAGAAAGAATACTTCCTAAGCATAACTTCTACCAAGTAGGTGGTGGTGTTTTAAAATAGAAATGTGACACACATGAAGTCACTTTCTCTCAAGGTATTTCTTCATCATCATAAACATGAATTTCTTGACGGCCCACTATGCAGTAAAAATTATTACTGGGCCCTCTGCAGAGGAGAATAAAGAGGGTAAGACATGTTCCTCACCTCAAGAGAGGCTGGGCGGTGTGGCAGCAAATGGCAGAGACCTGAGACTTGAAATCTGGTTTATTAACAGAAAAATCTATTAAAAGTAAGGCATCCAGGTGCCTAAAGGTAAGAAGAGATCTTCAGTGTGCTCATTTATGGAACTTGTTAAACTACAAACACTTAAATAGGTTCTTTTCCAGACTCAGATTTTAAGATTTACACCGGTAATGAGCTGCCAAGGTTTCCGGGTGTTGGGGGATGTTTTTGTGCGCTGTGTATTCCAATACTGATTTCTGTACCCAGACGTCTGGGGTGCAGTCCGGATTTTGTTATTGTCATTATGATGAAGGATTTCCTGAATTCTTATTTTGTAAAACTTTGTTCTCCATCATCTTCTGATTGGTCAATAAAGATCTGATCAGTCTATAGTTGGGAAGGAGAGTTAAGGCAAGACTTCCAATCCCCGTGAGAGGGTCCGAGGTGGAGAGTCGCTAGGGAGTCTCCACTGAGAAGGAGACTGGGGGAGACCAAGATGGCAGGTAACCCCACATGGCTGGGAGGTGACTGGGAGGTGACTGGCCAGGCTGGCATAGCCAGGTTAGAATGCTCAGAATCCTGCCCAGCTTAGTGCCTGAAGCTTTTAATAAATGCACCAGGTCTTTGTGTCATTATGTCAGAACAAAGGAGGGCATAGAAAAACCCTGTGCTTTTACATCCTGGTTCTTGTATTTTAACATATAGAATAAAGAAAGATGTCTTGATATTACAACTTTTGAAATACATATGAATTGTACCATTTAGATATTGAGAACACCAATACTTTTCCTATCAATAAACTGAATTTTTTTCTTGATACTCAATAAAGTTTTTTTTCTTTTCTTTTCATTCCTTGTCTTTTCTTTTTTTAGAGACGTGTGGCATGGGCCTGGGGAAGTAGTTCCATTCGTCTATAGTACCTGCTTTGCACAGGGGCCTGAGTACAATCCTCAGGACCCGTATTTTAAAAGCTAGCAGTGGCCTGGCGCGCCTTTAATCTCAGCACTCGGGAGGCAGAGGCAGGCGGATTTCTGAGTTCGAGACCAGCCTGGTCTACAGAGTGAGTTCCAGGACAGCCAGGGCTATACAGAGAAACCCTGTCTCGGAAAAACAAAAACAAACAAATGAATAAAAGAATAAAAGAATAAAAGCTAGCAGTGATGACACATGCCTTTAATCCCAGTAATGAGGAGGTGGAGACAGGTGAGTGAATACCAGGCCTCCCTGGCCAGCTGTAAACCACTCAAAATTGGGAGGAGGGTTGTGGAGCTTAGTGGCACTGGCCTTTAAACCCAGCACTGCAGGTGGGGAAGGAACTAGACAGAGGCAGGCAGATCTCTGAGTTCCAGGCTAGCCTGGTCTACAGAACAAATTCCAGGACTGCCAGAGCTACACAGAAAAACCCTGTCTCAAAAATAAATAAATAAAAATAAATAAATAAATAAATAAATAAATAAATAAATAAATAAATAAATACAGCGAGAGAGCAGCAAGATGGCCCAGTGGATAAAGGCTCATGCTGGCCTGGGTTTGAGATCCAGAACTGATGGAACCCATATAAGGGTGGAAGGAGAGAACCAACTCTGTGAATTTTCTTCTGATCTCCCCTTACCCAGTTTTGGCACATGTACACACACACACACACACACACACACACTGCACATACCACATTAAAAAAAAAAAAACCAAACAAACAACAGTGTCTGTCAGTTGTGGTGCATGTGTTGGTAGGATAATTGATAAAGAGGTAAGAGGATTGGCAATCAGTAGTTTGAGGCTCCTGGGCTACACATTTTTCTTCTCCCTTTGGTCACTACCTAGAGAACCATTTCTAAACACAAACCCACAGAAACACATAGCCTGTAGATTTCATTACTAATACATCCTCCTCCATGCCCCCATGCACTGAAAAATGACCAGGTGTGGCAGCACATGACTTTAATTCCAAGACTTGAGAGACAGAGGCAGTCAGATCTCCAGAGCTCCAGCAGTCAAGGCTCTGGATAGTAAGAATCTATCTCAAAACAAACAGAATGTAGTACCTGTGGCAGGGCCACTGGGGTTGTCCCCTTGCCTTCATATGCACACACAGCCACACGGAGACGTGTACCTGCAATCACATGAACATAAGTAAGAATAGCCCATGCATATTTTTCATGTCCCAACAAGTATACACATGCACAAAAAACGTGGCCTACTCCAGGCCTTTACAGTGGGCAGTCTGCAAGGGATTCTGTCCTTCATCTTTCCCTTGTGAGTGAATAGACAGCTGAGTTAGTCTTCCTGCCTCATTCCCTGCTATGTGTAGGAACACTTGGTGACAATGTATAAAGAAGCCCACACCCATAGACACCCCACAGAGTAAAGAACTCTATGCAAAGGGCTATGTGCACTTCTCAGTGGAATTAGGAGTGTGAAGGAGGCTTTGAGCTAGGGCCTACCGAGCTGGACAGGGTTCCGACAGGTCTGCTATTCCAGAGAACAGGAAGTTCACAGTAAGTTTAAGGATCACTGCCTGCCCTATTTGAGTCTAGCGAAGACAGCTTTGAAGAGAGACAGGCATGAAGACTGAAAACTTCAGGAGTCACCCAGAATGTTGTAAGCACCTGGGCTTACCAAGAGGTGGTGGTTAGGGACATTAGAAGATACAGCAGAGGCTGAGACTTCTAAGCAAGGCAGTGACAATTTCTTCCTTCTTCTGCCAACTGATCTGTCACCAGGTTGCAGGATGGCCAAGGAATGGGCAAGGAGGACTGTGGGCAAGAACCTTAGTTATGAAGATTTGGATTGGAGGTTTAGGGACCTAGAACATCAATTGCCTTGTGTCTTATGTTTATCCACTCAGACTGACGCAGAGAGGACACTGTTGGAAGAGACCTGCCCACAGCAGATCGTCTATGCCCTAAGCAACATCCACTGCTCTGCTTCAAGCACCTCTGGAAAATTCCAGCCAGTTGACTTTGGTGAAGTCAATCCCCATCTTCCTGTGCAGGCTGTGGGAGGAAGTAGCGGCAGCCTGAGATAAGGCAGCTCTTGTTTTACTGCACTCATGATTGTTTCAAACACAATACTGGCACCTGGCTTTGTGCTAGTAATAGCAAGTTTGTTTGTTTCTCGTGGATAGACAGGGAAGTGATAGAGAGTTTGGGGGGGTCTGTTGTGAAGATAACTAGTTTCTGATGCATATGCAACTCTCTTACATCTTCACAGTTGGGAAGCAGTGTCTGTCAGTTGTGGTGCATGTGTTGGTAGGATAATTGATAAAGAGGTAAGGTACATTTTAGAGGAGATATTTGAATCTATCATTAGTTTAGCATTAGTTTAACTCCTAAGTGTATGACTCTCTTACAGAACTATAGTGACAGGTACCCAAGGATGTTCACAGCAACGTTTGTTTGTTTGTTTGTTTGTTTGTTTTTTTAATAATGAAAGATGGGAATAATGTAAATGTCCATCTTTTGGAGATTGGTTAAGTTAGCATGCATCTATACTGCATATACTTTGCATCCTTGGAAAGCAAAGAGCTAGACATAACAGATGTAGAAGACATCCAAAATAGATTAATAGAGTTTAGTATGTTTGTGTTGATATAATGAGTAAATCAAATGCTCCATTCATAAATGTGTGGGTTTTTAATATTTATTTGTGTATATAGGTCAGTTCTCTTTTTCCACCCATGTGGATCCCAGAGATCAAACGTATGTCAGGCTTGGTGGCAAGTGACTTTATTATCCACTGAGCCATCTCTCCAGCTCCCCATATGTGTGTTTTAAGGGATGATTTTTATCTTTACAAGTACTAAATGTTACTGAATTCTGCTTCCATTTGTATTCATTGTTTGGACTGACACAGTAAAGTATAAGTGGCTTAGATGTCACAAACCAATATCCTCACTGTTCTGGAAGCAGGGAAGTTCAAGGTCAGTGTGTAAGCTGGTTCTGTCCGGGAAAAACTGGTTCTGTCCGGGGAAAGCTGGTTCTCTTCATGTTTGCAGAGGGCTTCTTTCTCACCGAATTCTCAAATGGTGGGTAGTGGGAAGAGGGCTATTTTCTGTCTCTTCTCTCTTCTTACAGGGTTACTAATGCTATCACGAGGGCTCCACCTTTATGACTTCATCCAAACTCAATGCTTTCCAAAGCCCTATCTCCACACTAGGGATTAGGGTTTCAACATAAGATATCTGTGAGAGACATAGATCTTTAGTCCATCATAGTCCTTTAAAAGTCTAAGGTTGAACTGATTGTTGTTTTAAAAACTAAGACAAAGGAATTTTTTTTTCTAAAGGAATTGAATTGGTCATTCAGATTGAGAGACAGTTTAGCCCACTTTGAAGAGGCGTAAGTTGCTCTCCAGAATGAGTGGTTGGATCCAGAGTACCCTAACGTGGAGAGACCTGTCAGGCCCTCAGTGTTGTATCATTATGACTCATGCTACGGTTGTCATTCTTATCCTTTAATGGGTTCTGTGGGAATGGCAACCCTCCCAGCTTCCTAAGCAAGTGCTGGAGGCAAGCATAATGGGGGACTTGTTACAAGTGAATTGCACAACACTCTTGAAATGAAGAAAAGGTAACTGCCAAGAAGAGTGGCCTGACTGAATCAACATCATTTCAGAACACCACACCACTAACTAGTCATGTTATCCTGGCTGGAGCATCTTACGACACTGCAGTCATGAACCAGAAAAGGAAAAAAATTTAGAATTAGAGTCCAGTAGGTATTATGTGACCACCCAACAGTCTTCCCTAACATCACCCCACTAATGTGATTTGAAAACATAGACCGGCAAAATAGAGGGTGAATGTTTCCTTTTAAGACTCTGTTAACTGACACAGGGATGGGGTTGGGGGAATGCATTATAAGAGATGGTCTTTGAGAGATTGTCAAAACCACAAGAAATTTGCAAATTTTATTGACATAACAAAGAGGTTTCAGGGATTGTTAGAACACACTGGAATAACTGGTTGGACAAGAAAGGGTAGCCAAATGGGGGGTTGGAGAGATGACTCAGAAGTTAAGAGCACTGACTGCTCTTCCGAAGGTCCTGAGTTCAAATCCCAGCAACCACATGGTGGCTCATAACCATCTGTAATGAGATCTGATTCCCCTTTCTGGGGTGTCTGAAGACAGCCACAGTGTACTTACATAAAATAAATAAATAAATAAATCTTAAACAAAAAAAAAGGGGGTAGCCAAATAGAAGTGTTATAAAGATGTCAGATGCTAATACAAAAACAAACAGCCGGGCGGTGGTCACGCACGCCTTTGATCCCAGCATTCGGGAGGCAAAGGCAGGCGGATTTCTGAGTTCAAGGCCAGCCTGGTCTACAAAGTGAGTTCCAGGACAGCCAGGGCTATATAGAGAAACCCTGTCTCGAAAAACCAAAAAACAAACAAACAAACAAACAAAAACAAAAAACCTCACAACATATCTATAAGATTTCTTTAGAGTTATCCATTCTTTCCATTCTTGCTAATCTGACTGAATAAAGACTTTCCTTGTTCAGGTTTTAATCCAAATTCAACTGGTTGGAGAAGATTGGTGTGAAATAGATTTTCTGATTCATAGTAGGAGGCAAAGAATGAAATACAGAAACAAATACAAAAGAGGCGGGGGAAGGGGATGTAGCTCAGGGTCATGGTAACCATCTAGTATGTAGGAACCCCTCCTTGGGTTTGATCCTCAACCCTGAAAGATGGATCAAAAATGTGCAGGTGTCCCATATAAAAGACAAACAAAATAACTCATGAGCTACCAAATCGAGGGTTGCCTATTTTCTATCATTAAAATGTTTGCTCAAAATACAAAGTAAGGGAAATTTAATGTTTATTTTGCAGTTTTAGTAATCCTGATAAAATTTCCAATTCACTGCTAGTGCAGTCGGAGGCACACAAAGAGGCTCTCAAAAACTGATCATGTTTTTCTTGAATTCATTTGTAAAAACCCAAACTTTGTGATTTTAGGCTAATGAGATGCTTTTGTTCCGTGCTTTTTAGGTCTTCCTGTATAGCAGTATCAAAAGAACCACAAGAAATACTGGCACCCAGGGCCCACCCAGAGGGAGTCAATCCCAATCGTTGGAAGCAGTGTCCAGGCACTACCATTTTTTTTTTTTTAAGGTTTCAGAAGTACATTGCTTTCTTCAACGTGTCATGCTTTTATGAATAGATGATCCTTTTTTTTTTTTTTTTTTTTTAAGATTTCTTTATTATTATATCTAAGTACACACTGTAGCTGTCTTCAGACATCCAGAAGAGGGCATCAGATCTCCTTACGGATGGTTGTGAGTCACCATGTGGTTGCTGGGATTTGAACTCAATACCTTCAGAAGAGCAGTCAGTGCTCTTAACCGCTGAGCCATCTCTCCAGCCCTACACAATCCTTTTATTTGGCTTCACTGTGCTTTGGTTTTGAAACAACTCATTGATTGGGAGACTAGCTGGCATGATTACTGATCTTGCCCTTTAGCATGGCTCTGCCTACAGTGTGCAGGTTCCACTCTGTTTCAATTTGTGTTGCTGTGTTTGTCCATACAGCAATACAGAAAATGCTTCCAGTTGCTCATAGAGCATTATTTGTCTTCTTTGGCACTGCTTTTTGCTTTGAACTTGAAAGCTGCTGAGTGTGTTTTATCCAAGGGAAACGTTGAGAGGATAAAGATGGAACTGAGGTGACTGTAGCTGTTGTTCTGGTATGAATTTACCCATAGCCATCCTTGCAAAGAGCCCTGAAAAACAAAGTCTTGCATTAGCATTTTTTAGTACTCCCCATATGTGCCTCCCAAGCAGCCACTGTGCTTCTAGGCTGAAAATTGCTATAGTTAATGCTAAAAGAGCTTCCAGCATAATTCAGAGACCCAGGTAGTCTGGAGTGGGGAGGGGGTGGAGATGAGATCTTATTATTTCTTTGAGTCTTTTCTTTTCTAGGAGTGTATATGGATGGAAAGGACAGTAGGCAAAATGCTTTTTTTGTTTGTTTGTTTGTTTTTGTTTTTGAAAGTGTCTTTTAGTGTAGCCCAGGATGGCTTGGAACTCAATATCCTCTGGCTTCCACTTCCAGAGTTCTGGGATTGCAGGCAGGCTCCACCACAACCAGCACAAATTATTATTTGTTGACAGCAAGTATAATACACCCTAGATCTAGAGGGCACCCTTAGAAATCATCTAAGTTTTACAAATGAAGTTAAGATCAAGAGGGTCCCTAATTGAGCCATTCAGGTTTAGAATCCACATTTCCTAGACTTATGAAAAAAAAAAAAACACAAAAAACCATGGCTTACAGGTTAAAGAGCCTGTACTGGTCTTATATATGTATTCAGTTCCCAGCACCCTTGTCTGGCAGCTACTAACCACTTGTAACACAAGCTCCAGATCTGACACCTGGCCTCCTCAGACACCTGTACATATATGCACATATACCCACATAGACACACACACACACACACACACACACACACACACACACATATAGTTTTAAAATTCCTAAAAAATATTTTCAACCCCTACACACACACATCGGTCCCTTTCCTTACAAAGCACACTCAAAACCCCATTTTTCTGGCACATCTGAAGACAGCTACAGTGTACTTACATATAAATCTTAAAAAAAAAAAAAAGAGTTCAAGGCTATCAATTGGCTACATGATGACTTTGAGGCTGTCTGAACTATGTGAGACCTTGTTTAAAAACAAAAAAAAAAATACAAACAAATAATCAACAAAAAAAGTGACAAGGAAAACGAGCAAGTGAAGTCTGTGGAGATACCCTTTCTTTTTTTTTTTTTTTCTTTTGGTTTTTTGAGACAGGGTTTCTCTGTGTAGCCCTGGCTGTCCTGGAACTCACTCTGTAGACCAGGCTGGCCTTGAACTCAGAAATCCGCCTGCCTCTGCCTCCCAAGTGCTGGGATTAAAGGCGTGCACCACCACCGCCCAGCTTTTTTCTTTTTCTTCTTTCTTTCTTTCTTTCTTTCTTTCTTTCTTTCTTTCTTTCTTTCTTTCTTTCTTTCTTTCTTTCTTTCTTTCTTTCTTTCTTTCTTTCTTTCTTTCTTTCTTTCTTTCTTTCTTTTTGCCCTTCATTTTTCTCCTGAAGCATTCTCACATGCATAGAGCAGTCTCCTACATTCTATTGGATGCTGAAGGAGTTGTAAGAAAGACAGAAAAACAAAAACAACAAAAAAGGCCCTGATCATGCCACGTGTCTTTAATTTTAGGCTAATCTCTGAATTTAAAGCCAGCCAGGGATACATAGTAGGACCTTGTATAAATAAATAGATTTAAAAGGAAAAAAAACTAACTTCAGATAAGGAAAGAAAACTAAAAGCAATTCTCTAATAACCATTTGACAGTTAAATCTTTCTAACCAGGGAAATGGGCCTCCAAGGGATGGGTGTAGGGCCCTTGATTGCACAGCTTGTTCATTTGCACTGTGTCCAGAATCCAATGGCTTCATCACTTCTGAAAACTTGTGCAGGGCTTGGAAGGCAGGCATCACTGGCTGGGAAGGCCAGGCATACTGGAGCTGGGGCTAGGGGCAGTGCTCAATTTTTATTTTTCATTTTACATCCCACTCACTGTCCCCCTCCCAGTCACCCCCTCCCACAACCCTTTCCTCCTCCCCTTCTCCTCTGATTGGGTGGAGGCCCCCTGTGTATCCCCACCACCTGGCACTTCGTCCTGGTGAGTCTGATCCCATCCACACCCCCCACATCCTCCCCAGGCCAACTCAGCAGCCCAGCTAGCAGAACATATCCCATGTGCAGACATTGAGGAGCTGGTAACTTCAGTGCTCAGCTCCTTGGAGTCTGTGAAGAGGTGTGGTCTTGTGGCGCCCAGTCATGAAAAACACATGTATGTTGGCAGCCACTTTGTGGTTTGACATGCCAGTGCAGCCATATCTGCCTTGTCATCATTTTTTTTTTTTTAAGATTTATTTATTATTATACATAACTACACTGTAGCTGTCTTCAGATGCGCCAGAAGAGGGCATCAGATCTTATTATGGGTGGTTGTGAGCCACCATGTGGTTGCTGGGATTTGAACTCAGGACCTTTATGGAAGAGCAGTTAGTGCTCTTACCCGCCGAGCCATCTCACCAGCCCTGTTGTCATCTTCTTAAATAGTTTATTACATTATACTAACAGTACTGAAAATACCATAGATGTGAGGATCTTGTTCCAATGGCTTCATCTTTCCTGAGATACAACTTAGCAAACTACAGTGAAGATTCTTGGGGTGAAGGAATACATTTCCTGGCTTACTCCTTAAGGACAAAGTAACTGTGATTTATAGTTTAATATAAAGTTTCATATAACGAGGAAATACTTTAAGTAGAAAAATGTGATTTTATCAAACAACTTTATGTTTTAAAATATGTTCATTAAAAATTTATTAGCTTCCAGCACTTGGGAGGCAGAGACAGGCGGATTTCTGAGTTCGAGGCCAGCCTGGTCTACAGAGTGAGTTCCAGGACAGCCAGGACTACACAGAAAAACCCTGTCTCGAAAAACCAAAAAAAAAATTATTAGCACGAGTGCCCTAAAAATTAGACGTTACCTGAAAACTATTACTTAAGACATATTAACATTTGTGATAGATATCATATCTTATATTTTGTTTTACATATGTATAATTCTAACTTATTTCTACTGTGGCACATTTAATCACAACTTATCTAATTACAACTTTTCAGTCACCAGTTTTGCTTTTCATGGCTTAGGTTATCTGCATGTAGGTATCATAGCGTCACTTGTGTTCTACAAATTTTAAATGGAAAATTCTAGATTAATGTGTTAGGTTGCAGTGTTCTGAATAGATAAAATCTCATGCTCTCCACCACTCTGCTACCCTGGATGTCGTTCATAACTTTCTCTTCTCTGCACATAGAACTGCAAAACTGGAAATTGATGTGGAGGTGGGAATCTTCAATGTGTGCAGAACACCATTATCTCTAAGAGTCAAAACTTAGTTGGCTAAGGAGGTAGTTTTCAGCCAGATCCTCAACCATACTGTCACAGTAGTCCTTTCCTCAAAACTCTAGCCATAACAAACAACTTGGGAACAACAGTAATAAAGGTAAATAAAAGAAATAAACAAAACTACTGTTTTTGAACTGATAAAAAGTAGGCATTTAAGGGGCTGGTGAGATGGCTCAGTGGGTAAGAGCACCCGACTGCTCTTCCGAAGGTCCGGAGTTCAAATCCCAGCAACCACATGGTGGCTCACAACCATCCACAACAAGATCTGACTCCCTCTTCTGGAGTGTCTGAAGACAGCTACAGTATACTTACATATAATAAATAAATAAATAAATCTTTAAAAAAAAAAAAGTAGGCATTTAAAATAATTCTTTAAAACTGTACATACTCTTTGATGTAGCAATTCCACTCCTAGTACAATAGGAACAGATGTTCCAAATGATTTTCACACTAACACTTAATTATATAAGGGGTGACAGGGAGGAAACAACTTTCCAGTAATAGACTAAATTACAACATAGACGAGCCATTGAATATAAACTCTTCTTTCCAGGAATGATAACGCTTATTGATAAAAAATTAGGCCTAGGTTATAGGTCCTATTTAATCTCACAACAGGTCAAAATTAGGCTATTATCCATCTTTTTGCATAAGGCAGGTGGAGCAATGAATTTAATCTAGACGAGGTAGCATGGTAATTAATGAAAGGACGTAAAAGGAGACCAGTTAAATCCTGAAACCAGCTTATCTTTCCATTTCCAGGGTCTACCTCGGTGGGTTAGTTTGCGAGTTAAATGGGAAAACCATTTAAACAGAACAAGACAAATCCATAGCTCCTGCAATACGTGCACAGAGTACTCAGTGGTTGAATAATTCGCTCAAGGTCACCCAATTCCGGATAACCCCAGAATTAAAACAAGATTTCAAGTTCGTGCTCTTCTTGGCTTCAGTTCTTGTCATTTCGGACTTCGCTCCAGCTCGATGGCGCACACCTGAGAGACAGAGCACAAGTGAGAGGTGTACTCGCAGGGAGGTTTCAGAAAGCTGCTCTTCTGGGTCTCGGAGGCTTTCCTAAATTCACTCTTTCTCCTGTATTCCGAACAGGAAGTTTCCGGGGAACGCGTGACGTTCACATTATGCGCCGGAAGTGCACTGCGGCGAACGCGAGGAAGTCGGAGAGCTTGCAATCGCCGCTGCTGGTTCTTCCCTGCTGAACGCAGCGGCCGGGGGGTGTGGGTGCTTTTAGCCAGCGGCCGCTGTCATGACGACCCAGGGGGGCCTCGTGGCTAACCGAGGCCGGCGGTTCAAATGGGCCATTGAGCTGAGTGGGCCGGGAGGAGGCAGCAGGTGAGTGAAGCTCGGTGTCTGATCCTTACCCTAGAACGGCCCGAGAGCCCGCGGACCTGGGCCTCGTGCAAGTCTCCGACACGAGTGGGTGGCACACAGATGTTATCTAAGGAGCTTCTGTGCTGTGGAAGTTATTTTTTCCCCCAAGGATCTTTTAGTTTTCCCAATAGGCTGAGAAGGGCTGGAAACCCACAGTTTTAGTCTCTTGATTTGGTTTGGTTCTTTAGGGGCCGAAGTGACCGGGGCAGTGGACAGGGAGACTCCCTCTATCCAGTCGGTTACTTGGACAAGCAAGTGCCTGATACCAGCGTGCAAGAGACCGACCGGATCCTGGTGGAGAAGGTACAGAGGTATTAGGTGTTACCGTAGCGTTTAGGCCAGCCCTGTTTCGCCATACTCTCTGGAGTGGAGGTAAAGCAGCCGGTCATTAAGACACATTGCTTAAGATTCATATTACAGTATCTTACGTATATGTTCCCTGACATAATTTCAGTGTGTTAGGATACCGTGTCACTTTTATCTTCAAAACATCCCAATCCTGCTACCATTTCTTACTGCCTTCAACTGTTACATCACCAGCCGTAAACTAGTAAACTAGTCATCTATCAACCGTCCCTCCGTCCCTCTATTTAAAATCATGGTTTCTCAACCTCAGCACTGTTTTCTATTTGGGACTAAGTACTTTTTTTGTTGTTGGGGAGAATTATGCTGGGTACTTACTGTAAGATGTTTAGTACTCCTGACCTCTACACATTAGGTACCATTGTGGCTTTGCATAATTGTGTGAACTACAGATGTTTCCAACATCACCACATGTTTTCTAAGTCTAAAGAGGTGCACTTTGAGGAGCTAGCTTTAACAGTGTATACCTGCAGTGAACCCCCCTCCCCCGTTTTGAAAGAGACCCTAGATTCAAGTCTCCTCTTCTCAAATTCTCAGTATCCCTCTCTGTATAGAGTTCTAATGGGTCTTGTTATGTCCTACCTTGTCCTCCTTGCAGTCTCCAAACACAGCCATCAAAAATGATCCCTTTAGGCCGGTCGTGGTGGTGCACGCCTTTAATCCCAGCACTCGGGAGGCAGAGGCGGGCGGATTTCCGAGTTCGAGGACAGCCAGGGCTATACAGAGAAACCCTGTCTTGAAAAAACAAAAAACAAAAAACAAAACAAAAAAAAAAACTCTTTAAAACATGCCAGATCATCCCTACTCAAAAACAGTCTAAAATTCCATGTTCATTCCGCATGCACACCAAATGTCTTTTTAGTGTTAGACACAACTCTGCTTGTACCAGTCAGACTCCTTGTAGCAACTGTGCCCTGTCTACCATTTTTACATTTGTTTACTCACTCATATTGATTTCCTTGCTGCTCTGTAAGGATACCAGACAGATTCCCCTTCGTTGCTTTTTGTGTTTGTTCTCTATCCTTAGAATGCTCTTCCTCTGGATTCCTTCATAACTTGCCAAGTCCCTCCTATGGGGTCTCTCTAATATTACATTGTCAAGCCTTTCCGTGTGCCACACTGTTTCATTTATATGTTGTGAACATATCACATGCCTTGTTATTTAGCATCTGTCTTAGCACTCTTGTAAGCTGTTTCACAGGAATGTTACAGCAGAAGTGTGTCCCAGGTGTTTAGAGAGGTGCTTGATATTTGATTTCCTTTTATGCTCCCCTTGCGGCCTTAGTTTTGCTGAATGATTTTTATTCCATGGAATGCATACACTCAGTTTTTACAACATCAAAATGACATACTCATTAGTCATTTTTGGATAAGTATTATCCTTTAATGTTTTATCTTGGTACATCAAAGTATAATATGATTACAAATTATTAAATATGATTTTTAAAAGGCATATCATAAGATACTTCTATAACAATGCTGTGTTCTACAGAAAGTTATTTACAAATATGGCTGAGCTTTAATGTGAATAATCAAAATAGTTATGGTTATTTTTACATAGATTTATATATTTCATACTTTGTTAGGATTAAGCTTATTTTCTTTTAGGTTTATTTTATGCATATCAGTGTTTTGTCTGCACATATATATTATGCCTAGAGCTCTCAGAGGTTAGAAGAAGGTATTGGATCCCCTAGCTCTAGAGTTATGGATCATTGTGGTGCTAGGAACCAAACATCGGTACCCTTGAATAAGCAACAAGTACTTTTAAACACTGAGTCACTTCTCCAGTGCCTTGTTAGGATTTTTCATTTAGATTCTTAAGTATTAAAACTTTTTATTTTGCATATATACAAAAATACACATGCATACATACATTTCTCATAATAGTCTTTTAAGGTTTGGGTATTTAGTTTTGATTTGTTTTCTGCCAAAGGAGTTTGTGTAAGACTTGTATTTTTAGCTTTAAATGGTTAGAATTTGTCAAGCGAAGTGATCTGGGCTTAATTATAGGATCAGCTTTGCTAACTGCCATGGGACTGTTTTTCCTTATGCAATTTGTTAAGTCATATCTCTAGGAATGTATCCATTTCCTAAAATTTCAAATAGTCAACAAGTTTGTAAACTGGCGAGTGTAACTCCTGTAGGGTCTATAAAGCCGCGCCTTCTCTCTGGACATGGAAGAGTTGTCTTCTCCCCTCTCAGGTTTACCAGAACTCAATTTATAATCTTGCAAAAAGAAAATTTTATCTTTGATGATCTCATTTTTGTTTTCTTCTCAAAATCCTTTAGTTTGTTCTTTTCCTGACTTTCATGAAATAGATGCTGAGTCTTCTCACATGTTCTTAAGATCATGGAATTTTAGCCAGCTGTGGTGGGGTATATCTACAATCCTATTAATTTTGGAGGATGTTAAAAAAGGTCTCAATTTAGAGGTCAACCTGGACATACCAAGACCTTGTCTCAAGTAACAAAAAGATTTTAAATTTCTCAAAACTTGCTGGGCAGTGGTAGCACACACCTTTAATCTCAGCACTTGGGAGGCAGAGGCAGAGGCAGGCAGATTTCTGAGTTTGAGGCCAGCTTGGTATAAAGAGGGAGTTCCAGAACAGCCAAGTTTACACAGAGGAATGATCTTGAAAAACAAAAGGCCCCAGAAAGTTTATATAGGGGAAACACAGGGATAGAGTAGTGGAGCAACTTGTAGCAACCTGAAGGAGCCGAAAAGCCAGTTCAGTCTAGCAGAGAACTGAAGCTTCTGTTCACTTGACTTAAGCATCAGTCATACAGTATATGAGAGAGTGATTAGAGGTTTAAACCGTGTGTTTATTTTAGCGCTGCTGGGACATCGCCTTGGGTCCCCTCAAGCAGATTCCCATGAACCTCTTCATCATGTACATGGCAGGCAACACCATTTCCATCTTTCCTACTATGATGGTGTGTATGATGGCCTGGCGACCCATTCAAGCACTTATGGCCATTTCAGCCAGTAAGTATTCAGAAAATAATACTCCTTCCCTGGGTGCTAAGGAATGAAGGCCAATTCTTTGGCATATTTTTGGCTAGAGGGTATTTTGGTAGTGGTAGTCGTTGTACCACTTATAATCTTATTTTGGGTCTTGTATGTATAAATTCTAGGTTTCATATTGGGAGGGAAATGGTGTTGACAATGTCTGTTAATCCCAACAGCTTTCAAGATGCTGGAGAGTTCAAGTCAGAAGTTTCTTCAAGGCTTGGTTTATCTCATTGGGAACCTGATGGGTTTGGCATTGGCAGTTTACAAGTGCCAGTCCATGGGACTGTTGCCTACACATGCATCAGATTGGCTAGCCTTTATTGAGCCCCCTGAGGTATGGTTAAAGTTAAATTTCAGGCAAATAGAATCTACAGTGAATAGCTAGTTAGTTCATTTGATGCTGATATTGAGGGCTTCTTTATTTAAAGCTTTTACATTTTTTATTGCATGCCTGTGTGTGTGTGTGTGTGTGTGTGTGTGTGTTTTGGAGGTCAGAGAACTTGGTGCTGCAAGTTAGCTGGCAGAAAAAAAACAAAAACAAAAACAAAAACAAAAACAAAACAACCCAAACTATAGTACAACTTCTGACTGAAAATATGGGTTTTGGAAATTGAATTCAGGTCATCAAGCTAGGCAGCAAGTGCCCTTACCCTCTGAGCACTCTCACTGGCCCAGGTGTTTATTTCTTTTTTTTTTTTTTAAAGATTTATTTATTTACTATATGTAAGTACTCTGTAGCTGTCTTCAGACACTCCAGAAGAGGGCATCAGATCTTGTTATGGATGGTTGTGAGCCACCATGTGGTTGCTGGGATTTGAACTCGGGACCTTTGGAAGAGCAGTCGGGTGCTCTTACCCACTGAGCCATCTTACCAGCCCGTTTATTTCTTAAGTAACAACAAAGGTTTGGAAGTTTACAGGCATTTGGAAGTTACAAGGTCATGTAGAGCCGAACTTGTGATAAAGTAACTGACTCAGAAGTTGTTTGCCATTCACCTCTTTACTGTTTTTTTTTTTTCTTTTAGAGAATGGAGTTCAGTGGAGGAGGCTTACTTCTGTGAACCCCAGAAAGCACCATGTATACGGACCTCGTTTGCATTTTAAGCTGTTGACTCCTAAACATCCTCCCTTAAAATAGTCATGCATGTGGAGAAGAGCCAAAAAGCTTGCATTTTTCCTGTGGTGAGGACAGAGATTCTACAAGGACAGTGTGCAGCATGTTACAGCAGAAAAGAAACTATAGCACAACTTATGACTGAAAATAATGTAGAAAACTTTATTTATGTTCCCAGCACAGAGCAAAACAAACAAAACCAGACTCTATGTAAACAAAAGAATAGCAGCTGCTCAGTAGCAGCATCTCCTTTCAATAAATTAAATGGTTGAGAACAATGCTTTAATGTTTCACAAGTTCCCCTTAAGTCTATTTTCTCTTCTATATCACATAAGCAGACTTTTTTGGAAGATGTGAGACTATCACTGGATTCAAATTATACATGATGAAAAGAAAAATAAACCAGGAAAAAAGAGCATGTAAATATGCTTACAGTGTAACTTAATATCCACATTAAGGAATTTTCTTTTAACATTCAGGGGGAATGAGGATTGGTGGGATCCTTGGGGCCACAAGAAAAGGAGGCAACAGAAGATGAAAAGCAGCAACTTTTGCTCTGCCACAAGGAAGCTGGCACCTGTCAAGCAGGCCCTGCAATTTAAACTCCAGCTTTTAAGTAGCTAAGGAAGGCTGAGGGCCAGTTGGGGGAGAACAAATGTTACAGCCTGCCCCGCTAATAACTCCTGGGTAAGACACAAAGCAGGCAGGAGAAGGTCTTCCTCTTCCCTCTAGAAACATTTGGCCCCTTCCCCTAAGGTGCGTTTTCTCTCTCAAGTTTTCAGTATTGCTTTATTTGCAGTGATTAAAAGAGCTAAGACACTTTGCAGACAGACAACATGAGCAACACATAGACATGAAATGTTCTAGACAGAAATGAGTATAAATCTGGCCTAATAACCATTTGTCCATGTAACAGTGATTTTTGTCTTGGGGAATGAAGACTATTCTCTACCCTTTAACAAATTCTTACGTAGTTCTAACCACAAACAGCCTTTCTTAAAGAAACCTTATTCTCTTCCCATGTTTGATATGGAAAAAGTATGTATCCCTTTGGTCAGGGGTGGATGTGTTAGGCAGTTCCTGCGCAAGCTGGCTTTTACAGAATGGGCAGCTCCAATGCCTTGGAGCCTAGGGGATTATACTCAAGTATGCAATGGAGTGTTGGAAAGAGAACTATGAATAGTTTCTACCCTCTGCTTCAGGAAGCAAAGGAAAACATTCTGGATCCTTTGCTACCTCAAGTGGGCCTGGGAGCATGAAGAACAAACCATATGACTCAGCTTCTTAAGCCATATTTGAGGGTTTTCTTCTGTCTTGGGTTGAATTCTGGGAGTTCATTGTCCTACAGGATATGGAGAGTGGCACAATTTACCGTCAGTGAAAGGAAATTTAAAAGCAGCCGTGATTATAAGCAAGAAGACAGTTTAAGTATCTTGGAAAAGGTATGGAGGTTTCACATCCTGGAAAATACTGCTCAGCCACAAAGGCTGCCTATGCTGGTAAGCCAAGTGTCTGTGATCAGTAAATTAGAAAAAAAAAAAAAAAAAATCTGATCTTACACAAGTATTTCCTTGGCACAGTTAGAGCTTTTTGAAAGCAAAACCAATGCAGCAGATCATTAGCTCAGTGAACCATTTGTTTCAGAGCGAAGTTTCTGGAGTCAGAATGAGTAATATTGAAACAGGAAAAGCTCTGGGCATGGAGGTCGGGTGCCTCAAATCTGCACTATGGCTTTGATGAAGAGGCCACAGGTGCATTTCTTGTGAAAGAAAAGGTGCTTGCGTCAGGCCCATGCAAACCTGTCTGCCAGTGTAGGCAGACAATTTTGGCACAGTGGAAAGGGTATGGCTTTCACCCCCAGTTCCACTGTTGAACCTCTGAACCCTGGGGCCTTGGAGGTGGCATCACACAGCCCTGGCATCTCTTCCTACTGGTTTGGTTTGTTTGTTTTTTAAGACCAATGCCTACTAAGAGTAGAAGAGACCCTTCTGGTTAACTACATAACAACCCACATTTCTTAAGATAATAGCTTGTGTGCTTTGTGTTGCATAGCTAACCACTGTGTTTCTATACATTTTAATAGGCACTCTTTGGAATCCCCTTAGTTCAGCATTTGAAAACCTGAAAAAACATTTCTAGTCTTTCAAAAAAACATTTCTATAGTAACACTACTGTCTGCATTATAACCACAGAATGGGTTTTAAAACAAAGACAGTTAAGATATACGGTGGTACAGTACAGACAAAACATGAGGAATCTAAGTTTTGAGGAAGAAGTAGTGGCTGCAGCTATGTTTCAGGTTTTGTGTATCAGTATCCTTTGTTTCCATCCTGGCCTGTTGCAGGCTGTCTCTATAATAGTAACTCATTTTTTACTAAGGTGAAGCTTAACTGCCTGTTAACTTTCTGGTGCTCACTGACCTGTGTCTTCTGAGACTTGTCCTGAATGTTAGATATGAACATTGTTTTCTGTTGCCAGTTAAATTTCTAGCATATGTTTTACTAACTCATTACCTTCTGTGTGCCAAAAGGTTCCCTTTGGCTTAGCTTGTTAATTTTGACTTGCCTTCTCCTGCCATAGAAATAGCTTTTAGGACTTTGACCATTCTTCTGTTGAGGGAATATTTGCTTCTGCTGGGATGGCAGATCATGCTGCAGCCAAGAGCATAGATGGGGCTCAGCTCTCCAAGAGTAGAGTGGGAGTGGTAGGAAAGAACTATCATCTTCACGGACGATGAGTCTTAGGGAAGGTCGGACCACGCAGAATCTCCCATAACTCATTATGAGTAAATGGTGATGACTTCACTGCCACCACCCCGGACAAGGAGGACTCGTTCTAATCCCTCAGTGAGTACTTCTAGAAATTCCATGTCTTCAGAAGTTGTCAAGGAAATAGGATGATCAGTAGTGCGCTTTATAACATGACATCAGTAATCTAAGTTTATTTGATCACAGACCTACTCTGAATAGGAAAAGCCTGAACTTGACTCAACATCATCTATACATCCATCCACTCATTCACTTGGCAGTACTGTGCACTTGCTAGGCAAACACATTACTCTGTGCAGCTGCTTCACCTGCTCTGATTTTAATTCTTTTAAAATCCTGAGACAAGGTCTCACTAAATTGCCCAGGCTGATCTTGACTAGCTATGGCATCCAGACAGACAGACATACATTTTCCTGAGATTATAGGCTTGTACCACCAAGCCTGGAACTGGATTCAGTTTTATACTTATGAAATAATCGTGGACTCTAGACCCTTTGTGTATTTAATACAAGACATTCTCATTTGTTCCGGTTCTCCAAGTCCTTGGATCTGAACCAGGAATTTTATGCATGTTAGGCAAACATTCTAGCACTGAGCCCCAGCCCCGCCTGTATTTGTTATTTCTAAATGTGATTTAAAACTGAGTTAACAGTGAGGTGGCTCCGCTGCTGAAAGCCATCTCACTGTTGTATAACCCTGTCAACCTGAGTTCAGCTCCCTGCAATGAGTACTGAGAGCACCGTGTACACCCACTCCCACACTACTGTGTCACACTAGCTGGCCTGAAACTCATTATGTAGACTAAACTGGCCCCGAAGTCAGTGATCTGCCTGCCTCTGCCTCCCCAATGCTAGGATTAAGGGTGTGAGTCACCATGCCTGGTATAAACAGTTATAAGTGCTGGAGAGATGTCTCAGTAGTTAAGAGCACTTGATACTCTCACAGAGGACCCAGGTCTGAGTGCCCAGCACGCATGTGGTGGCTCATGATCATCTCTAACTCAGCTCTAGAAAATTCAAACACTTCAGACCTGCACACATGCAAGCAACACACATGGAAAAAAAAAAAAAAGAAAAGAAAAAAAAGCTTGGGTAAAGGATAGGGTGAGGCAGGTAAAAACACTTGCTGTACAAGCCTAGTGACGTGAGTCTGACTCAAAAAGGTTTGCCTCTGACCTCCACATACAGGCTATAGTATGTGTGTATTCATATGCCTCTATAAATTTATACACACACACAATTCAAAAATGAAAAACAGAATTTACAAGTAATATGTTATCCGTTTGACAAAATGCCAAGAAAAAGGTTTTTTAAAAAACCAGCTTAAGGGCTAGTGAGATGATGGCTCAGTGGGTAAGAGCACCTGACTGTTCTTCCAAAGGTCCGGAGTTCAAATACCAGCAACCACATGGTGGCTCATAACCATACGTAAGATCTGACGCCCTCTTCAGTGTACTTACATATAATAAATAAATGTCTTTTAAAAAAAAATTTGTTTAAAAAAAAAAAAAGCTTAAAAGAACTCTAGAGAGAACCTACAAAATTTCTAAGTGAAGCTGCATGAGTCAGATTTTCATACCAGTTTCTTCATTAATAAAACAAATAACCCCTGTTTTCCTCAATGGTGCTAAGAATGAGCCAGTCCTTGTCACTGCAGGGCTGGAGGTCTCCCATAAAAACCCTGGAATTAATCCTTTGCCTTGTTTTTTTTTTTTTTTTTTTTTTTTAATAAAT
>NC_034592.1:95939047-95947881 GCF_900095145.1 Mus pahari | reverse complement strand
TGTGAGCCACCATGTGGTTGCTGGGAATTGAACTCAGGTCCTCTGGAAGAGCAGTGAGTGTTTTTAACCACTGAGCCATCTCTCCAGCCCCCTTTGCCTTTTTCTCACTTCCATTAACAAGTTTCAAGTGCTTCTTACCTAACTTCATCCAAAAGCAGCTTTGCAGAGTGAGGATCTTGAAAAGGAGAATGGATGTGTATTCTCTCTCTAGGTTTATCACTGGAAATTACAAGTCATTGCAAATCTACCACCTTGGTATTGGGTTTCAGTGAGAACATGATAATCTGCTGCCCCAGCTTCCCGATCAGTTAATCTCACAACTTCGGAAGCATCCTAAGCTATGACATTAAGCTCCTCCTTAGAGAAGGAAATGGGGAACAGACTAACTTTAACCACTACCTAGCTGTCTTGAGAAGAATTTTTTTTTCCCCCATTGGCAGCTTCACTCTTGGAAAGGATACAGTTTTCATCACCTTCAGGGTTTCGGGGTGGTCCTGGCATATTCAACAAAACCAGCTTTGCTTCATGGGACTTGTTAACTATAACCTCATTGAGCTTCACTGCTGTATGCATCCGCCTCACGTTGGACTGGTCCCTGAGTGGGGAAGAAATCAAACAGTTAAGGCAAAAAGAAAACCAGTGTACGTACTCATTATTTGAGGCTCAGAGCCTTTTCACTTGACTATGGATAATGTGATCATTTCTTTGTTATATTAACATCTCAAGTTTTCTTGTTCTTTAAAGGGTTTGTGTGTTTTTTTTGTGTGTGTAGGAAGACAGCTTTTTGGGAGTTGGTTTTCCTTCCACCAATTTACAAGGTGAGTCCTGGTGATTGAACTCAGTACTAAGGCTTGGCAACAAGCACCTTTGCCTAACAAGCTATTATCTCGTTGGCCTAGTTTTCTCATTCTGTTTGCCTATTTTATAATAATACACAAATAACATAGAAATAAACTATGTGGAGGAGAAAAAGATGGTTAGCTTGTATACAATGTTTAAAATTGGGAGCTAATCTTCATTAGTAGACAACAATAGCTGATTTGGTAAGATAAAAACACTCATGCTTTGTGACTGTGCTCAGGCAGTCACAGGTGTACTACTGTCTAGGATACTGTATTACAGGATAAGCTTGTGAGTGCAAACACTTACGGACGCATATTAAGTAGGTCCTGGAATCCTTCCATTGACTTGACCTTTTGCCCCCGGGATGCCATGTATTTATCCTTGGTCCAAGTCATGTGCACCTTCTCCTGGTATGTTTCTGTCTCTTCATCCTCATCAGAGCCAATGCTGGTTAAGCGTAGCATTGAGTTTCGATCTTTCACCAGCTGTGCCTGGAGAAGGTCAAACAGTTATTTTTACTATTCTTTTTCTTATGCTTAAATGTTCTGAAGACAGTCGGTTCTACTGGAGTAACTAAGAAAAAGGAGAAGAAAGAATCTGTCTTTATATCACTGACAGGCCTCACAGAACAAGATCAGGTCAATTCAGCAAGGTCTTACCTCTCTGTCTCGTTCTGTTTTGGACAGCCGCATGTGTCGAAGCATCTGGGACCTCTGCTCCATCATCAGGGTGCGCTCATATGTATAGGCAGATATGTCACTGTCATGCTGCCACAGACAGACAGCACACAAAGTAAGCATGAGGAAGAGTTAACCACACATTGTTGTTATTTTCTATAAATTTATTATTTTTATTTTGCATTGGTGTTTTGCCTGTATGTATGTCTATGTGAGAGTGTCAGATCCCCTCAAACTGGAGTTACAAACAATTGTGAGCTGTCATGTGGGTGCTGGGAATTGAACCTGGGTCCTCTGGAAGAGGAGCTATCTCTATTCCCACTGAGCCATCTCTCTAGCCCTCCTCCCCCATTTTTATTTTTACACCTGACCTAATTCAGAAGAACTGCCACCATAGCAACCTTCTTCCCCTCCTACTTTGTTCAGTCTTTGGTTATAAGGACACATGGTTTGGGGCATGCAGATTAAATACAGAGGCTTTTAGTGTTTTCTATGATCTAATCATTATTCACCTCCTTAAAACAAAACACACAAAACTAGTGTGACTTTTTAGCATGAATTAAATATTAATGAACTAAGTAGCTAAGAATTTGGGACCTATGTAAGAGCTGTGTAGTAAATAACAAAGCAAACAAAAAGCAACCCAGGAGTAGGAAGATGATTCTATGGCTAAAGGCACTTGTTGCCACATCCAATGCCTCAAATTTAGGTCCAGAGATTCGCATGACAGAAGGAAAAACTGACTCCTGTATATCACCCTCCGACCCATACGCATACACACTTACTCTGTAATAAAAATGTAAAGTTTTACAAAGAAAGCAAATAAATCAATTGCAAACATTCACATGGCCTACTTACTTAGGTCAGTTATTTAGGGCTTTGTTAGGCCTAGGTGATTAAAACACACATTTACAGCTGAGTAATATCCTGAACTAACTAGAAAGAAGGCTAGGGCTGAAGGCGTGTTAGTCTCTTCTGTTTCAAACTCTACTCCTCACCATCTCCACCACTTCCACTTCTGCCTCAATGCGCAGATGATACAGAAAGGTGGCCAGATCCTTCTTCATCTGGATACTGTTGTCTTCTAGTTGGGCTACTGTGAAGATCCGTATGCTGCATTTTCGCCAAACCTGACACAACACCATGTGTACATGGAAAGGTAGATGCAAGAAGGGAAAAAGTGATTTCTTAAAAAGAGAATTTATCTCTAGAATGACCTTGTGGTAATATCAAGTACTTGTTCCTTGCTTCCTGATAAGGCTGACTAAGCAACACATTAAATACTAAGTTAACACTAACCCTGGCCTGGCCTTCCGAGAGGTGGGGTTATTGGCACATTTCACCATCCTTGTTTTTGTTTGTTTGTTTATTTTTGTTTTATTTTTTGTTTTTGTTTTTCTAGACAGGGTTTCTCTTTGTTGTCCTGGCTCTCACTCTGTAGACCAGGCTGGCCTTGAACTCAGAAGTCCGCCTGCCTCTGCCTCCTAAGTGCTGGGATTAAAGGTGTGCACCACCACTGCCTAGCCATTCCTGATTTTAAGTTCTTAATTTCGTCACCAAGAAAAAATTTGTAGGCTGGACATCTGTAATGAGATCAGATGTCCTCTTCTGGTGAATCTGAAGATAGCTACAGTGTACTTAGATATAATAATAAATCAATCTAAAAAAAAAAAAAAAAAAAAGCCGGGCAGTGGTGGCACATGCCTTTAATCCCAGCATTTGGGAGTCAGAGGCAGGCAAATTTCTGAGTTCGAGGCCAGNCTGGTCTACAGAGTGAGTTCCAGGACAGCCAGGACTATACAGAGAAACCCTGTCTCAAAAAAACAAAAAACCCTACTAGACTGAACTTTGGGGAACTTCTGGATAACTGGGCATGAGAGAGTTCCTGGAGAGAGCAGAACATGCCAGCAAGGGCACACAAACTCCTTGCCTCTATGCCCTGTACATCTCCTTATCTGATTCTTTTGTAATGTTTTAAAATTATAAGCCAGTAAATGTAACGAACTGATTTCTTTGGATTCAGTAAGCATGTCCAGTAAATTAACTAGGAAGGGAGGCACATAAACCCCTAAATCAGAAGCATGGGTAGAACAATCAGGGCTTGTAGGAAGACAGTATAAGACTATCAATCTAAAATGGATAAAGTGCTACCTACAGATAATTATGTCAGTATAGATTTAGAGGACACTGCAGAACTGCTGCCCACTGCAGAACAGCTGCTGGCTTCATATGGGGAGGGAAAAACATATCCTTACTCAGGGTACACTGAGTGGTTTATTCAAACAGCATAGCAATGATACCATTACAAATTTAATAGCTGGGTATGGTGGCACATATCTTTAATCCTAGAACTCAGGAGGCAAAGGCAGGTGGATCTCTGAGTTCAAGGGCAGCCTGGTCTACAGAGCAAGTTCCAGAACAGTGAGGATTGTACCTGAAACTGATGTACTCTTGTATTTGGTTTCTCTGTTTTGTTTTTTCCAAACACTATTATACAGGAATTTTAGTAAGCTTGTAGGAATTCACTTAAGGTGGATTGGTATAAAATATAACAAAGTAAAATTAAAAAATAAAACCTTAAATCCACTTTACTTCTCATAAGGCTGGAGCTGGGATTATGGGACAGCCAAGAATAAGCCCTGTCTCTTCAGATTAAATCCCACCATTATAGCAAGAGGTAAAAAAGTGGTCCAGCATACCTTGTGCTGTTTCAGCAGGAATGGTAATAGCATGAGCATGCCCCCATCATGCACAATCCACCACACATCAATGTTGCCCTCAGAAAACTGTTCCACATTGCTGGGAAAGAAGGAGACGTTTTTAGCCACCAGCAGGGCTAGATGGGCAGCAGTTGTCACTCGCACTGTGCCTGTGGAGAGAAGAGCAAATTGGGATATGCAAACAATCTCTCCCACCATTTTGGGAAAGGAAGGTAACATCCATTGACATTTCTTTGAATAATGCGTCCTATTGACATAATACAGTACACTTAAGGAGCAGAGATCACTGTCTGAAGTCTGGGGAGCTACTAAGTGAATGGGGAACTGTGGTTTAGGTAACTAGGAATACTTTATACTACATATTTAATGCATGAATTTGTCAGAGTCTGATGAAAGAATCTTTCTAGTTCCTGTGGGGTCATCAGAATGGAACATGACAGTCTGAGACTTGACATAGCTAAATACTTTGTGGACATAAATGTAAAGATGAAGAAGGCAGGTTAACATCACATTACTAGTTTTTAGGTGGCTGTCTAACAGTATGTTTCATGGCATGGTCTCTACTTTAGGACAGGGTTAGGGTGACAGAGGTTTAATCTAGTCCCCCTTCTGGGCCCTCAGGTTAATACAAGACTGTACCAATGAAAGTCTTCCAAGCTCGAGCATCTTCACTCTGACGCCAGCCATTGGGCCAGCCCATCACCACTGTGTTGTGTTTCATGCCTCCAAGGCCACAGGACTGGATGAGGTGTGAAATACCCTCTTTCAGCTTGGCAGCCACCACCAATTGGCAGAATCCTTTTACCTTTTCTGCCTCCATTAGGTGCTTAATGGTCTGAGAAAAAACACAAAAAAACACAAAACTTCAACTGCTTTACCCTGCACTTTTAAACTCACCATTCCATCTAGCTTCTGTATTTCCATCTCTCCCCAAATTCTACATAAGATCATCTCAACAGAAAACTTCAAGAAGTTAAATGTGTTCAGTGAAGTGTCATCTTTGTTTTGCTTATTTTTACTTTGTTTGTGGCATTTGTATTTATATCTGTAGCGGCTGTCCACATGTAGCTCCTCTCCCCTTTCCTCCTGCATGCCTCCCTTTCAGGTGAAGCTTTGAGCACAGTGATGTCCAAAAAGTGAATACCAGACATGGTTTGATTGACAGGGTAAAAGTTCACTAGTGGAAACACCATATTCTTGTCATCCCAGGCATGTTCGACTTATTTTTTTCAAGAAACTTAATCTGATGATCCTGGAAGTTTCACTTCAGAATTTTCTCAGATAAGGTTGCCTCCCCTGCCTCTTCTCTTCTTATATTTATTGTGATGTTTGAATGGTAAGGACACCTGCATTTAAGTTATTAGTGCTGCATTTAGTCAAGCTAACTTAGCACTAACATCATATGCCCATTGCTTTTTACCTTACTCCTTTGTTGGAAAGGTAATAATGATGCACAAAATGGATATGATTTTTCCAAAGACTCAAATTAAGTCAGTGGTTATCTAGGGTAAGGCTCTTCATTTGTAATCAAATTTCTAAAAAATTAATTTTTGTCACCTGGGTTAATGTTTCTGGAATTTCTAGTTTTTTTAAAAAATAAATTATTTTTTTAAATGAATTTTGTGTGTGTGTGTGTGCGTGTGTGTGTGTAGAGGAGTTTGACTCCCTGGAGCTAGATTATGAGCTGCCCAACATGGGTGCTGGCAACCAAAGTCAGGTTCTCTGTAAGAACAGTCTGTACTCAAATAAAATCCACTAATAATTTAGTGACAGCTGATAGTTTCCCCAAACAATAAGATTAGTTCCATCATTGACAATGTTAAAACAAACACTTCTTTATATAGAAGAACCTGCTATGCACAGGTAATCAAAAATAGCAAACTAAATTATCTTGATTCTATACAAAAGGTGGTAAAAAGAAAAGTCACCTTTGCCATAGCTGGTGTAAGATTTAGGAATCTTCTCCATAGCAGAATAAATATCAACATGATTTCTCTTACTTTCAGATCCACACACTTGGGAGTCTAAGTAGGAATTATGTTTATTGATAATCTCACAGGTAATGCTTTAAATGGGATATAGATATCTGTTCTGGATCCTGCTTGAGGGCGTATGATTATTCAAAAGTCAGCACTAAGTTGGAGGCCTGGGTCACACATGGAAAGATATAACTTAGAAATCTGAGACCTTCCTGTTTGAACTTAGCTTTGTGATAAGTTGATAAATCTTTTAAAAATATTGAACCTTATATTCAAAGTGGGTCAATACACACTTAAATAAATATATTCTTTTAAACAGATTCTTTACATCTATTATACCATTCAAATGCTTTACTGTCCTCTATGATTTCCTAGGAAATCTGTATCTTTTGTGTGAGTCAGGGTTTCTCTGTGTAGCCCTGGCTGTCCTGGAACTCACTTTGTAGACCAGGATGGCCTTGAACTCACAGAGATCCACTAATCTTCCAAGTGCTGAGATTAAAGGCATGCACTACATGCCCGGCTCGGAAAAGCATTTTTAAGTAAGTAGGAATAAAAGGAGTTTTCAGCTCCTCTTCTATGATAACATAAAAGGTTTATCATTTGGGGAGAGAATGACTACCCTTTTCCTGACAGCAATGCTGGCCTCTGAAGCCTGGAGGTTACAGATGCTTGACAAGCACAGATCCAGAGACAGTGCTCCCCACCTGCTCTGCTGCTAGCGCATCACCATAGTTCTCCAGGAAGTTCCCCACGATGACAGAGCCCACAATAGTGAGTCCCTTTCCTGCCTTGAGCTGGGAGGCAAAGGTGAGTAGGCGAGGGTGCTTGACGTGTAAATCTTCATCCAGCTTCAACAGGACAAGCAGCTGAGGCCTGTGAAGATGTGAGCGAGATGGCACGTGGGTGTGGGAAACAGATGGCATCTCCATCCTTTACCTCAGGAGATCCACAAAGCATTCAACTTTGATAGAAGAGTGGAATCAGTGGAATGGTAAGATGAGGGTTCTTGGGTATTTTGAATGTTCTCAGTATTAGCTAAAACTGACCAATATTCACAGAATAACAACAATAGATATATAACAGTAAGTAAGGCAGAAAGGTCAGGGGATAGTGAAAAACTTAACAGCAGTTCCTTGAGCTACATCATTTATCTGGTGACAGCAGATACAGCTGTGTGTGTTAACTGCAGGCACACACAACAAAACTCCACTTTACCTCCAGTTTTTAGTGTGAGGAGGTCCTTCCTCTAGACGGAGCAAAGCAAAGCGGGCTGCACTGAGCGACAGCCCACGGATACCATCCCCCCATTCTTTCTCAGCCCTTGGGAGAAAAAGAAAAAAGAGGGATAGTCAGTTTACATTATAGTGAGTACAAGTTCAAAAAATAAAACCCAGGATTCTCTAAATCTAGCAGTAAAGTATGTACAAGGTAGAAGATTAAAATTCAGGGTTGTGGTTTATCCGTTGTCCCCTACTAGCATGAGGAACCCACTGTGAGATGGACTACCCTACAGATGGGTCCACAATACAGGCTGCCAGGGTTACTAACTTAACCCTGTGTGGATCTATTCAAAAGCAACTATTTGGAACAGCAATTCAGATTAGGAAATTACTTGTAATTGTTATTTTCAAAATAATGAAAAGTAAAGCCAAAGCAATCTGAGTCAGGAGATAATTCATCCCCATTTTTGGAGCTGTTGGAGGTTTTGGTTATTTCAGGATTAATTGTATTTCAGATGATCTCCTGCTTGAGACAGCTGAGCTGTTTACATTTGGGTTATACTTTTAAAAAGTTATTTATGTATATGTGTGGATATGCTCATGGATGTTCATGTGTCTCTAGAGATGAAAACAGGTGTCAGATCCTCTGGGGCTGGGTTACATGTGGGTTGAGAGCTGCTGGATGAGTTCTGGGAGCCAAACTATGGTCCTGTGGAGGGACAGTAAGTGCTTCTAACCATTCGGCCATCATATCTCCAGCCCAGCATTTTTTTTTTTCCTTTTTGGTGTGGGAGAATCTTGATATGTAGCCCAGCCTTGTACTTGCAATCTTCCTGCTTCAGCCTCCTCTCTACTATGACACCATGCATGGCCAAACCAGCCATTCTTTTTTTTCCTTTCTTAAAGATTTTATTTATTTTACGTATGTGAGTACACTGCCACTGTCCTCAGACACACCAGGAGAGGGCATCAGATCCCATTACAGATGGTTGTAAACCACCATGTGGTTGCTGGGAATTGAACTCAGGACCTCTGGAAGAGTAGTCAGTGCTTCCACCGCTGAGCTGTCTCTCCAGCCCCAAACTAGCCATTCCTGATTGCCCCTTTCAGCAGTGATGAGGTAAAATTCAAACTCACCCTTGGTACTCAATGTACTTGTAGATCATGCCAGCTATTACCATAGCTACAATGGCATAATACCAAGAAGAAATGAACATCAGAGCTAGACAGATACTCATTCCCATAAAAGAGAGGGCCCTGGAAAATGAAAATCAAAAATATAAATCAAGAAGTGTCTTAACAGCCTCTTGTGAGGCTATGCCAGTGCCTGGCAAACACAGAAGTGGATGCTCACAGTCAGCTATTGGATGGAACACAGGGCCCCCAATGGAG
>NC_034592.1:95925103-95938632 GCF_900095145.1 Mus pahari | reverse complement strand
GGGTGCCTCCTAAACTATGGTGGGGATTGTTTGTGTATATATATATATATATATATATATATATATATATATATATATATATATATATATATACACACACATGCATATATATATGTCTATATATGTATATATAAATTAACATAAAATATCATAGATATCAATGTATGTTATATATTTATTTGTATTTCATTAATATAATATACAAGGCACAATTATATAAAATATGATTAATATAACAAGTTATATTACTATATTAAAATTATATTATAAATTATATAATCAATGATGCATTTATATATCATATTAATATAAATATAATATATGCTAATATATACTATAATATACTGATAAAGTGTTAATGTTATTACATATTAATTTCTAGTTAATTACAGACACAACTTGTGCTCAATATAAGGAAAATTGCTATTAAAAAATTTCTAATATGTTTGCTGTAGCAATGATTCTTTTCTGTTTTTCTCCTTCCTAGTGCTGTGGCTCAAACTCAATGCCTTGTTCATGTAGGCAGGCCAACTATCACTGAGCCTCCACGCCAGCCCATGTGGGGTACAGCCTAGGCCATCCTGTTTCTAGGCAATCATGAACTATGAAGAGGGTGCTACAGTACTATCTGCCTCAAGGACAAGTAGTACTTATGTGGAAAAGCAGAGATTGAATACAATCAGGAATCTGAAATGTATTAAATATTTTTCTTGTAAGTATTCCTAACATTTTTATGGGTATTTAATATCCCTTAACTGTAGAATCTAGTGATGAAAAGCTACTGGCTTTTAACAGCAGTTAGATAAAGTATTACTGAAGCCCTTTTGTTTGCAGTATTGCCTTTCTAGCTCTATGACGAATGGTCACTTGTAAATAGAAGAATTGTTACTTTGGAGACTAAAAATGTTTACCACAAACTTTTAGCTAATGTTAAAGCTAGAGGGAGGATGACAGGTGTTAAAACCAGTTATAGGTATATATTTTTGCCACATAAATGTCCCATCATTGGCCATTATTAGTAAGTGAAGGCAGAGAAGGAGTAGGAGAAGTTAGAGAACAAAAGCACAGCAACAGGTACACACACAAACATAAAAATCTACACAAGCAAATGATCACAGGAAATCCATGAGACAGATGGCAGCTGGACAGTGGTGGTACATACCTTTAATTAATCCCAGCACTTGAGGGGCAGAGGCAGGTGGATCTCTGAGTTCAAGGCCAGCCTGATGTACAAAGTGAGTTCCAGGACAGCCAGGGCAACACAGAGACCCTTTCTCAAAACAAAACAAAACCCCAAAACCAAACAAATAAAAACACCAAAATCCAAAATCCAATCAGCCAAAACTTAGAACAATCTATCCTCCCCTCCACCAAAAAGAAAGAAAGCATAGATGGCTCCTTCAGCACTGGCAAAACTTTACCACAGCACCATAGCTTTTCACTGAGAGATTTACTATGTAAGAGCACTGTATTAAGGTTCATGTTAGTGGTATTACTCCGTTATGAATTAGTAAAATAAGATTTCAGGAGTCTATGTGCTTTCAAGCAGATTCCAGGACAAGGAAGTAGTGAAGGTGAATTAGGTCTTCAGTTACCTAAATTCACAGCTCGCCCTTAGTTACTGAGTGAAGTTCTGATAACAGTGTGTGGATGAAAACTGCTGAGATGATGAAAGCCACTGCTCAGCTAAGAGAGAACAGAAAGGCAGATGTGCACAGGGAAGGTAGACGTGAACCTTAGCAGCACCGTTTCTGCAACTGTTGTGTTATTATAAAGTGATACATAACAGTTATGAAAGAGTAGGGAAGAAGAAATGCCAGCAACAATCGAACATCAGAATAGTATGGCGTGGCTGGCCAATTTAAAAAAAAATGTATTGAGGACCCAGACTATCCTAGATTTCTAGAAAGATGAGGAGGAAGACGAAGACTTTTTTTTTTTTTTTTTTGGTCTCCGTCTCTTCCTTTATCCCATTTCTATCTAGGTTTGGAATCCCCCTCGAGGACCATGAAATAACTTATGTCCCGCGGGTCGGGATAATATGCAGCTAGAGACACAAGCTCAGGGGGTACTGGTTAGTTCACACTGTTGTCCCACCTACAGGGTTGCAGCCCCCTACAACTCCTTGGGTACTTTCTCTAGCTCCTCCACTGGGGGGGGGGGGAAGATGAAGACTTACCAGTGATAATAGCGGAATCGAGGCCTCCAGTTGGGGGTTCGCAGCAATGTTTGCAAGGCACAAGCCAAATTCACAAAGAGGTAACACATGAGAAAAAACCTGGAAGAATAAAAACGGTAAGTGGAATTATTATAAAACGATAACTGGAGGCCTCTGCACTACTAAACCCTATTTATAGAGCACCAACCATTTAAAGAACTTTAAAAGCCTTTTCTCCCAAACCTGCTTATCTTCCAATGTTCTCTCTTTTGGCTGATAACACCNTTTTTTTTTTTTTTTTTTGGCTAGGCAGTGATGGTACATGTTTTTAATCCCAGCACTTGGGAGGCAGAAGTAGGTACACCTCTGTGTTCGAGGCCAGCCTGGTCTACAGAGTTAGTTCCAGGAGAGTCAGAGCTACACAGAGAAACCCTGTCTCAAACACAAAAATATGTGTATGTGTTTTCCTGCATGTATGTCTGTGTGCCATGTGTGTGCTGAGAGCCTGTTGAGGCAGAAGAGGGTGTTGGATCCCCTTGGACTGTGAACACACAATTAAAATAAATCTTTAAAAGAATATTCCTGAGAACTTTTACATACCGCCAACTTTTATAAATTACTGTGATTGTATGGAGGGAGGGGTCCTACATACAAGTAAGTTGTATAACTTTAAAAGTTACTCGAGTCCCTACCTTTTTTTTTTTTTTTTTTTTTTTTTTGGTTTTTTTCGAGACAGGGTTTCTCTGTATAGTCCTGGCTGTCCTGGAATTCACTTTGTAGACCAGGTTGGCCTCGAACTCAGAAATCCGCCTGCCTCTGCCTCCCAAGTGCTGGGATTAAAGGCGTGCACCACCACCGCCCGGCTCCTACCGTCTTTTCCTTCTGTTTTTCCCCTTCTTTGTTTTGTTTTGTTTTGTTTTTTTCATAATGCTTGCATTTGAACCCAGGGCCTTGTATGCACTAGGCATGTTCTCTACTGCTGAGCTACATTCTCTAGCCCCTGCCTTTATTTTATGAGTCATTAGCAGTTGATTTCACTGTTGGCGTCTACTCGTTTACCTGTGCATTACTAATGATTTACTGTCTACCTGACATTGGGAATATGAAGATGTCTCAAGACACAGATAATAGGTGAGAAAGCCATGAGTTCCCATATAGTACAAAGAATGAAGAGTGGTAAAGGTAACTGCCACGAAAGCACGGCACATAGGAAGTTTCTGTAGCAAGTGGCATGTGTCTTGAAGATAACTAGTTATTTGTTAAGCAGAGGAGGCTGTCTTACTCTGTAGTTCCAGGGGATTCAGTGCCCTCTTCTGGCCTCTGCAGTCACCCTTACACATAAAAGTAAATCAATCTTCACTCCGTATGGTGGTACATACCTTTTCATTTCAGCCCAGGAGGTAGAGGCAGACAGATCTGTGAGTTTGAAGCCAGCTTGGTGTATATATCTAGACAGTTCTAGGACAGTCAAGTTACATAAATGAGACCCTGCCTCTAGAAGAGTTTTAAACTAGAAGTTGAAAAAAAAAGAAGTGCAAGCCTGAACTAAGGTGAGGGCACTAAACAAGAAAATAAAGAAGTTTTGCAAGTTTGAAGTAGGCAGAACTATAGTTCTTGATAGGTAAATGTAGGGGGAGAATGAATAAGGAAGTAGAAGTGTGGATTAAGTCCTGATTATCTGGGTAAAGAATGGCTGTGCTGGGCCCAAGAGATGGCTCAGTGAGTAAGAGCACTTTCTGCTCTTCCAGAGGTCCTGGGTTCAATTCCCAGCAGCCACATGGCTTACAATTTTCTGTAATTATCCTATTATCAGTGTCTTCAGACATCTTCATATTCCCAATGTCAGGTAGACAGTAAATCATTAGTAATGCATGGGTAAATGAGTAGACGCCAACAGTGAAATCAACTGCTAATGACTCATAAAATAAAGGCAGGGGCTAGAGAATGTAGCTCAGCAGCAGAGAACATGCCTAGTGCACTCAAGGCCCTGGGTTCAAATGCAAGCATTATGAAAAAAAAAAAAAAGAAGGGGAAAAACAGAAGGAAAAGAAGGTAGGGATTCGAGTAACTTTTAAAGTTATACAAGTTACTTGTATGTAGGACCCCTCCCTCCATACAATCACAGTCATTTATAAAAGTTAGTGGTATGTAAAAGTTCTCAGGAATATTCTTTTAAAGATTTATTTTAATTGTGTGTTCACATGAGTGCTCACAGAGGTCAGGTGTCAGTTCTTTAGGAACTGGACTTATAAGTGGTTGTGAGCCACCGGACATGGGTGCTAAGAGCTGAACTTAGCCCCTGTGGAAGACCCCACACATGCTATTAACCACTGAGCCACATCTTCAGCCCCATCTCAGGAATATTCTTTTAAGTAAAGTGAAGCCTATGTTTGGTTAACTCTGTCATCATCACTACTTTTAGATGACTGATAGAAATCATCTTCTTTATCATTAAACAACCATAGTTGAGAATAAAGTGGCTCTTACATGGAAAGAATTGGGGCCACGAGATCCAGGGAGGCGATGAGAATTCCCAGCTCTGCTATGGCAGCAGTTAGAAGTAAGGCCCAGGTAGGTTCCCCATTAGCTTTGCTGTGACCAAAAACCTGTGCACATGAGGAAAAACATCAGGCAGGGGGCTCTGACACAATGTTCCCATTTCAGATATCTGAAAAGTAACTTCATAGCAATCATATATAAACATATACAAAGGATTCTGAGGGCCTTGTACTAAAACTCTACATGTCTCTACATTTATGATCTCCCAGTTCTAAAGCTGAAAAAGGTAACATTTTTCATAAAAACTTGAGGGGAAAAGAGGCAGCGGGCACAGCAGACCATCACTCACCCTAAGGAAAGGAATGATGTTATCCTTGGCAATAGCCTGCAGCAGCCGAGGCGCACCTGTGAGGCTCTGCAGTCCAGCCCCACATGTTGAAAAGAAGGAGCCAATAACAATCACCCATGGGGATGGCCAGGATAAGGTGCCTACAACCAAATTCCCTTTTACAGCATCCCCAAATCTGGGAAAGAAAGAAACAGTAGAGAAATTTGATTTGAAAACAACTCTAGATTAAAAGTTAGGAAGACATTCACCCAGTTATGTTTTCTTGCTTGTAAGTTTTAGTCTTAAACTGAGTCAAACATGAAAACTGAAAAATGTAAAGTTAGAGGGTTTTCATAATAGCAGGCATTATAGCACATACAGGCAACCTCAGTTTTCAGGAGATTGTGGCAGGAGGATTATGAATTTGGGGACAGGAAGGCTACATTTTTGAGTTCAAGGTCAGTATAGTCTATACAGCAAGTTCAAGGCCAGCTCAGGATACACAGCAAGACCTTGTCTCAAAAATAAGTTTCTGGGCTAGGGATATATAATACATCATTTACTTAGCATATTTCTGAGGCTCTATCACCACTGTGGAGGGGAAAATTAATAATACATATTAAGAAAACCAAACAAACAGTACAGTTAAAAAATAAGCCAGGCTCCACTTACAGACTTCTCTGTAATGGCAATTTATCTGCCTTGGGGTGGAAAAATGGCCCACAGTTGCTCAAGAGCATTCATTACTCTTTCCTTGTGTACCAGATGCCTGGAGGCTACAAGAGGATGCAGAATGCCCAAAACTGCAGGGAGCACCAGGGAGGTGCTGGCAACTCAAGCTGGGTCCTCTGAAAAAGCAGTAAGTGCTCTTAAGTACTGAGCCGCTTCTCCAGCCTCAAGAGGTCCATAATCTTCACTTGCTAGCATTATGCATACTTTGCATGTTTCTATCTACTTAAAACAGTTTTATATCATCCATTATTCTACTATTAATATTTTTCACTAATTTATTCACTTTACATCCCAACTGCAGCCCCCTCCAAGTATTCTATTATTTGAAATACTGTAATTAATATCATTATGAACACATATTCAATGAAACATAAGAGTTTTTTTCCTTGAGGCAGATTCCTAAGAATAATTGCAAAAATTAATATATTAAAACATTTTGATTTGTTCAAGTTAATTTTGTGTCCGGCCACTTTGCTGAAGTTGTTTATTTGCTGTAGGAGTTCTCTCATGGATTTTTTTTTTTTGGGTCACTTATATATATTATCATATCATCTGCAAATAGTGGTATCTTAACTTCCTCCTTTCCAGTTTGTATCCCTTTGACCTCCTTTTGTTGTCTAATTGCTCTGGCTAGAACTTCGAGTACTATATTGAATAGATAGGGAGAGAGTGGGCAGCCTTGTCTTGTCTCTGATTTTAGTGGGACTGCTTCAAGTTTCTCCCCATTTAGTTTGATGTTGGCTATTGGCTTGCTGTATATTGCTTTCATTATATTTAGGTATGCACCTTTTACATATTGATGGGACCACCGAACAGTAAGAAGTAGATAAGAGTCCCAGAGCTTGAAAATGACTTGCATGATGGATGAAAATGAGGGGAAACACCTAGGGTAGAAAGATACTTACATTCCTTAGTGAGAGGGACTGAAGTGAGGGTATTAACCAAGATGTGGAAAATATAAGAATTAGCAGCTTTCAGGGAGAGATCCACAAATATCTCACAAAACATATGAGAGAGAAAAGAAGTAATAAATACTAAGTAGCCTTCATGAAGAAAGTTAGTTTCCAATCACCACTCAGAATGCCCAGTGTTAGTAAATAGATGCCTCTCTCTTGTAGAGCAGCTGCTGGAGATATGACATAGTTTCCTTAACTTGCTCTACCATTGTACAGCTTTCTAGCAGTTCTTGGTGTACAAAGAAGTATTTAGTATTTTGACAATTTCATGTGGTTTTATGGAGGAAGGAGCTACTTTGTTGTATCTTATAAAATATCATTGGTCCTTATTATTTACTAGTTATTTACTGCTTGAGGCAGTAGGAATCTTTAATCCCAGAAATTCGAGGTTAGCTTAAGAAACATTGCAAAAAAAAAAATCACATTATCTTATCATAGGCTAAATTATGCACATATACTTTAATCCCCCTCTTAAACTTTTTTTTTTTTGCTAAAATCAAACCTAGGGGTGTTGTATGTGCTATACAAGCTTAGATATATGTATGTATGTATGTATGTATATATATGTATGTATATATATATATACACACACACAAAAGCTCATATATATAAATATAGTGTATATATATATATTATAGTATTTGCATACATATATGTATATATACACACGCATTTTAGATCAATGTATATATTTTCTATTTTATTAGTTATAACCTGGTTTCTTGATAATGTTGACACTAGTGACAAAATGTCACAGAAGACAGACATATGGTTGTTACACATACTTGTCTCTGAGAACGACTCCTTCAATACATGCACCAAAAAGGACAACATTGCTTAAATCTGTTATGCTGACAGTCAAGGAAATTATTGTTGTCTCTTGGCTTTATGTAGTAACTACACTATCAGTAAATGAGTTGCTAGATTCATTACTTTTATAAAATGCTTTAACGATGCTTATGAAGCAGGCCAACTATCTGGCAACTTAAGTGGTACTAAGAGATGGCATTATTATTAGATGAAAGTACTGATCATCCTAGTTCTATTGCATGATCCCATACCATGACCCCAACCAAATTCACAAAAAGGATACACACGAAGGATGTGGTCAGGATGGCAAGGATGGTCCCAATGGGAATAGACTTCTGGGCATCTTTCAGATCCCCAGATCTGTTTGACCCAGCCATGATACCTAGAGGGCAAACACCAAGTAAACTTCTTAGCTTTATGGGCACTCTGATGTTCATACTGATACTGAAGACTAGGGGTAAACAGAACACTGAGAATATAATTCCCTCTCCTGAGAAAGCTCACGCATTTTGGCTGATGGCCAACTAAAACAAGTAACAGCCCTACCCACTTACCTGTGACAGAAGGAAAGAAGATCCCCACCAGAAGAGTGAAGGAGGTGGTAATATCAGCAAGAACATACTCATGGTTTAAGTTGCCGAGGACATCAGATGACTTGGCTGATGGCTTTTCAATTATCTCACCCTTTGGTAAATAATTACTCCAAAGATTCTCTGCAAAGGGTTGAAGGGTGGGGTGGATAAGAAGAAAGAGAATAAAAGGATAAAAGCAATATGCAAGTAATACAACTATATGATTTCTTACCCAAACAATATTCAACCAGAGACGCCTATTGTTATTGTTATAATAACTGACCCAGGAGCCTTTTACTTGCTAGCAAGTACTGTACCGTAGCCCTCTATCTACCTCAGCCCTTTAATCTTTTTAAAGATTATGTGTTCATGTTTCTTTAACATGAACACATGTAAGTATTGTAGGATGAAACATAATATTTCTAATTTGTTTTAAAATAATTTTACAAAATATTTTAGTATAATAAATGTAATTAACTTTTCTAACACAACTTAGTAAAAGTTAAGCAGACTAAAATCACATGTCCAATAAAGCCTATTTTTAAATTAGTTCTCAAATATAAAGCTTTTTTTTAAAAAAAAAATTAGTATCAAAACAGTTTTAATCTCTTAGTATGAACTTGCTTCATGGGCAATAAATTTGTGGATAAAACATTTAAGGTGAACATCACTCGACAAAAGAATTTCAGAAATTTAGCTGTCTAGGAAAACATAGGTGTGTTTGGTGACATTAAAACAGTTCTATTTTCGCTATCACTGAAGAAGACCACTGGATTTTTCAGGAGTACATTAAGTTAGATACAAAGGCAAATCCCTGCAGTCCTGGCTTGTCAGGAACATGAGGCAAAAGGACTGCTTAAGCCCAGGAGTTTAAGTTAGCTTGAGGAATATTGCAAAATAAAAATATTCACAAAATATTTTATCTTATCCTATGCTACAAAGTCATTTGTCCATCTTTGTTCTCAAAAAAGGGCAAATTTTAACAGCTGTACTTTGCAAGGAAGCTCTTTAATATAATTTCAAGAGAAAAACAGATATATGCAGGGCATGGTGGTGCATGCCTATAATCCTGCCAGTACTCAGGAATCTGAGGCCCAAGGATTCTGAGTTTAAAGTCATCTGTAAATACACAGGGATCCATGCCATGTTCAGTAGGACAGTCTTAGACAGTGAGCTGGGGTGTAGCTCAATGGTAGAGTATGTGATGCTTGTCAGACATATTCCCTGGGTGCAATCCTAACCATCACTAATTAAGGTCTAGGTCATTGGCTTCAGTGGGGAAGCGCCTGCCTGTATCTGCTAAATGGACATGCAGTATCTGTCAAATTACCTTCTAAACAACCATGCACATGCTTAGGAATTAGTGCTGCTATCAGCTTTGGTCAGAGATGTTTCCTTTTACAGTGGGCAGTGGTCACTGTGGTGGATCATTAACAACTGGTCACAGTGGTAAGAAGAATTGACTATTTTATGCTGAGTCAAAAAGGTATTTATATCACTCCCTTCAAGGCTCAGGGAACAATGTGGAAATGGGCTGGAAGAATGGAAAATCCAGAGGAAGAGAGGGAATCATGTAGAATGCTGACTTCTTGTTGTGGCTCTTGCATGCTTGAACTCAAGCACCTCTGACTATCTGCACAAGATGGGCTCTATCAATATGTCATATGAGGAAGGGGGCTCACAAGGCCACGCCCATTCCTGAGGCTTGATACCCACCCAATGTGGGAGGGAGAGTCATTTTCCTCAGTCTTGAAGCCACTGTAAGGTGCCCATGCTGCTATAAACATACCATCCATGAACATATAATCAGTTATAATAAAATTTAGTGTGTATGCAAACTAATGAGAGAGTAATGAGTATGAGTCAATATGATCAAAATAACATAATGTGCATGCATGTATAAAATATAATAAACTCATTATTATGAGTAATTAAATACTATAATACAAAGTAAAAAATAGGAGGAGGGTGAAAAATCTAAGATGGAAAAGCCTATTTCCCACCACTGTCCTTAAAGAAGAAACAACACAAAACAAACCAGGTCCAGTTAAACTCTAACTTACCAGTTACGATTCCACTCGCCAACCCTGGAATGCCTTGGATTGAGGTGACGTTATTGTGAACAAAGTACTCATCACAGGTGGCATTAAAGAACTGACTCGAGTTGCAGAAGAATCCCCATAGCTTTGATGGTACTGTCACGTTGTCAACCTCCTTGGTCTTAGAGCAAACGTCAAGGTGTCTTGATGCCAGGGTGCGGTTGCCCAGCATACAGACCCTAAATCAGAGCAAACAGAGAAGCGCAGAAAGATCAAGAAGGGAAAAAAGAACAGAGAAAACGAAGTTTTTATGACTTTTTAAAGCTGGTTAGTAAAGGATAAAAATGTCATCTCTCAGAGATTTTTACTACCATGGTAAAATGGATGAACACCTTAAACTGAGGTGACTTGTATCGTCTGCCAGGGTAACCCTCACAGATCTCACAATAGTTTAATATATGTCTTATGTAGCTGGAGGCATTAACAGTGATTCAGTATTCTGCCCAACACCAAGGTCATACAAATGACAGATGCAGGCAATATGATTCGAACACAAGAACTATACAAAGAAACTGCTCAATTATCTTCCAAAAAATATTTGGCTATCCACCCATTTTCAAGCTCAAAAGAACCCTGGAGGGGCTAGGGAGGTGGTTCAGTGGGGTTGGAGTTCCTTTTCTGGAAGCATGAGATCCTGAGCTCAGATCTCTAGCACCCTGTGTTAGAGACCACAGGCATACATGTGGGCAGTCACCACCCCACCCCCACACCATTACCACTGCCAGCAACAATAAAATTCCAGGGAATTTCTGCTCTTATTTTTAAAAAAAAGTCCAAATGCCCATATTTTCATTTGCTTGTTTTCTTTCTAGACAGGAGGTGGGGGGTGGGGGGCTGGTGGAAAGGAAAGAAAGAAGGTAGGAAATGAAATGTGAAGATGTTCTATTGTCATAACCTCCTGGGACTGCTAGCTCTTCTAAGTCTTCTGGCTACTGTGGTAGGGCAGCCTGACTAGACTTAAAAGCATATCCCTCTATGGCCCAAGAGAAAACTGGCTTTGACCTTAGACCTAGACCCAGCGGTAAAAGGAAATCTAAGGATAATACAAATATTGACTGCAGCTTTATTTTTTCCACTACCTAGAAACATAAACAAGAATGGAGTAAAAGACCCATAGTAAAATACTTCTGAGCTACAAAACCCATGGTTCAGATTCTTCAGAGTGATTTCATACATACACAATGAGTCACCTATCTATTACTTGGCCTCAACAACCCTTAACAAGCCTAGTTTTGTTTCATGGTTTCTCAAAGGTTTGATTTTTTTAAAACATATTATGCTGGAATTTTAAAAACAAAATAGCTTGCACTGGGATTTCTTTTCCAACCAAACAAAATTGGAGACGCCCCAAAGGGGAACCTGAAGCAAAATGGAATTTTCCAAGTTGAGATCCAGCTAAAATGTTGCATCTAAAACTTTTATCACTCTGAAAAAGATCTTTATTTTATGGCCCTAAGTAAGCAAAATGAAAACTTACAGTGGGATTTATTACTGACATCACATAGAAGAAATACCAAACAGCAATCAGGAAATCACAAAGTCCCATGTTCTTGCCCTACCATTAGCTGACTTTGGGGAAAGTCATTCATCTTCACTGGATCTGGCTTTTTCATCATAAAAAAAAAGTTTTTGTTTTCCTTGTAAGCCATTTTAAATCAGCATAGTATCAATAAACTTGATCCCCTGCTGATCCATATGACTTCAAAGGCAACTTCTGTAACAAGATTACAAATAACTCAGTGTCAACTGGCCTGTGTGTCACAAATCCATGAAACAATAGGTGAGTCTGTGAGTGAAGACACTGAACAAATCCATCACTTCATTACTGTATATAATGCATGGAATGTCCAGGGGATATACATGTAATAAGACAGTCATTTCCTTTTATACCTGATAACTCTTAGCACTTACAGTACCAAGAATAAAATAAACAAATAATTTAGGTAACTCCTAAAAACAAAGCCTACCTGTATGTGTGTGTGTGTCAGTTGTATGCCTGAAGCCTGTAGAGGCCTGAAGAGGGCACCAGATCCCCTGGAACTGGAGTTACAGACAGTTGTGGGTGTTAGGAATTGAACCCAGTCCTCTAAAGATCAGCCATTGCTTTTAACTACAGAGTGCTCTCTCCAGACCACTACTCTAAAATTCCTTTGAAATGATTTTTATTTTAAAAGCAATTGAACATTGGTTGCTGGTAATGACTATGACTATAAAGCCCTTCATGGATAGTTCACATAAACACAATCATTATTAGGGGGTTGGGGGAGCACACCTAAAGAGAGGTACCTTAATGATGGCTATGGATGCTAGGTCTACATTTCAGAAGTGATGAAGAGGGTCAACAAGACAGTATGTCAGGAAGCTTCCTTCTGGGAAACTGGACCAATAGGAAATCACCCCCATGACATTCTGGTGGAAATGTTCACATTACCAGATACCATCACTGACTATGTCAAAGATAGGTACGTACGGGAAGTGTGGTGGAGCAAAGGAAGACTTGATGGCACCAGCGTAGATAGCCAAGATTGACACAATTACACAGGCCAGGAAGAGTGAGGCAAACTTATTCACATAGCGTACGCCGATGAATACCACCAAGACCATGAGGACCAAGAAGGCTGTACCATAGACGCGCATGTTGTTCAGCATAGCTGCTGACTCCTTGAGTGCATCGTCACTCCGAAAGATGGCAGCTCGGGGGACAATGTATACCTGTCAGAAGAAGAAAGAGAAGCAGAGGAGATATGCGGCCATTTCAAATCAATCAAGGAGAGGGGCTATAATAGTTCTGAAGGACAGCTAGACAAACAACAACAACAACAAAAAACAAAGACCAAAACATGAATTTGTATCCTTCTTTTTAAAAGTGATTTTATTTGTATTATTTAAATGTATACTGTTGTTTTACCTGCATGTATGTTTTTTGAGGGGGTTGTACCCTTTGTACCTGGAGTTACAGACACTTGTGAGATGCTATGTGGGTACTAGAAGTTGAACCCTGGTTCACTGCAAGACCAGCCAGGGCTCTTAAGCCCTGGGCCTGTCTCCAGCCCTCCTTTCTTCTTTTTAATCATTTATTTTTAGACAGGGTCTGATTACCTAGCCCTAGTTGGCCTGGAACTCAAAGAGATCCACCTGCCTCCATCTCCCAAGAGCTGGATTAATTAAGGTTATGTGCCATACCTGGCTGCAAATTAAACACATTTTTATTTGGCTCTAGAATGTCTATAAAAATGTTATGTTGTGGGCTGGTGAGATGGCTCAGTGGGTAAGAGCACCCGACTGCTCTTCCAAAGGTCTGGAGTTCAAATCCCAGCAACCACATGGTGGCTCACAACCATCCGTAACAAGATCTGACGCCCTCTTCTGGAGTGT
>NC_034592.1:95922596-95925093 GCF_900095145.1 Mus pahari | reverse complement strand
AAAAAAAAAAAGTTATGTTGTAGATTATTTTTGCTTTCTATTTGCTATTCTGAATATCTGCCTTTCCAAATGGGAACAAGAAAAATGAATAATTTTATTCAAAAGGCTATAGAAGAGATTATACATATAGAAAAGATGAGTAGACAAAAACTCGTTCATTGGTATAAAGTTATCAAAAAGAGGGTTTAGGGATACAACTCAGCCAGTGAAATATTTGCTGCACAAGAATGAGCACCTGAGTTTGATCCCCAGTACTTATGTTAAGAGCTGGGCATGGTGCTGTGTACTTTTCATCTTAGCACTGGAGAGGTGAGGGCAGGAGGGACCTTGGAGCTGACCAGCTCCACAGCCAAAGGTGTTGAGCCCCAGGTCCCAGGGAAAGACCCCATCTCATAAAACAAACTGGATGGCTCTTGAGGAACAGCAGGTGAGGAAATAGGTTGATCGTTGGCCTCTACACACATGGATTCAACACACTAGAACATACACATACAAACACACATACAATGTAGAAAAATAAACTTGTACTTTTTTCCATTGACATATATACAACTCTTTTGTACTTAGATATGAACTCCCTGGTTGAGGTGATAAAGTTGGGGACAATCAGTCAGAGGGAAAAGGACAGCAGGTGAAGGACACCTCAACCTTTCTGCTTCAGCGTCACGGTAAGCAGACAGTCCCAGGCAGTCACTGGCTGCCACGACTTGCCTGATCTCAGAAACCTTGACTTCTAAGGACAAAATAAACCCACAGAGCTTCTACATTGTAGTCCACAGTTACTCCATCACTTACCAGAAAGATTTCAATGGCACCAAGAATATACATGGCTGCTGCAAATGTGGTGCCAAGATAAAAGCAGAGGCCCACAGCCCCACCAAACTCTGGGCCCAGGGCCCGGGAAATCATGAAGTATGAGCCCCCAGCTACAAGACAAAATACAATTTGAACAGAATAAAATAACAGCATCACAAAAAGAACTGTAAACAAGTCATAAGAAATTTTAAAATGTGCACAAAAGGATGATTCAGACTTTGGGAAATTGAATGTAACAAAATAGATTTGCTAGGGAAGATGGTGTGCCCAATACTCTACATTTTGTCACTATTAGAAAAAAACAATGAAATACTTCCTACAGAAATAAGATAGTCTAATAAAACATTTTATAAGCAAAGAGTGTGGCTGAAATTCGAGCACTAAAAATAGTCTAAAAATAATGAGATTTCAAAACCTTAAGCTAAACTCTGGCTTGTAGAAAATGTCTGTCAACAACAGAATAAACACATTCATGTTCTTTGGAAAAGCGTAACCACAAGGCTGGGCACTGACCTGGCACCACTCCGTTAGTGGCGATGGCGCTCATGGAGATGGCAGTTAACATTGTCTGTAGAAGAGAAGCGTTTTACTGCTGAGTGGAGCTGACATTTCTGTACTACTTTCCCATGTGTGAACGTCAGAGCACTTAGCAAACATTTTATTCTTCCTACTTTCAGGAAGGGTTGCTGTATAACATATTCGAAAGGAACAGCTAGGGAGTTAACATTGCAAAGTAGGGTGAACCTACCTACAGACTAGCTACAAGGTTAAGAATACAGTAAGAACCACTGGGGAAAAAAATGAAAACATTATCTAGTAACACAGTACAGAAAGGGCTTGAAAGAGAGAGTTGCTGGAGGTACAGTGACTAGCTAGCAGGAGACTTTAGTGCAAATGAGAGGCAAAACCAACAGTGTGGTGGTGGGAATAAGGACAAAAGGGTGCATATGAAGCAACTCAGAGAGAAAGAGAGAACAGATTGGCCACGGTGAATGGCAAAGGAGTCAAATATGACCTAGAGTTTCAAGTTTGAGAAACTGTAAGTGGGGAAGGCTGTGTCCCTAAATCCTTAATGATACAGGTTTTGTCTGCTTAACCTGCATAGTTAGTGCAGTGGGGAGGGAGGATATAATGGTTGCTAAGACAACTGGAACAGTAGACAGTGCAGGGATGGGACACAGAAGAGTGAGCAGTTTAAATGAAGGAGAATCAGAATGGGTTGAGTGTGAGAGAGAAGTCCTGGGGAAAACTGAGTGATTTGCAGGAAAGAGATTAAAAAAAAGAGTTCAAAGTAAGGACTTGCAAACTTTATATGCCCCAGTACAGTGGAACACCAGGGCCAAGAAGTGGGAGTGGGTGGGTAGGGGAGCAGGGTGGGAGGAGGGTATAGGGAAATTTTGGGATAGCATTTGAAATGTAAATAAAGAAAATATCTAATAAAAATGATTTACATAGATATCACCAAACCCATTTTCTTTTTAAATTTTTTATTAGATATTTTCTTATTTACATTTCAAATGCTATCCCGAAAGTTCCCTATACCCCTCCCCCCAGCCCCTGCTCCCCTACCCACCCACTCCCACTACTTGGCCCTGGCATTCCCCTGTGCTGGGTCATATAAAGTTTGCAAGACCAAGGGGCCTCTCTTCCCAATGATGGCTGATTAGGCCATCTTCTGCTA
>NC_034592.1:95920305-95922446 GCF_900095145.1 Mus pahari | reverse complement strand
TGCTATATCAGGGTCCCTTCAGCAGAATCTTGCTGGCATGTGCAATAGTATCTGGGCACCAAACCCTTTTCAAGATGGTATCTCAATTCCTAATTTTTAAATTAATTATAATACTTAAAAAAAAAAAAAAGAGTTCAAAGTAAGCCAAACCCAATACAGGCCCCACCAACTTTATTTTCAGTATATTTTGGAATACTGTATTTATTTTCTAATGTTTTCTGTTACAACATCAGTTTTTTCATGCTCAAATTATCCATATTTTAGATTAAAGATCTGCATTTTGTTTTGTGTTTCCAAAAATCTAGGAAGCCATATACTATATATTGTAAATAATGACTAATGGGTGCTTAGTGAAAATCTTTTTGATTTTAAGATCAAAATTCTCTTTCCTGTTGGGGTCATGAGCCTTTTCACATATTTTCTGTGCTTGTTCTCCAGGAGGTCAAGTGCATATACTCTTGGCAGCTCAAAATGAAAGCTCTAGGAGCCAATGCACGACTTACACAGCAGCAGCAGATGAGGACAATTGCAAAGGCCTGAAGGACTCCAGCTGTGCCCACTACCCAGGTAAGACGAAGGAAGAGGATCACTCCAAAGATGTTCTGTAGACATGGGAGGTAGACACCCATGAAAGTACCCATTTGGGGGCTCTGAAAATAAAAATGCAAGGCAAAGGGAAATTATATAGTTAGCCATAGAAGATGCTTTGACTTACCATATTAATCTCCAAGTAGAGTCATCAGGAAGTTTAACCATTACCTTCTAGATCTCTTAGTTAACTTCATCACTATATTTCTATTACCTATATACATTTATAATTTGGATAACATCCCACATGTTTTTACTATACCTAAACAATGGAACATTTGAAAATCTAAAAATTTCTATTCTTCAAAAATTTTTATTCTATTGCTAAAATCCTTTTCATTTAAAAACAGAGTGATGACTTATGGAAACTGTTAAGAATTTAGGTTCAAATTCTTCATAATAGTTGGTAAATGAAACAGATGGGGAAAATAAAAACTTGAAGGCCATTTGACCCCTTGCAAAGAGTTGGCCTGTGTGTATTGGCATAATTCTATTGTAAGAAAAGTAACAGTATTAAAAAAAAGTCTAACAATTGCTGGGTATCATTATCATGGTACATGCCTATGATTCTATCACTGAGCAGCTGAGGCAGGAGGATTCTAAGTCCATGGCCAGCCTGTCTTATATTTGAGGTATAGTCTCAAAAGACCAAACAAAAAACCAACCCCAAAACCCTTGTACCAGGCCGACTGCTTGAGCAGCCAGGTGGATCCACTTCACTGATGTGCTATTGTCTCTTCCTGCAGAGTTGTCAGTCACATGGCTAACCACCTGAATGGTTTCTGCTCAAATCCACCAAGTCAGAGGCCTCCTCTGCTCAGCCCACCAGAGAAGCAACTCCTTCCAGCAGGCTCTTGTCAGTCTCACTGTTTTTAACTCTGTTTAAGTTTTGGTCAAGCATTAACTGACACTAAAAATGTTATATACTTTAACAGTTTAAAGAGCATAGGGAGCCGGGAGTGGTGGCTGGCTTCCTACATGAAGCCAGGACACTGTGCATCCTGCCTGGGCCATGATCCCAATGCTCAGAATTGTCTGGGTACATAAAGCATCTAATACATTGTTTCTTAACATGGATGGATGCCCTGGGTATGTCTTCATCATCTTATATTCAGGCTGCTTTATTTATCCTGGGTGTTGTGAGGCATCACCTTGGTAGGCTTCTTTTTCCCTTCAGTGATGTTCTCTGCCTCTTCATGTTCCTTTGCTCCTTGTGTCAGATTTGTATAGTTGGCCATGCGGTTGAGAAGAGAAGACACCTTTGGTCTGGTGTCCATTTCTTCCTACAAAGCCAGAAATAATTTATGAAGGATACTGAAATTCAGCAACAAAATACTCTCTACCAGGAAACAGAAAAGTAAATGATGAAATCTTTAACAGATAAATATTTTAAGAAAATTCTTCTGTGAGACAATGTTTTCCTCACATTTGAAAGACTGTGTGGGCCGGGTGTGGTGGCACACGCCTTTAATCCCAGCACTTGGGAGGCAGAGGCAGGGGGATTTCTGAGTTTGAGGCCAGCCTGGTCTACAGAGTGAGTTCCAGGACAGCCA
>NC_034592.1:95902099-95920225 GCF_900095145.1 Mus pahari | reverse complement strand
AAAAAAAAAAAAAAAAAAAAAAGAAAGAAAGAAAGACTGTGTGGAGCTGAGAGGACAGCTCAGTGAGAGTGGCTGCCAGCATGCTCAAGGCCTGGGGTCCAACCGCAGCGCAGAGATGGAGAAAAGACCACGCTTAATTAGGGCAATGAGTTAAGGTAGGATACAGAGTCCTGACACTCAGTAAGGATTTTCCTACACATGTGTATGTAATTATGCTTGTGTTCTCACTTGTTCCCCTCCTCCTCTGCCTTCCCCATTCCTTCTGACCCTCTTAAGAGACTTGGTTCCCCCTTCTTTCCCTAATTAGTCCCCACTTCTGCTTTCAGGTTACATCATGCATTCTATTATCTGGTCTCTACCTCTCTGTCCCTTAACATCTTTTCCTTCCTACTCACAGTCTGTGTTCACCCTCTCTCTATCCCCTCCTACTACCCCCATNCCCAGTCTCCTCTCTGACACACACATACTTACATATACATAGGAAGAAAACATGCACTACTTAGTATCTGTCTTAGGTTGGCTTATTTTGCTTAACATGATGATTGATGCTTCCAAACATTTTTCTGGAAATGTGATGATTTCATATTTCCTAGTAGCTGATGAATTCCATTGTGCAGGTTGGAGAGACAGCTCAGTCAGTGGGTAAGAGGCCTTGCTACTCTTCCAGAGTCCTGAGTTCAGTTACCAGCACCCATATTGGGAGGCTCACAACTCTCCTAACGCCATCTCCAGGGAAACATGATGCCCTCTTCTACTCCCACACAGACACATACATATATAATTAAAATATTACCTCAAAGAGTGCCAAATTTTTATCAAAATATTCGTCTCCTTCTTCATAGTTGGAATTATTGAGATAAGCATTTCGGGCTTTTTTATGTCCGTCATCTGAAAAGAAAGGAAAACATTAGTTTTTCATGGGTACTAGGACACCAGCAAGATATTGGTATGACGTTGCCTCTGTGTTAGCAGAAACCACTTCAGATTCAAGTTCAGCTTGAGTGGTAGACCTCAGCACTGCTTGAAGAATGTGATGATCTGGCAAAAGCAAATCAGGAGACCAAAGGAATCAACACAAAGTTCTTTTCTTAATACAAAGACCTCTGGGGGCCCTACCCTTGAACTAACCCACAAGGAAAAACACAACCAGTTCTTTCTTGGTGTGTTATACTGCTCTTAACATGGGCTACTTTACAAATTGTTGATGGTGATAATGGGAGAAAAGCTGTTTCCAAGGCTGTGTTTTTGATGTATGTGTATGTATGTGCATGTGAAGTGTGTGTGTGTAGAATAGTGAGTGCACAAGTCAGAGGACAGCCTGGTAGAGTTGATTCTCTACTTCTCCCTTTGTAAGGTATGGAATGCAGGTTGTCAGGGTTGCATGCCAAGTACTTGCTGAGCAATGTTGCTGACCTCCTTTCTGATGCTTTATCAATTATAATAGGTGACTTAATCTTTGATGTTTTTTAAAAATTCTTTGATAATTTTGAATATTTTCAACCCTCTCATTGCTTCCAACCCAGCTGAGACTGCTTCCCTTTTTTTATTTTTAAACTTTCTTTCCCATGAGGTCCAGTTTGTGTTGCTCAGTTACTTTGGAGATTAAGGTATGCTCTTGTGCATAGTCACACTATTAAGGTCATCATTAGTAAATGACAACCCAAATCTCTTCTTCACAGCAATCATTAAATGCTAATAGCTCCTCCACTGGTGCTGGAATTACACATCCCACCACATTCCCACTGTGCTGGATTCTGGCTGGCTGGAGCTTGTGTACATCTTGTGCACACTATAACAGTCACTAAGTTCAGATGCACTTCTGTCTGGAAAACAGCTTCCTTTTTAAATCGTCCATGACCTTCAGCTCTTACAATCTTCCTGCCCTGCCACCCCCTCCATCAAAACTCCTAGCCTTGAGATACCATATGAAAGTTCAGTCGGGGGATAAGCACTCTGTTGACTTTTGTTATCTGTACACCAAGCAGCTGCAAGTCAGTAGTAGTTTTTGAAAGAGTCTCACCATGAGGCCCAGACTGGTCTCAAACTCTTGACTATCCTTTCTCAGTCCCCAAAGTACTAGATTATAGATGTGTCTCTTCATGATCAGCATCTAGTATATTTTTGTATAAACCCTTCCATATTATTTTTATGTTGAAAGCACCTAACTGGAATCTAATGAACTACCTGTAAGCAAACAAAGAAGAATCCAAGATCCTGAGACAGCAAAGCTTGTGTTATATGAATACTTCTTAATCTTTAGCTTTTTAAATTGTACATAAGTTACAGAATTTCAGTCTGACAGGAGAGAAGAGAAAAATGTATGCTATTTAAAACTAAGATTTCTATTACTGAAAAAGATACTAATATAAAAATTAAAGAAAATTAAAAGCACTATATATTACTTTAAATCTATAAGAGGAGCCTGGCAAAAGGACAGCAAACTCTAGAGATGAGTTGGTCATCTGAAAGGACAAGAGACTGACATGAAGAAGCTCCCAGTGGCTGTGGGAGGAGCTCTTAACAGGAGTGCATGAGACACAGGAGACATTCAAAATAATAGTTTTTAAGAAGTCAATTTTGCCCAGTTTTAAGGAAACAATATATACAACTGAAAAATAATAGAAGAATCAAGTAACTTTGCTGTATGTTTTGTGATAATTATACTTGAGGATAATTATATAGCTAAAGACTAGGTTTTTTTTTTTTTTTTTAGAAACACATTGTAGGTAATTTATGATACATGGAACAGTACTCAGAAAACCTCTGCCAGTTTGCAAACCTTTGGAAAAAAACAGATCTAGGCAGTCATATCAATGGCTATAAAACCACTGATAAAGAGCTGAAGTATAACCTGCCAGTGGGTAAAGGAAGGCAATCATGAGCCTGCTGACCTGCTAACATCATTGAGGGCAAGCCGGGCACAGTGGTACACGCCTTTAATTCTAGCACTTGGGAGGCAGAGGCAGGGGGATTTCTGAGTTCGAGGCTAGCCTGGTCTACAAAGTGAGTTCCAGGACAGCCAGGGCTATACAGAGAAATCCTGTCTCGAAAAACCAACCAACCAACCAACCAACCAAACAAACAAAAAACATCATTAAGGGCAAGATACTGTTCATTCTGTGTATTCTTAGCAAAAGAATACACAATCTGTTAAGCCTCTCTAGGAATGCAGAAAATATAAAGGAAAATACAAAAATACATGGTAAGCATACTCAAAGATATAATCACCACAGTCAGAAATAAGATAATCTAACTTCTTCAGTAAATCACAAGCTAAAAAGAGTAAACTTTTACAGGTTAAAGCTTTTGATGTGACTGAAATCTAAGATATGATCTTTGTTAGAACCCTGGCTCAAATAAAACGTGAAAAGACATTTCTAGAACAAAGAAATGTTGGGCTAGAGATGACACAACTGCTCTTCCAGAGGACATGGGTTCAATTCCCAGCACACACACAGTAGCTTAGAATCATCTATACCTATAGTGACAGGGGATCTAACACCCTTTTCTGGCCCATGGACACCAGATACACATGTTGTATATATGTACATATGTAGGCAAAATATCCAAAAACATAAAATAAGATAAAAAACTAAAAACAGGGAAATTTAAATATATGCTTAACTGGTAAAAGTTGCATTTATTACTCTTGGATTTCTGCAGGACCACGAAGCACCAGGAGACGAGGTCACTGGCTGGCTCCACTGAAATCTGAGAGTCTGCAAGACCCAGTGTCTAGCTCCAGTGGAATCAGAGGTCAGTGAGTATCCTGGGCTTCAGTGCCCAGGGTCCCCTGAGAAACTGGAGCTTTGGCTTAAGAGGTCTTTAAGGCTGGGCAGTGGTGGCACACGCCTTTAGTTCCAGCACTTGGGAGGCAAAGGTAGGCGGATTTCTGAGTTCAAGGCCAGCCTGGTCTATAGAGTGAGCTCTAGGACAGCCAGGACTGCACAGAGAAACCCTGTCTCAAAAATCAAAACAAACAAACAAGCAAAAAACAACAACCCCAAAACAAAAAGCAAAACAAAACAACAAAAAAACAAAAAAAGGGTCGTTAAGATTAGTGTGGGTTTTGAATCCTGAGATTCCAGTGGTCACTGAAGGACCTGGAGTTTACACTATTGTGGTCTCTCAGAGGTTACATAAGTGCCTATAGCTTTAGCCACGGCCCCCAGATAGTACCCAGACTAAGTGGATCTGCTATTTGCTATCCTTGCTCCAGTGAGTTCACAGAATTCAGACAATGAAGGAGGCTCTGAGCCCATCTGGCTATGTTGGTTCTTCATGAGCTGATCTACCCTTAGTCCTGTTGCCATACAGCTAGCTATGATGGGATTACCTTGATGATTACACTTGACAACACTAAATTTCTCCAGTCCACACAGCTGAAGTTCATGCAGACAATCCTTTGGGAAGAACCACAGAAACACCACAGAATATACTCCAAAGATGGGGAAGTCAAAACTGACAGTCACACATACTCTAAGAGATGCACAAAACATCAAAGAAACACAAACACTATGACACAGCTGTGTTCTATGACCCATCCCAACCAACCAACTCCCTAATGAAGGAACCCAAAACCATATAGATAGTTGAATGTCTAACAAAGAATTCAGAATCTTACTTTTTAAGAGACTTAATAATGATCACACAGAAGATTCAAACAAATAGACACATTAAGGAAATCTATCCAAGACTTCAACAAGATAGTCTCAAAAGTAAATGCAACAGTAAAATTGGAGGTAAAAGTTCAAAAGATAAAGGAAAAATCTGGTAAGGAGACTGAAAAATTAAAAACAAAACAAAACAAAATAAAACAAAATGAACAGAAGGAGTACTTGAAGTAAATGAGATGGCCAATCAAATAAAAACAACAGATGCCATCATGGACAGACAAGAACAAGCAGAAGAATGGATTTCAGAGATGTAGGACAAAGTCAAGAGAACAATACAAATGAACACACATATACTTTTGTGGTGACAGGTACATGAAAATGTAATTGATAGTAAAAGCATGAAACGTTAAGTGAACCTTGGAATCAGAAAAACTATTCTAACTGTGTACTGGTTAGTTTTGTGTCAACTTGACACAGCTGGAGTTACCACAGAGAAAGGAGCTTTAGTTGGGGAAATGCCTCCATGAGATCCAGCTGTAAGGCATTTTCTCAATTAGTGACCAAGAGGGGAGGTCCCCTTGTGGGTGGTGCCATCTCTGGGCTGGTAGTCTTGGTTCTATAAAAGAGCAGGCTGAGCAAGCCAGGGGAAGCAAGCCAGTAAAGAACATCCCTCCATGGCTTCTGCATCACCTGCTTGAGTTCCAGTCCTGCATCTTTTGGTGATGAACAGCAGTATGGAAGTGTAAGCCGAATAAACCCTTTCCTCCCCAACTTGCTTCTTGGTCATGATGTGCAGGACTAGAAACCCTGACTAAGACAAACTGCATGGATGTATATCATCACTGAGATGTATATATAGCATTTGGAACTGGACAGATGTCTGCATAGGAACAATAATATAGCTACATGATGATTCTATTTGTGACTTTATTACAATAACTTTTTTTTGAGATAGGATTTCACTATGTAGCCTAGAACTCACAGTGTAGACCAAGCTGGCTTCAAATTTGTTGATCCACCTGCCTCTGGGATTAAAGGTATGTACTACAATCCTGGTCCAATAAAATGATTTTTTAAAAATGCACTAATTTACTTAGCGTTGTGTACATCTGGACACATGTGACACTTGCCATGGATATGGATCTCAAAGGACAACTTGTGTTAGGTCTCTCCATCTACCACGGGAGGCCCTCCGTTGAACTCCAGTTATCACGGTTGGCAGCAAGCACCTTTATCCAAGGTGCTTTTGCCACCCAATGATAATCATGGGCTTCTGTAGTCTAGGTTACACAGGAATGCTAAACACAGTGGAATTTCTAGATATTACAAGTAAAATCTTTTTTTTTTTTTTTTTGTTATGAACTCAGAACCAAGCGTGTATTCTTAGACCTTTGAAAGTTATATAAGAACTCTGGGGCTGCAGAGATGCCTTGGCAGTTAACAGCACCTACTACTCTTGGGGAGGATCTGAGTTTAGTAATCTCATCAAACAGCTCACACAATCCTAACTCCAGTTCCAGGGGACTAGATGCCCTCTCCTGACCTCTATAGCAGCAGGCACAGATGTGAGGTACATATAAACTCATAAAGGCACCCGTTCCATCCCCACAACACACACTCACACAGATCTTTAAAAAGAAAGCATTATACTGAACCATAAGATCATTCTGTAAGACCCCCACTGGCTCACCATCAGAGCCATGTTTCTTCCCTCTCATTTACGGCCCAAACACCATGGATACCATGAGGAAGCTGCTGTGTCTCATGGCACAGTGAAAAAGAAAACTGACAGAACCTGTTTTTTCTGAAACTTCTGTTCTGCTTTTTGTGACACATTTATGTCCTATAACTTGCTTTTGTTATTCCTTTCTGTCTGTGTGTGCTACGAACTGAATCTAAGGCTTTGAGCACACCTTCACTAAGCTACATTCTGCTCTGTAATCAGAAAAAGTCTATACCTATTATCTTGTTTAAAGATCTTTATTGTTTGGTTCAATTTCTCCAATGTTGCTCTTGTCAATCAGCAGTTAACAGGCCGGGCGTGGTGGCTCACGCCTTTAATCCCAGCACTCGGGAGGCAGAGGCAGGCGGATTTCTGAGTTTGAGGCCAGCCTGGTCTACAGAATGAGTTCTAGGACAGCCAGAGCTATACAGAGAAACCCTGTTAACATTGTATTTTGGAACCAAGATAAACTGTAAACTAGTTCTTTAGCCTCCTGGCCCTGTCAGATGGTCTTTGCTGTTCTGATCTAGACAGATGGAACATAAAGAGTACTTAATTTTCTCTGACACATCTTTTTGAACCACATCTACTACAACAGGAAACATTGTCTCAAATGCTATAAAAATTACTGTTTTCAAGTGGATGAAAAGTTGGAAAAATATGAGATTTTCTGAGAAGTATGTTGCAAGTAGAAGTATATTAAATATTCTGAGAAATATGGATATAGGTTTTAACTAGTGAGAAAGAAAAAGCTAAAAATTAGGTTTTTTTCTCTTGTACCTTTTTCTGAAAGGGATGTGAATGAGGGCTCACAGGTTGGCTTGTTTGCTTGTTTCTTTCTTCAGTGATGAGGACAGACCCTCGGCACTCATGCATTCTGGGTAATCAAGGCAACACTGAGCAATATACTGAAACCCCACAAGTGATGCTTTGGTCTATGCTGAGTCTGCAGCCAGGCAAAGCACATTACGACTGACTGCTCTCTTTCTTTCAGCTATAGTCTGCTTTCTTTCTCCTCAAGAAATCGTGTCACGTGTCCTAGGGTTTCAGAGGGATTGGGTTTTTATAATGCCATCAACAAGATGCTGTGTTCTGTTTACTGCAGAGTTCCTGTGACTTGGCTGACAGCTGAATTGGTTTAAGCACATAAAATTTGTTATTTTTGGGGGACAGAAAAATTGCTGCATAACTGCACTTGTGATCTTTTATTTTGTCTGGTTATCTTTCTTTCTGAGATATTAACAAGCATTGATTAATTAATGCCTGGGTCCATTATCTTGTTTGTTTGTTTTTTGTTTTTTTTTTGTTTTTTTGAGACAGGGTTTCTCTGTATAGCCCTGGCTGTCCTGGAACTCACTTTGTAGACCAGGCTGGCCTCAAACTCAGAAATCTGCCAGCCTCTGCCTCCTGAGGGCTGGGACTAAAGGCGTGTGCCACCACACCCGGATCCTGGGTCCATTATCCTATGAGGGGTAAAATGTGATATTTTCATTCTGTTAGTTTTCATAGGTCACACATTTCAAAGGAGAGAAATTCTTTTAAATCTACTACTTGGCTGTCAACTGGTACAGTTAAATATAAAACAGTGTATTATTCTCCCTCACCAAGCAGTCAATGAGTAGGCACACAAGAGCACTCCAGTTACGGACACTTAGTTTAAAATTTCCTATTAAATGCTCCATCTACTTATATAAAATGATTATATACTTCTTAAATACTAATACAAGAAGCACATAATTTTATACATACATTTTTGAGATAGGGTCTATGTAGCTCAGGCTAGCCTAAAGTTCATGTTTCTCCTGCCCCATCTTTCTAAATGCTGGGATGATAGATGTGAACCCTGACAGGAACATAAATTCAGTTTTGATATATATAAAGCCTGACATGTATTTTCAGCAAGTTGGTTGATAATGGTATTTGTTTATTTTTGAGGCATTGGAGATTGAACCCAGGGCCTTGCACATGGTAGATAAACACTCTTAACACTGAGCCAAACCATAGCCTGTGGAGGTAATTTTAAAAACTGCTACATGTAAAAAGACCTATACAAGACTAATCTGGCTAACATTCCAGCATGAAAGAGAGAGGTGAAGTCCCAACCCCTTGCTGGACAGCTACTGACAGGTAATGCTTCTGGGGAAAGGAGAGTCCCTTTTCTCTAAGATTATGGCCTCTGGTAGGTCGACCACACTCCACTGGCTGGCCCAATATCCATGAGTATGTGGGCATCATAAACTAAATTCAGTGGGCTATAAAATAAAATAAACAAAACAAAACCAAAACCAAAAACAACACAAAAATCAGAAACTTTGGAGCAAGTGGGAAAAGAGGTCAGATCTGGGAGGAGGAGTCCATGAGAGGAGCAGGGTGAATATAATCAAAATACACTGCATGCATGCATGACATTCTCTAAACAGTGATAAAATTTTATATTTAAATGAAAATAAAAACACCGTGTGATTCAGATTACAGGTACTATGTTTAGGCTGGACAGTGCTGTTCTCATCCTACCACTATTACGTTTTGGTATCAAGCCTATCAAAGACTCAAATTAATTAAAGTATTTTTTTGGTTTCCTATGCTGTGAAAGAAGATTGTGCAAGACTGGATTTTTCTATCCTCTCATTTTTAAGAAAATCTGCCACGACTCACTGATATTTGCCTGCTTGCTTTCTAAAATTTTTTAAATCGAAAATTATACACATACACACGTTGGGAACAGTTTGCAAACTGTTAAGTACAGACTTGGATACATTATCCCAGAGGAAGGCTCACCTCCCATACGTCACCTAACCTTCCATACATCACCTCAGCCTGACCCTGAGTTTTGCACAAGAGCTGATGAGTCAGTGGGAACAGTAAATACAACAGTAAAATAACTGCAGCCCGTTGGCAAGAACAGCACTTAGCAGGCCTGAAGATGCTGTTTTAAATCCCATTTGGCAGGGGAAGTCTGAAAGATGTTATTATAAAGTGAATTCAGCAAGCAAGACAGTTGAGCCAGTGTTCCCTGCAGGTGAGTCTACACACAGGCGCCTCTTAGAGAGACCTGGGGACCCTGTCAGTGGTGTTGAGGGTGTAACTTTGGAGGTGCTGGGGTTGAGCCCAGGGTATGTTGTTTGCCAGGTTAGTGCCGTATTACATCCCTAGTCCTGAAAGGTGGAGCAATTGTAAAAAATATTACAAAATACAGTCTTTGTCTACTTCAAAGTTTGGTGATTTGTGAACTGCAAAGACTCTTACCCTTGCCCTGCCTCCACTGCACAAATATTCCTGGTCAGATAACAAAGTAGTCTCAGACTTTTGAGCTTATCTCGGCAATTTCATAATTTAGGGGATAAAAGAAAGATTGAGACAAAGTCTAATGTAGCCCAGGCTGGCCTTGTAATCTTGATCTTTTTGCTTGAGTTTTCCACATGTTGGGATTACAGGAATGTGCTACCATGAGACAGACAGACAGACAGACAGACAGAGAACGAGCATGCATGCCCAGTTTCTTCAATACTCTAGAACTTTTTCTGTAAGCAAACAAGTCATATCAAGTTCTTTCCCTCCTGTGGACTTTCTGATAGCATATTTTTCCACAGCTGCTGCTGTTTACTGATAGCTAAAAGCTTAGCAGTGTACAAACCTAGACATGCATACCACAATACAACATTAATTATTACCATACCATACATTACTTATTCTCACTCATAACTAAAGAAGTATAATACAAACTAGAAATGACATTCTGTTAGTAAATATAAAAATATAGATTAATAATATCAGTTTGGACTGGAGAGCTGGCTCAGCAGGTAAAGTCAGTTGCTGCCAAGCCTGACAATTTGAGTTCTGTGTCCACAACACATATGGTAGGAGAGAACTGTTGCCTGGAAGTTGTCCTCTGACCTACACACACATGCTATGCCATACATGTCATTCCCTACATTAAATAAGCAAGTAAATATTAAAACTTTGAAAAGAACATCAGTTTTTGATAACAGAGTGCCAAACATTCCTCCATATCCAGATTGGTGGGAGTTTATGGTGATTTCTCTTGTTGAAAATATATAAATCCTCTGAGAAAATTTGCACACAAATGTACTGACAGCTGTGACTGCACAGATTCAAGTATAAGATGCTCACTGCAACATAATTTCTTTTGAAAATATTGTATGGGTATGAGTATTTTGTTTGCATGTTTGTTCATGTACCACATGCATGCAGTGCTTATACAGGCCAGAAGAAGACACTGGATTCCATGGAAGTGCAGTTATAAATGGTTGTAAGTTGCTATATGGGTACTTGGATTTGAACCCAGGTCCTCAGAAAGAGTAGCATCTATATGTCCTTCAACGTAATTTATTTTTATCAGTGTTCTAGTAAAAACCTAAATGCTCATGAAGAGGGGAAGTGGCTGAGTAAAGCTGCAGTGACAACCAAGTCCCACTGCACTCTACATAAAGGATGGAGAGATCCATACTTACTGAGAGGAGATACAATGAGGAAACATGAACGACAAAAGACCATTCCAATGACCCAATGCCACTGACATGAAGGGAAACGTAATATAGAACATGAACATTTATAAATAACTTTTTCTAGAATTCCTAATAAGTAGTCAAAATTAAGTATTTGGGGAAGTAGAGTTGAGGTGTTGGGGAGAAGAGACCCTTTGAAGAATTTGCTTTTTTAATACTAATCTTTTGTGCTGCTTGGCTTCCTCATTGCCGTGTTTGTAGAAAGGAGTCCAAGTTGCAAGGTTATGTTTTGAAATCTACAAGTTTTGAGAGCTTATAAAATTCATATCAAATTACAATTTCCTTACAATAAAAAATACCTAGAGGAAATCAATTCACTTCCATAACTTGTTTCATAGGTAAGAAACCGAACTATCAATTTTATGGGTTATTAAAGGCATGCTGTCTAGGAAGGCTTTCAGCAATTACATTATTATTGTATCTTCCTGGTGGGTGCATGCACACACGCTGCACTGTGCTGTGAAGGTCAGAGAAACCCATGAGAGTCCCAGGACTCAAACAAAGGTTATCAGGGAAGTGCTTTACCTGGTGAGCATCTCACAGAACTCAACAGCTTCCAGCAATTAAAATGTGTTTTAACACCAACATAATAAAAGAAGAATATATGAACAGACCAAGATATTACATAATATTATGATCTTAATTGTTATTGTATATGTTCATAACAGGATGTGTGTGCATGTGCCACAGTGCAAGTATGGAGGTTAGGGAACACTTTGTGGAGTTGGTTCTCTCCTTCCCATGTTCAAGGGTCTTGGGGACCAAACTCAGGTCACCAGGCTTTCAGGCCAAGTGCCATTACTTGGTTAACTATCTCTTGACCACTTTAATCTAACTTTTAAATAATTTTTGTGTACATATGGTGTGTTTGTGGGCAAAAGAAGTTAAGATTTTTTTTTAGCTACAGATTATGTAAAGTTACCTTTTAAAATGTAATTAAAATTTTTAATGACTACTGATTTTAATAATTAATTATAAAAGTAGCTTCATATATCTTACCAAATTGTAAATAAACAGTGAGAAGCTTGAGGGGTGAAGAGCAAAGTCAAAGGATCAAAACAGCACTGGAGGGGAGCAGGTAGTGTCTTCAGGGACAAAGAGGGAGTGACTTTACAGAGATGCTTCCCAGAGCAATACCATACCTAACAGCTGCCTGTGTTCCCCTGTGATGGAGTTCTGACTCGGGTCTGAAAAACAAACAATTGAAAAGGATAGGAAAAAAAAATGAATGACCAAAACAAACATTTATTTAAAACTCAAGCAACAAAAGTCAAACAAGGTAACAAGCAAAAACTTAAATAAATAAATAAATAAATAAATAAAGGAACGTTAACAAAAGAGAAAAAAAAAAAAAAACCAAAAAACCCAGAATGAAACTACTGTAAAACAATAATCACATTCTTCTATACATTAAATACTGAATTACTGAATTATATGACCCAACAATTTCATATCTATCCCCCAAACCTCTGAAAGTGGGGACTCAGATATATATATGTAATCAAGTTTTCAGTGGCATTATTCATAAAAGTAAAAGGTAAAAACAGTCCAAGCTGTCCCCCAGCAGATGGAGGAGTCAATGAAATGTGGTGCCCTGTAGGCTGCAGCATTATCCCCATAAAAAGAATGGAATTCTGGTCCATGCTCTGTAAAACACAGATGAAACCCAAACACAGTATGCTAATAGAAAAAGGCAGACAGAGAACACCTAATATCTAATTACATTTATGCAGAATATTGGTCACATGCGAAGCTACAGACAGAAAGATGAGTGCTAACAGGACTGGCTGAATGAAGGATGGGTATTATTGCTAAAGTTCGAATGATGTGAAATTCAGGAAATTTAGGAGTAAGGGCAGGAAGCACTATAGGTAATAACTGCCAAGAAATATACACGTAAAAACTGATTAAAGCAAGAAACTTTGTGTCCTATATATATTACCACAATAAACAACAAATAAAAAATCATCATGCAGATGTGACCAGGCAGCAGAAGTTCATAAAATCTAACCTTTCAGGACTTGTGACATGAGTTACATTTTCTGCAGCAACTCAAAGGCACGGCATGAGCAGAGCATTTATTACTACCAGAATCCTGTAATGTGACCTCAAGATCTAGTGACTAAGTAGCTTTGATAAAAAAAAAACAAAACAAAACTGTGTCATCAATATTCATCTGAAAGTGGTAATGACAAGCCAAATCCCTAATGCAGGAGGGACCGACAGCCACCACTTAACATCAACCACTTGCTTATTTTACAGTCTTGAAAAACATTAAGGGCTAAATATGGAAACGGCCCTAAGCTCTACTTTCCTCAAAAAACTAAGGCTCTTGAGATGCTGTGAACTGCATCTGGCTTCCATGTAAGTATCTGAAGGAATGAAAATAAATTTAAGCCACAGTGTGTGAACAATGAATTTGATAATTTCTAATTGAAGTTTTAAATTTTCTCCAATTATTCTGTCAACAAGAAGCTATACAAAAGTAGCAGTGTTTTTTTTTTTTCTTTTTTCTTTTTTTTTGGCCAGTGGTAAATATTTTATTTTAAATGTTACTAATATTTTACACAAAGTAAAGATAATATTCACCATGCTTCATATATATGTCATATGTAATTAAACATACCACTTTAAAGGAAAGACCCAGGGGTAGGACATAGCCAGTGGTAGAGTGGGTTTGACCTTCACTACTTCAGTAAGCAATAATAAAAAAAGAGCTCCAAGACAGAAGGAATAAAAAGGAGCTCTTAACAAACTCTGGTTTCTTATATGTATTACAGTATCCCTATCAGTATACAATGTCAGCAAGAAAGACATAATGTAGATACCTTATTTCCACAATTCAAGTTTTAAATGATTAATACTTTAGTTGTATTTTTTTCAGAGAGTTTTCTTCCTTGATTTGATTTTGGAAAAGAGAAATTGGGCCAACGCATTAGCAAGTGTTTCTTTAGCTTTAAAAAAATGCATCTTTTCATCTGAATAAAAGCATGCACAAGGCATGTACAAACTCAACCAAACACAATTTCAGTACTGTGAAGGAGAAGTATGCACAAAGTCCCACCCCTAACCAAGAAGCTATCTGTAACTGACACATGCCAGGAGAAGGAAATCCAAGCTTTCCCAATGGAAGGACACAGAGATCAGCTCAACTCCTGGGTAGGCCTTAGGCTCAGCACAAATCAGATCCCATGTTCTGTTTTGTGTGCTCTTTTGGTTTTGCACTTTTTGTCTTTTGAGGGTTTTCTTTTCTGTTTGTTTTTGAGAGAGGAAGGGATGGGAGGAGTGAGGTAGAAATGACATGGATGGGCAGGGAGCTAGAGAAGATCTGGGAGGACTTGGGGGAGAGGAGAGAATAGGATCAAAATGTATTATATGAAAAACGAAAAAATTTAGAAATCTAAAAACAGATTCAATCTGTCACACACCTTTGGAAGCAGAGAGAAAAAATGTTTGTGGGTGGGGCTTATTTATAAATATTTTTGTAAGAATTTTTACTGCTTTACTATTGCCCATAAAATAATTATTTTTTATTGTTCTGTTGATAATTTCTTTACCTAATAACATTCACAGTTGAGAACAGAAATATCATGAGGTTGGTTCCAGACCACAGTGATAGGTCATATAATTTGTAGTTTTTGATTCCCCGGTGCTCACACAACCTGTACTTATAATACACTGTAGTTTCTATGAAGTGTGCAGTCACATCATATTGTTCCCTAAGCAATATACATACCTCAATTTCAAAATACTCTATTGCTAGAGAATGCTCAGATCACCTGAGCCTTTCATGAGCTACAGTCTCTTCACTGGTGGAAGGTCCTGCCTCAGTGTTAATGGCTGCCATTTAGCAGAGTACATACTTAAGGTTACGTGGAAGGGGATGGCAACTTTTAAATATGAAATCTGTGAGGGTTGATTCTTTACACAAAAGTGCCTCTGGAGCATGAGATGCTGTTTGACAGCATTTCCTTTGTTTTGCCTTGGGGAAACAAGGCCTCACTTAGTAGCCACTTAATTTGTAGAATGTTCAAATTAGTGAACCTCTGCCACTGCTCTCCTTTTCATTCCTTTCAGCAGTGTTTATTCAATGTACAAAGCCACGTGTTTTGTTAATGCATTCTCACATATGTGTCTTGTATTCATCCTCCCCTATGGCCAAAGTTCTCCCTTTACTCTGCTATGGCCCTTCATCTCTTCCCTAGCAACCCACTTTTTACTTTCATGCCTTAAAAAAAGTCAAACTCCCACATATAGGGGAGAGCCTAGACATTCTGACTTAATCTGCTTACATCCATTTTCCTGCAAATAACATAATTCAGTTCTTTACTATGGCTACATAAAAGTCCACTGTGTATTCTATAACACGACACTTCCCTTATCCCCATTTGCTAACATATGTAAGCTGCTTCTAGAGCTTAGCCACTGTGAGAACGCTACAGATATCTTACGACTGCTCCACCAGCACTGGAGGATATTCTGAAATAGGAATCATTTCAGCCATGCTCAAACCATCTTCTCCATGAGTAGGTTTAAGAACCCACTATTTGCTCATCCATAAGAAAGCAATTCCTTATTTGTTAAAGTTTTGTCAAACAGACATGGTCTCTGACTCTGCTTCTAATCCTTGCTCTCTGCCACTTCCATATCTGGCTATTTCCTCACTTAAGTCTTTTTTTTTTTTTTTTTTAAATTATTTATTTATTTATTTATTTATTTATTTATTTATTTATTTATTTATTTTAAGTGTGTACACTGTGGCTGTCTTCAGACACTCCAGGAGAGGGCATCNGATTTTTGTTACAGATGGTTGTGAGCCACCATGTGGTTGCTGGGATTTGAACTCAGGACCTTTGGAAGAGCAGTCGGTGCTCTTAACCGCTGAGCCATCTCACCAGCCCCCTCACTTAAGTCTTAAACCTCAAACATGAGATCAGGATCCAACTACTTCCAGCTCCTGTTAGTGATGATGCACTGATTCCCCCATGGGCCATAAATGTTCTCAAAGTTGAGTCCCTACCAGAGCAGTTTCTAGTGACTTTGTTCAGTAGTCTCAGAGGAATCACTCTATATAACCGATTCCATGCTAAGAAATGCATGTCTTACGGATACATGAAAGCCTAATTTATTCTTTGATCTACAGGATAGGTGTCATGTTAAACAGGCATGAAAACTATTTTAATCTTGCCCATCTTCATCAGACTTCTTAGGTGATCAGGAACATAATTGGTAGTTTGAGCCGGGACGTGGTGGCACATGTCTTTAATCCCAGCACTTGGGAAGCAGAGTGAGTTCCAGGGACAGCCAGGGCTATACAGAGAACCCTGTCTCGAAAACAACAACTACAACAACAAATTGGTAGTTTGAATGGAATCTGTTCTCCCTTTAGGAGTAGGTCAACAATGGCTGAAAATACTCAGTAAACTAAGTCAAAATAAATACATTGCCATTCAGGTTTAAGCTTCAGTTATGGAATACAAGCAGGATACACTTAGCTTAACTTTTAAGGGCCAGAGGATTTTTAGAATGGCAAATAACCACTAGTTTCAACTTAGTCCTGTCCCTGGATACATTAGCCTCCAACAGGGCATTGCTGACCTCTGATGCCAGACATAAGTCTCCTCTCTAGTTAAAGAAGCCCCAGTTGGGGGCTGGTGAGATGGCTCAGCAGGTAAGAGCACCCGACTGCTCTTCCAAAGGTGCAGAGTTCAAATCCCAGCAACCACATGGTGGCTCACAACCATCTTTAACGAGATCTGACTCTCTCTTCTGGAGTGTCTGAAGACAGTTACAGTGTACTTACATATAATAAATAAATAAATCTTTAAAAAAAAAAAAAAAAAGAAGCCCCAGTTGGGACCTTCTTCCTGGCAAGGGCTGTGCTGTCTACACCGCACATCTGTTTTGTGTAACCACTGTCTGCAGTCATCTCCACTAGCTCTTCTGTTCGGTTTGCTTCAGCTTCTACACCAGAGGCTGATGCTTTACCATGTACGCTTATGATATGGGGATAGCTTCTTTCCTTAAACAGCTCAAACAACCTCTGCTCACTTCAAGTTTTTCTTCCACGCCATCCTTTTCTCTCTTAGCCTCTCATCTCTCCAGACCAGTAAATCCTTTCCCCTGTCAGCAACAAAGATATTTTGTTTTCTTATCATTTATGTCACTGGAATTTCTCACTTCCTATAAGAACTTTTCTTTCACATTTGCCATTTGCCTACCTTTCAAAAGATAACGTTCCTGTCCTCATGCAGATACTCAGAGATAAAAGAAAATTACTAATTAAGATAACTTTAGTTCAATCATCAGCCCTGAAAAATAAAAACCATAATTTGAGTTTGTAAATGTTAGCTAAGGAGTTAACTGTGTTAACTGGGCAAACCTTTCTGAGGAGGCGATCATTAAGAAAAGACCTGGTACAGAAAGGCAGAAAGAAATTGTGGAACAGGGAGAGAGAGAGAAGGATAGGAAAGAAGAGGGTGGGAGAGGGAGCAGGGAAGGGATAGTAACACTAAAGACCCTTTGGAAAGGTCATATGGTAAGCTACTACTGTATAAGCTTCCTAAAATACATGTGGACACATATATTAAGAGAGTTAAAATGGAGTTTCCCTGTAACCGGGAACAAATATAAGCTTAAGTCTCAGGAATGAGTTGCTTCTTTTAGAACTGCAGCCAGTAAAGTCCTGGAGACTTCCCAACAAACATTATAGGCTATTGTCACTGCTTTTGGTTATCCCTCCAGAACTTGATGAGTGAAGCAGTATTTGAGCCACAGAATACGGGGAAATCAAGATGGTGGAAGCTTCATCCCTCTAGCTTTCACAGTGCTAGGAAACACTATGCATGCTGCCAGAAGAGACAAAAGAAATCATCAACCATACCCAGAAATGAATCCTGCCAGTTACAAACGATGGGTCTGACAGGAAGCGCCCACTGGTACAATAGTGACCTGGACATCATGGGAGTAACCAACCACTTTATGACTGACTCTAAGGCTGCTCCCCAAAATGAAACCTACAGTTGACACCATTATTGAACCAAGAACATGTGGCTAGACAGACCATAGGTCATAGAAGCTACTAATATTCTGTCAAATGGACACAGTGTTAAGTCAATTCCTAATGACTTATGATTATACCCATAGATCAATGTATTTCTCTCTCTCTCTTTTTTTTTTTTCCGAGACAGGGTTTCTCTGGGTAGTCCTGGCTGTCCTGGAACTCACTCTGTAGACCAGGCTGGCCTCAAACTCAGAAATC
>NC_034592.1:95847113-95901369 GCF_900095145.1 Mus pahari | reverse complement strand
GAAGGAAGGAAGGAAGGAAGGAAGGAAGGAAGGAAGGAAGGAAGGAAGAGGAAGGAACACTGCAGATAGAGGAAATCCTCAGAACAAAGGTTTGAGCTGTCCTGTTCAGTGAACAAGTAAACCAGGTTATCAGCAGCACAAACAGGGAGCAATGGAACATGGTCTAAGCAATGAATGCAGGCAGTGAAGAAAGCAAGGCTCACATGAGGCCTTCTAGAACACAGTCAGGACTTCTGAGTTACTCTGAGTGCAAGAGGAAGCCACTGGAAGGCTAGATGTCTCCACGGGATCACTGCAGCTGCTATCAAGAACAGACTGCACGATGACGAGGAGGTACAGGAAGTACAATTAGAAAGCTAAGATGATCCTGGAAAAGAAAACAGCATCCTGAATAAGGTCGGAAAGTAGCAGAGATGACAAGCAGCAGTCAGAGTTGGGTATGAGCAACACAGAAGACTGGGACAGGACAAGTAACCTAGCTCAAGAGGTCAGCTTTCAGTCGTTTCCCAAGACAGCTAGGTAGGAGAGTCTATGTGATGACAGATCGGTGGCCTGGATCTCTGGTTAGCTGTGAGGTTTCCAAGCAGCTAGTAAATATATTAAGAGTTCATTTAATGAGAAGTAATCCAAATGTCCATTGCTGAATGGGTAAACTAAATGTAGTATATATGTACAGTTAAATATTTGGTCTTTAAAAGGAAGGTAATTTGGACACAAACTACAGGATAGATGAATCTTTGAGAACATGCTAATGGAATAACTCAGTCACACAGGAAAAAAGCCAAGTATCATATGATTCTACTTGTCTGAAACTCCAAAGTAGTCAAACTCAGAACCAGGAAGGATGGTTACTAAGAGCTGTTTGGAAAAAAAGTGGATATTTGTACAATGACTCACACAATGTAAGCACTTCGAAGCTCTTTTGTAGAACAATGCGAAGATACTTAATACAACTGAACTGTACATTTTAAAAACCACGAGCTAGGCTTGGTAGATTATATTCCTACAGTCCTAAATCTGAAGGAGGAGAATCTCAAGGTTGAAGAAGCTTGGGATACACATAATGTAGTGGCTATTCCTGGTTGTCAACTTGACTATATTTGAAATGAACTACAATTCAGAATTGGAAGGCTCACCAGTGAACCTAATCTGGAAGCTGGGAGATAGAAGTTTCTGATCTGGATCTTGGTATGGAGATCTTGAAACACAGTGGTGATTGAATCCAGAAGATTAAGAAGGGGAGATCGCCGAGTCCAAGGTCATATGGGATTAAAGGTGTGGTAGCACACACCTTTAATCTGGGCTACACCTTCTGCTGGGGACCATATAAGGACATTGGAAGAAGCGAGTCTGGCTCCTGCTCTTTCGCCTTCTTGTTGTGTGGGACTCAGCAACTGCTAGATCCTTAGACTTCCATCCACAGCTACTACTGAACCATTGTTGGGATTTGGACTGCAGACTGTAAATCATCAATAAATTCCTTTACTATATAGAGCATATCCGTAAGTCCTGTGACTCTAGAGAACCCTGACTAATACACATAATAAGAATCTATATCCAAAAGACAAAAATAAATAAATGTAAAAATGAAGATTTGTGTTACACTGCGTCACAATTCAGAATAGAACAGAATAGAAGATGATGATATTTGCTTTGGGGGACTGCATTTTGGTGATACTGGGCATTTGTGGGGCAGAACTGAGACACTGTGAAGCTCAGGATGGCCTTACAACTTCCTGCCTCAACCTCCTGAGTGGTACGATCACCTTACAGTTTTGATAGAATGTGATTTTCATTTACAGTATTTACAAGACTAAAATAAATACTCAGTTTTGTTATTTTTAATATTTCCTTTGTTCATTAGTTTTTCAGCATCCATTCCTGTCTCCCAAGTCACAAGACAGTATGGGCTTACGACATGCTTCAGAGAGGATGACACATCATGCAGCTTATGTATAAAGCCATCTAATACAGCTACAAACATTACTAATGCTATTCCTGTATTTCTGGAAAAAAAAGCTGAGGGGGCAAAGTTAAAAACTGCCAGTGTAAGACCTTGTTTCACTTGGAGACTTATGCCATATGGCTTCAAGGATAGCAACTAGATAAAACCCAAGGAGCTGAAGGGGTCTGAAGCCCCATAGGAGAACAACAATATGAACTAACCTGTACCCCCAGAGCTCCCTGGGACTAAACCACCAACCAAAGAAAACGCATGGTGGGACTCATGCTCTAGCTGCATATGTAGCAGAGGATGGCCTAGTTGGTCATCAATAGGAGGAGAGGTCCTTGGTCCTGTGAAGGCTCTATGCCCCAGTATTGGGGACTGCCAGGGTCAGGAAGAGGGAGTGGGTGGGTTGGGGAGCAGGGGGAGGGAAGAGGGGATAGGGGATTTTCAGAGGGGAAACTAATAAAGGGGATAACAAAATATCTAATAAAAAGAAAAAAAAAAGAAAAAGAAATGAAGTGCAGTAATGAAGAACAGAGGAATAAAAAGGAAAATAAAGACTGAGCCCTCAAGACAGCATTTCACTGGGGGCAGGATGGCGTAGAGAGGTGGGGGGTGGAGAATATTTATGAATATGCACAAAGAAGATCATGTGACTTTAATCACAATGCTGGAAGGCAGAGGCAGGAAGGAGTTGGAGGACAGCCTGTCTACGGAGCAAGTTCTAGGCCAATCAGGGCTAGACCCTGTCTCACACAGACACATCTCATACAAAAGACATTTCCTAATATAAGAAGCTTTTAAACCAAATATAAGAAACTGAGAACAGTGGTAGTAATTTATTTATATTTAGTAACACCCTGTGGGGCCGTGGAAGGCTTGGTCCCTGGTTGAGCTAAGGCTTGAAGCCCCAGAAACCCTGAAGGGAGGGAATGTACTTCGCCTGATTCCTGGGCACCAGATTCCATCACTAGCCGAAGTGCCCCACTCCTATCCCCCATAGATTTGTGGCCATCAGTCGTGTAAGGGCAAAGTCCCAAACCCCTGCACTTGTAGATGATGTGACCAGTGGTTATGTAGGCTCAAAACAGATCTCCATTTTAATGAGATACCTAAAGGCCTGGAGGGCTTAGCCAATAAGTATTCCTTCCCAGACACTCCTCCCTGCAAAAGGTATTTAACCTCAGGCCCACCCTCAGAAGTGGGGTATGGTTTTACACAACTACTTTCTACCATGACAATAAATGTCTTAAAACCATGGACTGTCTCTTTTCATCAGGATCTGCGGTGGGGAGCCACGGAGAAGGCATTTACCCATTGAGCCGCCATCTAATCTATTGTAGAAGACCTCTCTGTACTCCCAGCCACCGCCTCCACCAGGCCCAAGCCCAAGCCTGCCGCTGTTATCAAACCAAGGACTACCCCAGCGGAACCAGCCAGCCTTCCCCTCCCAGCCCCCACGGCCCGGGCTTAGATCTAGCCTGCGGGTTCCCACTCAGTTCTCAGCTCTTCCATGGCTCCCAGTGGTGCCTGGGTGACCAAGAGCCTGAGAACCAGACGTCCCCGGCCTCCTCATAGGCCTGGAGACCTCCAATGTCCCCGTGCTGCTCTACAGCCCAAAACCCACTGGGGTAAGTGTAGTCAACTTCCCAAGTCCCGCCTCCCCTGCAGCTGTGCCCTGTGGCAGAGCAAACACTGGGACTCCACGACCCTACAACACCCTGCACTTGAAAACGGTTTTCATATATTTTCTTTGGTTCTCATGATAACCCTGTGATATCAGTGGGAAACGTATAAAGAAGCCAAAGCTAAGTTAGGCTCAAAGTTCTTGCCAACACATGAAGCATCTAAACTTCCAAAACTAATTTGATGGCAAACTTATATAATAGGAAAGAAACCAAACAAACAATACTATTCAAATAGCATTTTAAAAATACCTTGGAATAAATATGACCAAGAAAGTAAAGGATCTGTACAATAAAAATAGTAAAGACACTGAAAGCAGAAACTGAAGATACCAGAAGATGAATGGACACACCCCAATCATACTCATGGATTGACTGAGACTGAAAGGCCATCTTACCAAAAGCAATCTATAGATTCAATGCAATTCCCATCAAAGCTCCAATACAGTTCTTTACAGAAATTGAAAAATCATTCTTAAATTTCATATGGAAATAAAAAAGACTAAGAATAGCCAAAATAGCAACAATCCCAGATTTCAGCTGTATTACAGACCTATAGTAATAAAACCAGCATGGTACTGGCATAAGAATAGCCATTGGGATCAAATTAAGGATGCACATATAAATCCACACTCCTACAGCTACCAGTCAATAATATACACTGGAGATGATGTTGCTCAAACTAGTCTGCTACATATAGAATGAAACATTGTATTACTCCACACAAAACTCAATTCCAAATGGATCACATATAACCTGATACCCTAGATCTGACAGACCAAAAAAAAAAAAAAAAAGGAAATCGAACTGGTTGGTGCAGGAAAGAATTTTCTGAACAAGATCTCAATATTGTAGCGATTAAGACCAACAATTAATAAATGGAACTTCATGAAGCCAAAAAGTTGTACATCAAAGGACACCATCATCTGAGTGAAGAGAAAGCCTACAGAATGGGTAAAAAAATCTTTCCCAGCTATACATATGACAGAGGGTAGAATCTAGAACATATTTTTTAGAAAAACCTAAAAATTAAAACAAACACCACAATTAAAAATGGGGAGTGGCACTAAGCAGCGAGTTCACCAAAGCTGAAATTAAGTGTCTGGAAAACTTTTTTTATTAAAAAAGTAATATGATGACAAATGCTGGAATGGATGTGGGTAAAAGGAGCTTACTGCTGAGGGGAGTGAAAACTAGTGAAACAACCATGGAAATCAGTATGGAGGCTCCTCAAAACTATGAAAATAGATCTAGCTATCCCACTCTTGGGCACATCCCCACAGGACTCTCCAGCCTACTGCACAGATGCTCACATTCAGTACTGCTCTATTCACAACAGCAAGGAAATGATAACAAAATTTGGGATACTTAATTTATACAGTAAAATATTTTTCAGCTATTAACAAAAATGAAAATATGAAATTCACAGGTAATTAGATGGGGCTGGAAGTAATATTTTGAGTGAGGTATCCCAGGAACAGAGAGACAAATGTCACGTCATCTCTCATTTGTGGATATGAGCTTTGAGTCTTCAGATATATATGTTTCATTTGGAAGTTACTAACCGGGAGAAAGGCTTTTAGAGGAGAGAGACTACACTTGTATATAAAGGGATATAAGGGAATCATGAACAAAGAGGGATAAGCTGGGGGAAGGAGGGACAGAGGAGAAGGTGACTGGGAGGGAGAAATAATACCAAAGATTTTTCAAAAGAGTTATACTGAACCTACTAATATAGAAGCTTCCTAGAATACTTCCTAGATACTTACCTAAAAAGAGTTAACCATAAGATGGGGCAGGACTCCTGCTAAATAACAAGTAAGCAGCCCAGTCTCGGGAATAGGCTGCTTCTCTTAGAGCTGCTGGTTATTCAGGTCCCATAGACCTTCAAGTAGAACAGGCTACTGCCTGTGTTCTTGGTTATCCTCCAGGGTTTGGAGATAGGACACAATTGCCAAAGACAGCAGATATGAGTCATAGAAAACAGAGCTATCGAGCTGGTGCTGGCTTGGAAGCTTCATCCCTACTGGCTAGTTTTCATGGTGCTGGGAAGTATCATGCTTGCTACCAGAGAAGAAAAGTAATCACCAATCATTCCCAGAAAGGAATTCTTCTAGTTACAGTAATGACTGGCCTGGCAAGAAATGCCCAGTGGTACAACAGTGGCACAGAACATCATGGAGTAACCAACCACCTTCTGCCTGGCCCTAAGGTAGTCACTCCCCAAGATGAAACCTACATCTGACACCATTACTGGAGCAAGAACACGTGGCTAGACAGACCATAGGTTGTAGAAGCTACTACTATTATTCTGCTTAATGGACACTATATTAAACCAATTTCTAATGACTTATGATTATACTCATTGATCAATGCATTTTTCAACCCTCATCTGAGAAGCTGCTATTTGTAGTAGAAGGTGACTAACAGAGACCCACAACTGTCCGAGATGCCAAGAATAAGAGATTTTATTATGTTCAGCCCTAAATGGAACATATATACTGCACCCTCTTCTCCAAAAGCTCAGGAATAATTCCAGAGCTGGAAAGAATGTATGAACCTGAGGCTGTAGATGATCATAAAAAAAAACAAAAACAAATGTCTTTTGGCCACAATACATGCAGCTGGACTTACGAACTCACAGTGGTTGGACAGGATGCACATGATCTGTACAAGCCCAAACTAGACTAAACCCCATCATGGAGAGAGGAGCTGGGCACAAAGTTCCACTTTTAGCAGAGTGGAAATTGGAAATCATTAGCTGTTGAGAGATGAAGAGTCAGTTTTCTATAATACTATAGCCCTTGATTGTTGACCATATTCTAGTTGAAGGACACACATCCAAGAATATTGGGGGCAGCACAAATTGGCTTTGATGGGGAAGAAAAAAGATACAAGAAAGGGAAGAGGAGGTGGATCTGTGACTAGCTGGAGGAAGGTGGGTGAATATGTATAAAATTCTCAAATAACTAATAAAAATATTTTAAAACAGCCAGATTATAAAATAATAATTATAATAATAATGATAATAATAAATTTTGACCTGGATTATGACTTTCCCATTACATTATACTGGCTTTAAGTGTAGGTATAAGAATGAATTATCATTAATATAATAATATATTATTTATGTATATGATTAATATATTAGAATTAATTATTAAGAAATGAAATAACCAAGGGTAAATGTTACCTTATAAAGCTTTGATGAAGTAATATTACAGATCACATAAGAAGCTACCTAATATGTAGGAGCAACTGGATGGTACCCACAGATGACCATGTGATGCCTACTGTTAGCACTTCAGACACACTGTGTACTCAGATAAGAGGACTTCATCCCCCATCCAAAGACCATGGCAGAACATGGGACTAAGAGGCAGCTCACAAGGTCATAGAATCCAATTCAAAGCCAGATAAAGAAAAGAAGAGAAAAGTTAGGAAAATGCCAAGAACAACTGCACAGAAGAAAATGCTTCTGTGTAGCCTTTAAGCTAGTGTACTTGTGTTAATACTTCCCATTGCTTCTAAAAGGAAGATTCATAAACATTTATTAATTTAAGTACAAAGAAACATTTAAAATATCCATTACATTATTATTGGCTATTCAGATCATTACATTATTATTGGCTATTCAGATCACTTCTACCTGTGGTTTTTAGGCTTTGGGATGTGATTCCACCTTCTCACTGCCATCTTGACATTATTAGATCAATAAACTAAAAGTTACTTTATCAAATATAATTTCAATGTGTTAGAATATCTTTAAATATCTCTTTAGAACTTATTAATCCTTTCTTAGAGCCTACAACTGGCAACAGTATTTAGCAAGATTATTACTTGTACTGTATCTATTTTTAATGTATACTGTATTCAATGCACACAAGCTGATATTTCACTTTGTGACAAATTTTTTGTTAAAAGTAGTCATGAAAGCTGTGACTCAACCTAAGTAAAAACAATAAATAAAAAGTGAGGATGATTCATAAAGCTGAAATGACTACAAATACAGTCCCTAAATGATTGATTCTAGGGGAATTTTCTTACTACTATCATATGAAACCTGCACATTGTCAGCTGTAGATAGGATTTTTAAAACCCTTAAAAACAATAAGGGTCCCAAAACCAGAGAAAAAACTGTCTGGGCAGTTTGAGGGGTTTAGATCACATTATAACAATCTTAGACACAAAAAGGGATAGGAAAACAACTGAAAAATTCTAAGTGAAACTCAAAAATGAAAGCAGAATTTTAGCAACCAATATGAAAATTAGGTGAACATTAGATTTATTAGACTAATAAAGCAGGTTCATCACATCCACTGTGGGTCAATATAATTCATCCATGCTAACAATAGCAGCTTTACAAGGTGGTGGTGGTACATGACAAAAACAAGCATACAACAACAACAAAACAATAACAACAAACAATAACAAACCCAGCATCTCTAAGGAATTCTCCAAGACAACATTACGAGTTATTATTCTGAGATTAGGTTCTACTTTGTTGCCCAAGATGATACTGAATCCTTGAACACAACTGATAGTCTCACCTCAGTCTGCCTAATGGCATAGATACCTGGTACAGTTACCACTAACTCAACATGCAGCTGAGAATGGAGGTGCCTTAGGCTTTCTGTTGCTGTGACAGAACACCACAACCAAAAGAGACATGGGGAGGAAAGGGTTGATTTCATTGTGTAGTTTGTAGACCATCATCCTAGGAAGTCAGGACAGGGACTCAAGGCCAGGACCTGGAAGTTGGAACTGATGCAGAGGCCCCGGAGGGACACTGCATACTGGCTTGCTCTTCATAGTTTGCTCTATTTCCTTTCTTAAACACACTAGGACCAGTCCAGGGGTGGCACTACAACAAAGGGCTGGGCCCTCGAACATCAATCACTAATTAAGAAATTTTCCTACAGGTTTGCCTACTGGTCAATCTTAAAGAGGCCTTTTCTCAATTAAGAGTCCTCCCCACCCCCCACAGATATGCTTAGGTTTGTGTCAAGTTGACAAAACCAACCAGGACAAGTGGCATGTCTGAAATCTTAGTTACTTGGGAAGATAACATAAGAGAATTACAAATTTGAGGACAGTATGGGCGACATAGTGAAACTTTTTTTTTTTTTTTTGGTCTCATTTTTTTTTTTTTTTTTTAAGGAGGTGGCTTTAGAAGAATAAGTATGCACTTATTAACTACATGGTTATTAAGAAGGGGAGAAGGGGGCTGGGGAGATGGCTCAGCGGGTAAGAGCACCCGACTGCTCTTCCAAAGGTGCAGAGTTCAAATCCCAGCAACCACATGGTGGCTCACAACCATCCTTAACGAGATCTGACGCCCTCTTCTGGAGTGTCTGAAGACAGCTACAGTGTACTTACATATAATAAATAAATAAACTTAAAAAAAAAAAAAAAAAAAAAAAAAAAGAAGGGGAGAAGGGAGATGGAGAGCTGGCCCAGGGGTTAAGACACGCTTCCAGAGATCGGGGTCCAATTCCTAGCACCCACATGGCAGCTCACAACCCTCTGTAACCCCAGGATCCAACACCCTCGCAAAGGCATACACGCAGGCAAAACACCAATGCACATAAAATAAAAATCAAGTATGCTGGGCTGGAGAGATGGCTCAGTGGTTAAGAGCACCGACTGTTCTTCTGAAGGTCCTGAGTTAAAATCCCAGCAACCAAATGGTGGCTCACAACCATCCATAATGAGATCTGATGCCCTCTTCTGGAGTGTCTGAAGACAGCTACGGTGTACTTGGATATAATAATAAATAAATCTTAAAAAAAAAAAAAAAATCAAATGTTTTAAAATGGGTAGAAGAGGCAGCATGTCTTTAACCCCAGCACTCAGTAGTAGGCTGAGTTCAAGGCCAGCCTGGTCTACATAGTGAGTTTCAGGACAGTTGGGGTTACAGAGGGTCTCCAAAAAACAAAAACAAAACAAAACAAATCCAACAACAAAAAGGTGTGGGGAGGGGATGGGGTAGGGCATTATATTAGCTACTTTTTCACTTGTGTGACCAAATATCTGACAAGCAATGTGAAGGTTTGCTTTGGTACAGTTTCAGCTTTAGCTCATCCTGGTAGGGAAAGTATGGTGGAGATCATGGAGGAAGTGGCTAAGGCACCTTACAACTCTTAGGACCAGAAAACAGAGACCTTGTGCCAGAAGTGAAGCTGGGCTATATATAATTCTTCAAGGCTTGCCCTCCACTATACTATCCACCTGTACTATCCATGCATCCCAAACCAAGGTTCCAGTCTTCCAAAACAGCACCACCAGCTTGGGACCAAGTATTCAAACATACAGGCCTGTGTGTTTCATCTTACATTCAAATCATGATGTTGGGTCTTACAGCCATCTCATAAGACAAAATACATTTAGTTCTAGTTCCAAAGTCCCCATAATACTAACAGTCCCCAAACCGTTCAAAAGTCCAAAGTCTCTCATGAGAGTCTGAGGACAAGGATCACTTGGTAGAGTGTGAGCCTTGTACGCAAGATGAGGTTCAATTTCTAATATCTTAAACACAAAAAACTATGATCTGCTATAAAAATAAAATAGAAATTAATATGATTTCAACCAATGACTTAAACATTCCCATTACAAAGGGAAGAAACAGGAAACTGACAAAGATTAGATCAAATAAAAATTCAGCAGGCAAACAAGCTGTAACTCCATGTCCAGCATTCATATCACATGGTAACATCATTTGGGTGGCACTGCCTCTTTAGCTCTCACTAGCCACCCAGGTGGGTTTTCTTGTGCTAGCTCCACTCTATACAAGCAGTTTTTCTTGGCATATGTTCCAAGGCCCTGGCATATCCAACATCCTATAGTTTCTACGGCAACTTACTTCATTTGTTGACCATTCAGGGCCTTCCTGTAGGGACCCCATAAGACAAAATACATTTAGTTCTAGTTCCAAAGTCCCATAAGACTGCAGTCCTCTAGGGACTTGCATCTACAAGCCCATGCCTACAAAACCCACACAAATGGATGACACAAGGTTTGGCTGCTTACTGTGTTACAGCTAGTCCCCTTCAATACAGCTACAGTTGCCTGGGAGAACCTGCATAGCTAAACCTGCGGTAACATGTCCTTAGGTGGTCCTGGTAGAAAAGGGAACTTCTGTTGTAATGTGGTCTGTTCAGACACTTCTTCCCCACTCCTTTCAACTGCATTTTGACGCCTTGAAGCCTCTGATGGACAGGGTCTTGCCCCCATTGGTCCCTTTCCTATAACTATACTAATATCCTGAACATTATAGCTTGTCTGCACCTATCCCTCCATGACTGTAAATGTGTTCACTTCCTTCCTTCCTTCCCAAACTATAGTTTTTCACATCTTCTTGCTCCACTTTTTATTTTATTTCCCTTTGTAATTTTACTACAAGCAGCCAGTAACCACCATGCTCCAGACTCAGTGTCAGTTTTATTTCCTTCACCACATTAATTAGCACATGACTTTTAAATTCAGCCTCACTTAAATTTTCAGAACATACATGACAAGACATAGCCTGATTCTTTGCTAGAATACATCAATGGCCTCTATCTCTATTTCCCAGAGTCCTTGTTCCCGTCTGAGACCTCATGAACATCATCTTTATTGGCTACATTTCTCTCCCCATTTTGTTCCTCTCCTCCCTATCACAATCATCACATTAAACTCTGCTTACAGCATTCAAAGGTTTCTCTAGCCCACAGCTCCATAATTTTCCATATTCTTCCTGCCTACCAGTTCAAAAACCTATAAACTAGTGATCAGGTTTATTAAAGTGACAACCCCACTGTCTAGCACCAGTTTTCTACAGTAGTGACTTTTGCATCACTGTGACCAAATACTGAAAACAAAGGTTGATTTTGTCTTACATTTTCAGTTCATCATGGCAGAGAAGGTATGGTCAGTTCATGGTGGTCGCCATGAGCAGCTGGGGCACCTTACATCATGGTGGACTAGGAAACAGAGCTCAAGCTAGAAGTAGGCCTGATCTATAACCTTCAGAGGCTCATTCCAGTGACCCAACTCTATCAACCATAATTTCTACCCACAGGCTCCATAACCTCCTAAAACAATGCCACAGACTAGAAATCAACAACCAGATCCTGTAGAGGATACTTAAACGTTTAAACTCTACCAGGAGTCACAGGCATTAAAGACAATACTGAGAACATTTTTGATAGTTTAAGTCTTTATTGATTCCATGCCACAGACAGACAATTAAGACAAAAATCCCTGTACCCACCCTTGTTTTCTTGAGATCGCCAGCACTTGTTATCCTCCAGAAAATGAATTTAATAAGCTCTTATGAAGTGGAAAAAGAAAAAAAGCAAACTATCTAGGGAAACCAGGCAGCCAGCGAGAAAAAACACATTTAGAATTAACAGCTGATTGGACCAGCTAAATAAAGATGCTGTAGCAGTCTCTAAAAATAATCATAAGAGCAGAGTGGTGCATGCCTTTGTTCGTACCACGTAATCGCTGGGACAGTGAGATCGCTTAGTGGGTAAAGTGCTTGCCATCAAGCCTGACAGCCTGACCCTGACGCCAGGGACCCACAGGGTAAGAGTATTCTTGCAAGTTGTACTCTTGACCTCAATACATACCTTCACATACTCCCACAAGTTCTACTCTGTACTACTCACACACAAATATAAATTTAATATAACTTAATTGCTTAATATGTTTCTAAAGTTTCAAATACAGAAATTAAACCAGAAACAATTACTACATATGTAAAGTTAAATTTTTTTAGTATGTATGTATCAACACAATTTGATTAGTAAACATACTTTGAATTTCCATGTTTAAAAAGTAGAAATGGGCTCAGAGGTTAAGAGCACTGACTGCACTTCCAGAGGTCCTGAGTTCAAATCCCAGCAACCACATGGTGGCTCACAACCATCTGTAAAGGAGTCTGACACCCTCTTCTGGTGTGTGTATACTTACCTAAAAAAAAAACAACCAAATAATTCTTAAAAAGTAGAAATGGAGGCTGGAGAGATGACTCAGTGGGTAAGAGTGATTGCTACTCAAGTATGAGGATGCGACTTCAAATCCCCAACACTCATGTAAAAAGATCACGGTAGCCATGTAATCTGGTAACTAACCCACATGTTATAGAAAACAGAGACTTAGAGGATTGCAAAAGATTGCTGGCTCCAACATAGTTCCATGTTCAGTAAGAGGCCTTCTCTTAATGGAAGAAAGTAGAGATGGACACCTGATATCCACTGGCCTCCATGTGCATGTACATTGTAACATGTATTCACACTCATGAGTGCATCACACATGCACACGCACACACTGAATAGATGAATGGAATTGTAATCTCATTACACACGACTTTTGAGGCTTCCCTCATGTTTCATCTGGCATAATGCCTTAGAGATTCATTCCTTTTTTTTTTACGTTATGAACATTAGCTTCTTTACTACAAAATAAGATGTAATTCAAACATTTATGGTTTCAATGAGATTGGAAGAAAGGCAAGTGTGAGAAACTTAACCCTGGGTCCACCATGACTGGGAGGAAGGGCCTTAGCCAAGGTGTTAAGCTATGAGGGCAATGCCTTTCTAGATGGATTGGTATTATTAATGTGAGAGCAGGCTTGTTATCACAAGGTGTTTAGTCCACTTCTTACTTCTATTGCTCAAGAAGGCCCTCACTTTAAACTGATACTTTTATCTTGGACTTTCCAGCTTCCAGAACCATGAACCAATTCATTTCTTTTACAGAGACTTAAATTTTGAGGGGGGTGGGAGGAAGCAGGAGTAGGAAAGGAGAGAACTCGGTATCTGCTTCTGTTAGCAGGCAGTACAACAGACAAAGCACAGACCTCTGTTGGGGCCAGGAAGAAACCTCTCTTCTCTGCTTTCTTTACATCTACCTTCTACCCTTAGAGATAGGAAGATCTCAGGGATCTCTACAAGTCCTGTTCTTTTTAGATCTTCCATTCTCAATATTATCTCGAGACACTAAAGGCTCTCATGCAGCATTTGAGGAACAAATCAATCCTAAGCCATGTTTTCCTGAAAAAGCCTTGAGAGTCCATTGTCTCACTCACTCCCAACAGTTCACTAGATCCAGGGAACTTCTGCTAAAGAGAAAGAGGAAAGCTGGAATTAGGAATGGACAGACAATGGAATATGCCAACACCCACCTTTGAGGTGGGATGGCCTATGGCTATATCCATACTCAGTAGGCTGGGGTAGAATGATCTCAAGTTCAAGGCCAGCTTGGGTTACAAAACTAACAACTTTTTAAAAAATTATTTATTTCATGAATGTGTATATACTCTAGTATACGCTCTCTTCAGACACACTAGAAGACGGCATCGGATCCCCATTACAGATGGTTGTAAGCCACCACGTCGTTGCTGGGAATTAAACTCAGGATCTCTGGAAGAGAGTCAGTGTTCTTAACCACTGAGCTATCTATCTCTCTAGCCCACCAACAACTTTTAAAACTTAGAAAACGTCACCTTTCTAGAACATGCTCTGAAATGTAACATTCAGTAAAAGTGGTTCAGTTTATAGACTAATCCTACACACACTAAAATTTGGACAAATATATTCAAGAAACCTATTATCTTTTAACCAGATTTTAAAACATATTTTTTCCTAGGAACTGTAAATGATCAAATAAAAACCCTAGTGTCCCTACTGAGTTCTCAACTATAGGAGCCCCAAGAGTACCCCCAAACAAGATCAGCTCCTGCTATTCCTTCTAGCTGCCCAGCAGAACTATACAAAAACACACTATTGCTGAAGACATTATACACCTCGGTTGTATGAATGGAGAAATCCAGGTGGAACTGACTCTCTGCTGGCTAGCTTCCATAATCCCAGAAGGCACTATGCAGGCCATTCAGAGAAAGAACACCAACAGTCTCTGTGGTGGTTTGCAGGGCATTCAGAGAGAGAGAGAGAGAGAGAGAGGGAGGGAGGGAAGGAAGGAAGGAAAGAGAGAGAACGGAGAACACCAACTCTCTGCGGTGATTTGAATATGCTTGGCCCAGACAGTGGCAGGTTAGGAGCTGTGACCTTGTTGGAGGAAGTGTGTCACTTTGGGTGGGCTTTGAGACCCTTCTCCTAGCTGCCTGGAAGCCAGTCTTCTGTTTGCTTTTGGAACAAGATGTAGAATTCTCAGCTCCTCCAGTACCATGCCTGCCTAGATGCCGCCATGCTTCTGTCTGATGATCATTGAACTGAACCTCAGAACCTGTAAGCCAACCCCAATTAAATGTTGTTCTTTATAAGAGTTGCCTTGGTCATGGTGTCCCATCACAGCAGTGGAAACCCTAAGACAGTCTCACCACCTGTAAACTCTGTGAACTACAAGGCCAACCTGTGAAGCAAGATGTGCTCACTTGTACAAGAGTGACATTACTGTGAGGGGTTAACCAAGTGCTCTCTGATTGATATGGTGGCCTGTGACACAGGAGGGAATTCTGTCTGGTATTGTACAGCCTGTCAAGAACCCCAAAGAGTAGAGATCATAAGCCCTAGAGGAACTGCAAATTGTTTACTAGTTAAACTGACAAAGCATCAAACTCCCTGAGAATAAGTAGTGGATGACGGTTCAGCACTAACCAAGACTTTTATACCATTTTCTGCGAGGCTCTGGGAGCTTCATGGAAGCAGGAGTAGAATCTAAGAGCTGGAAGACAGAGAAAAGGGCTACAACCTGCCATTCTCTGGGAAACAGACAGATACCATAACCTCAAAGTAGCTATGGATTACTACACTGTGTCTGCAAGAGGATGGGCCTGTTAACAGGTATGGATGGAGGAAGGGCTCAGGGGACCACACCCCCCACTGATAAACTTTTTGTTAATGACAGACACAGGGAAAAAGGGAGTCATTGCCTTCACTTGTGTATCCATTGGTGATTCCACCAGGCTCTAAGGAATAGTTTCAAGGTAATGCTCGCACAGATAGCTCTTGCTAAATTTAGTGAGACACAAAACCAAATCAAAATTCAAGAACCTGGGAAAGGGACTGGGATGGATGAGAGAGGATGTCAGATATGGGAGAGGAATAACAGAGGATAGGGACAGTAATCACAATACTGTCCTTATATTATGTTCTTACTTATGTATGTATGTATGTATGTATGTGTGTTTTGATTATGTTGCCCAGGTTGGCTTCTAACTCCTGGGTTACTCTCTTCTAGTGTGTCTGAAGACAGCTACAGTGTACTCGTATAAAATAAATGAATCTTTTTAAAAAAAGTATCATATGCTAAATTATACATAATATATTCTTTACTTAACTAAATATTGAGTATAGAATATAAAAGTAATAAGCAATATTTAAAATCAAATGAGGACATTGGAGGCTTTTAATTTTTGAGACAGGGACTCACTATATGCTTTTACCTCAGCCTTCCAAGTACTCAGACTTCAGGCATGTGCTACCACACCCACTTACAAGTGTATTTTATAGAGCTTTTATCTTTATAGCGTTCAATCTTCAATCTGGTATGTCTCTTGTGGGGCCAAAGTAGCAGACAGTACATAAGGGTTGGGATACCAAGCAAGAAATCCTGGGAGTGAGAAATCCTAACAAATCAGTGGTTAAACAGTATAGAAACAGAGCCGGCAAATGTTTAAGTCTGGGAGTATCACATGTCAAGTCCACAGTGTTTCAAGATGCAAAGACTGTAGGCAAACACATTCAAATTTATAGTCATTGTTCTTTTTCCATGCTCTTGTATGTGTGGTATATATAGCATGTTTGTGCTTTGCATGTGTGTGGACATGCATGTAAAGGTCTAAGATTCCATGGTTGCTTAGGCAAACCCAGAACTCACCAAGATGGTTAGTCTAGCTACTCTGGAGCGTGCTCTCTTCCTCCCGAGGCTGGAAAGGGAGGCAGGCTGACATGCCCAGCAGGCATGTGAACTCTAGTCCTCAGAACAAGCATTCCAACCACTGAGCCACCTCTCTAACTCCAAAATCTGTATTCTTATTTTTAGGTACAATAAAAACCATGACAAAATTATTGAGAAGATACTTGCAGGACATGTGAAGCCTTCTTACACTTCTAGAATACCGGAGTGCAGTGTAGGAGGCAGAAAAACATAGCTCCTCGAAAAAACAAAAAACAAAAACAAAAACAAAAAAAAAACAAAACCACACAGCTCGCCTGCCAGTTCCAAACCTTTTAACTCAGATTTTATAACATGCGGACCTGTTTCTGTTTTCACAGTCCGTAAAAATCCCATGTAAACAAATAAGGAAAGGAAGAAAAATAAAGTTTTAAAAAATTTTCTTTTGAGATGGGGTCTCCAGGCTCCAGGCTGGTCTGAAATTTGCTATGTAAGTCAAGCTAGCCTTGAACTCAGAGATCCTCTGCTCTGTCTCTCTCCCTAAGTGCTGGATTAAATGTGGGGAAACAGGTCTGGCTGTTACCCTGGCTGGGGATACAAGTGTATGCCAGCACATCTCACTGGAAATCTTCACTCCAGAAAATAATCTATATAGAGAATTTGTAGTTGTCTAGTTCAACCTATTTTAGTTTTAGTCAATAAGATAACACTGTCAAAAGCCACCATTTAAAGAATATTTCATGGGTAACAAGTACAACTAATAGGTAGCTAATAGTTACATCTTATGAGTTACTAAGATTTAATCTTTAATTAACAGAATTCTCACAGTATGCTCTTCTACTAGGTTCCTATGGAGCGGCTGTTTGGTAACAACAGAGGGTATTTTCTCTACTTCCATAGGTCCATTTCGGAAACTTCCTTCAGACCTCTATTTGCAACCTACTTTACGTCTCCAATCTGCTGTGTCTAGTGAGGCACACATGGCAGTCCATATTTACCTAATCCATAAGCTGATTTGAGGAGCAAGGAGATTTAGAGCAGTTATTTAATGAAAATATTTTTATGAATATTAATATTTAAATCAAGAAATAAATGCAGTATACATATCTGATTAAGAAAATGCAATAAAGAGACAAGGTCTGTAACAGTCCTATAAAATAATTTACATTTTTCTTTGAGAAAGAGCCTCGCTGTATAGCCCAGTCTGGCTTCAAACTCATTATCCCCCCCACCTGAGCCTGGGATTACAGTCTTCTACCACTATACCTAAACAAACAAAAAAATATGTTTAATAATCCTCCTATCAAACTCAGTGGGCCAACACAAAAGGACTTAGCAAAATGATGCAAAGGGGAGCACTGGTAACTAGGTACCTCCTCCAGGACAGATTCCGTGGTCTATGGCAAGTCCTGGCCTGGAGGGGGTAGCATACCCACAGGAGGAGGAGATGAAATGGATGAGCTTTGATGACCAGTCTCCACCCCTCCTCCCTCACCTCTTCTTTACCACATGCCCTGGGATTGCCCCCAACTTTTGTGTCTCATAAGAGCTCAACTCTCTCCTGATATCTTCAAACTATCCCATTCTTGGCGATTTTTCTCTGTGTCCCCCCTTAAGAATCATTTGGATCCCCTACTCAGATACCTAGCTACAATGTCCTCCAGGCATTTCAGTATTCTTCCAACATCAGTTATCCAAACCTTTTCCTTTTTTTCAATGAACCACTAAACACAATGTAAGAAATAGGTATTCATATTTGTGTGATGTCAGACATGTATCTATGAATTAACTGTTCTATACAGTCCTTGTAGCCACCCTGTAAAGTAGGCATTGGCTTTATTAATGAAGAGAGAAGCTAAACAACTTGCAGAAAGTCACCTAAGTACTAATTATTACAAATTGTCACTATTACCAATTAGGGGTAATTAGTAGGTCTGGGATTCATAGCCAGATCCCTGACTCTAAAGCCATTTTGCTGCCTTTGGTAACATTTACACCTTTGGAACATTAGGAGAAGTCCCACAGTTGGCCTGAAGTTTGGTGAACTGAAAGGCTGAGAGCATGCCTAGTCACTGTTTGCTAAGCAGCTTAGGAGCCTGAGATACAAACGATCTGACAAAGTCTCTGTCTCAGGCTGCTTACCCTCAGTCTGGTGTGGGGACAGAGGGTAACACAGGTGTGGCATTGCGACTTCTACAGGCTTGCTGCCAAGAAAACAGTGCAGGGGAAAAAGGAACATGTTGCAGAAAGCTGAGGTTCTGTTTTCCTTCTGACACTCCAGCAGGGTCTACTGCAGACTTTGTAGTACCTTATGCAGCAATAGCCACTATGCTTATTTTACTTACGTACAACTTATGAAAATGTCCTAATGTAACCTAATAGCATGTAAATATATTCACACTAATGATAATAAAATACATTTAAAATTATTTAATGTAAAAGTTAGTTTGGATTAGCCTTATTTTCATCTTACTACTTTATCTCAAACTATTTTATAGTTCAAATAAGTATATTAATAACGTGCTATATATTTTTCTTGTCACACTGATACAAAGGAAAAAGAAAGGATGGGGTGTTACATAAGGGTTTGAAGTAATAAAACAACAAACTAGGTAGTATCTGTAGTAGTATATATCCACTGTTCAAAACAGTAGGTTTCAACGGGTTCCTTCCTTCCTTTCCTTCCTTGCTTTCTTTTGTTCTTTAACTTAGAAGAGCAAGGGGCTAAAATTCACTACATTTCTAGCAAATGTGTCCAGGAAGGAGAGAAATAAACCTTCAATAACAAGAAAAAAAATCTCTTTTCTTCTTACTTAACTTTATGGTAAAGACAACTGAGATAATACATTCCCAGTAGTTGTTCACTTGTCAAATATTAGTATATTCAAGTGCACACTCTCTGAAATGTTATGGAAAACACCAAATTAAAGACCCTTATTAAATTCAAGATAGCTTCTTTCTTTTTTTAAAAAAGATTTATTTTATTTATTATATGTAGGTACACAGTAGCTGTCTTCAGACACCAGAAGAAGGAATCAGGTCTTGTTACAGATGGTTGTGAGCCACCACGTGGTTGCTGGGATTTGAACTCAGGACCTCTGGAAAAGCAGTCACTGCTCTTAACTGTTGAGCTATCGCTCCAGCCCAGAGTTAGCTTATATCTGTTGCTTCTTCCTTTTTCAAAGCAGTTTTATGGAAGAAAATATTTTAAGCCTAATAATGTTGTATTATTAATAAAGCTGGGCTCCATCAAAACTTTTATGGCTTTCTAGGTGGCTGTTAATAGACTGAATGATTTTATTACTCTTCTCTACCCCTCTTACCAAAAAACCGAATTTCTCAAAACAATGAGACTGGTAAAGATGAAATAATTAAAGCCAGAGGAAAAGCAGCATAAAAATTGAGAGATGAGATATATCATGCACATTTTGTGACATTATTCAAGACAGACTAAACACTAAAGGAATTGAAAGCATCAGCAAATGAGAAAGGGTAACTTCACACACACCCAGGCCTGAGAGACTGACTGCTAGCTCTTCTACCTGAAGCCATAGAAAAGCAGGTTCGAGACAAGACAGCATAGATTAACTCACAGTTCTTGCTGCTACTCAGCAAAGCAAAAATTACGTAGTGGGCAAAACATTTACATGTTTTACATTTTCATCTACCTTCTTTACTGTCTCCTGACAAAGTCTCTCACTCCATAGAACACATCTCCTATACCAACACTTCTCTCCATCTCAAGTTCAAGGTTCTTAACACTTAGGATACTACCACAGCTGCTTGTCACAAGGAAGAACTACAGAGGAATTGTACACTTCCCTTAACTTTTCCCACATACAGATGTTGCTGACGATTTACAAATTTTAAAAAATAAGAGTCAAAGTGTAACTATACTTAATACCACAGTATTAACTAAGACTTTAATTGCACGTTTAAAAATCCCAAGCCACAATTCCCCAGGAAAGTCTAACTGTCAACATTCAGAGGCCACAAGAGAGATAAGCACATTCATTAAATATTTTTATTAAACCCGATGCTATGCTCATCACTATAATGCCCAACCAATGTACTTTTTCTTTAAGTTATTAGAACATTTGTTACTGATTTACTGTGTACCGGGTAAATTGAGGCAGAGTTCTGAAGAGCCGCAGGTTCACAAGTAAAAAGTCCACAGAACAAAACTAGTGAACCATGCTCCCTTTGTATATATTATATAAACGGCTAAGATTAAAAGGCCAATATCTGTTTGGTTCGAAGCTTTTTCTAGATAGAATCTAAGCCATCTGAGCGAAAACTGAATTCTAAAATCTGCATAAATGACTTTTAATGTCTTTCTTTGTGCTTGAAAACTCTTTTCATACATTGCTACCGATTCAATTTCACCTGTTGGTAATGGACACAGAAAACTCTTTGTAGGGGAAAAAACAAACCGCTTCGTGGAAAAAAAAAAAAGGCACGTTATCAGATATACGGTGAGTGAAACAACTGAAAAACACGCCTTTTCTCCATCTGCATCCGTGAGCAACAGTTTGAAGACTGATGGCCAAGTTACCACTTCCTTCACGAAAACTAGTCTGTGGGTCCCCCAGCGATGCAAGTGCAGGACTTACCTGGTTCTTGGGATTCCTGAATCCGGGCTTTTACTTCTGCTGAGCTGGGCTCCGGAGAGAGGGGACCAGCTGCCCCCTCCTCTGGGTCTTCTACCTTGGTCACAGTGAAGTGCGGCATTGTTCTAACAGACAGACCCTTGCTCTCAGCGTTTAAATTTCCTTCCCGTGTGTCCCTGCCTCTCTCCCTCCACACTCAGAGCACAGCCTAGGGAGACAGTGGCTGGGAATCGGGAAGTACTGAGCCCACGTGACCACAGCCCCAAGGGAGTGGGACGCTTGAAGACACGCCTTCCGCCCTGTTTATCATTCTCTTAAAAGGCTTAAGCACTCCACCCTAGCTTATTGTTATTAACCTGTAGAACTCCAACTGTCTGGGCTGTTTCTCCAGGCGGCAGAAAGCTGAAGCCCCGACGGGCTGAGTTCATCATGAGCTGTTCACCCCGTGTCTCCCACTTGTTTCCTTTACTTAATTTATTGCCACTTCTCTGGGTTCCATCATCTCAACCTTACTCATCATCTGTACTTTTACTTCACACGAGAAAGATTAGGGAACAGCTTATTTCACAAACTACCCTCTTTAATGAAGACTGGCACTATGTCAACTCAGAAAACAAAAGGAGGGTTTCCATTGTTGCTTAAGGTCAAAGCATATGGGAAAACCTTGCAAGAGTCAGTGAAAGGCTTCTCTCCTCCTTCAGGTGAAACATCTACTTAGCCAATATTTAATGACACATCATGTTTTATAAACAACACAGTTTTAGATGCCCAGATGCTTGCAAGGACATTCAAGAAGAGAACTAATTTTATCAAAAGCACAAGTTTAAAAGAGAAAACTATATTTAAAGTTTTAAATAGGTATGTAAAGGAAGCTGCAACATAACTGTTTTAAAGAAAAAGATATCCTTAAGGTGCCTGTAGTCCCAAAACATAGTAACATACTTTACTCCATAATAACATTGAATAGCTGTATCAAGTGCTCAGCTGATTAAACAGGCAGGGAGATAAGTAAATTAAGCTTTATGTTACTTTCCATGTTGATATCCTAGCAAGACTTTGTCATCAGAAATGTCTTCTACCAGACAAGACTGAGTAAAATGTACTGAATAGAGAATAAAAGTATGTGATCATCATTCATTCAAAGCACACCACCTCTACAATAGTCAGTCCTACCTTCTACTCTGCCATTGCACTAGAAACTCTACATCAGTCTCATTAACTCATGCACAAACCTTTAGATACAAAAGATGACTAAAGTCATGGTGAATGGTAAGGCAAACTTTAAAATACCTAAAGCCTTACGGTAGGCAACATAGACTGACTAAATTTAAAAGAAAGTTCACAAGTACTTAACTTTTACTTCATAAGTTCCTGATAGTCATGGTTTGCAGTCGTTCACCTGGGGGAGCTTTTAAAATATTGATGCTTTGGTTCTATCTCAGATATTTCTATTTAACTGCTTTAGCAATAGGGCTTAGATTATAAGACTTTTTAAAAGTCCCTTCATGGGGCTGGAGAGATGGCTCAGTAGTTAAGAGCATTGGCTGCTCTTCCTGAGTTCAATTCTCAGCAACCACATGGTGTCTCACAACCATCTGTAATGAGATCTGATGCCCTCTTCTGGTGTGTCTGAAGAGAGCAACAGTGTATACACATATAAAATAAGTAAATAATTTTTTTTTAAAGTCCCTTCACATTGTTTTAATGTGCAACCAAGGTTTAAATAGAAGACTGCTGTAGAAGTTAAATTTATCATCAGAAAAGTCTGTATATGTCTCTTCTTAAAAACATTTTCATCTCAGCAGGAGTCGGTGGTTAGAGAAGCAGGGGGAAGGGATAGGGGATTTTCAGAGGGGAAACTAGAAAAGGAGATAGCATTCGAAATGTAAATAAAGAAAATATCTAATAAAAAATAAAAGTTAGCCGGGTGGTGGTGGCGCACACCTTTAATCCCAGGCAGAGGCAGGCGGATTTCTGAGTTCGAGGCCAATCTGGACTACAGAGTGAGTTCCAGGTCAGCCAGGGCTACAAAGAGAAACCCTGTCTCAAAAAACCAAAAAAAAAGTTAAAAATAAGAAAGAGTGGAAATGAAAAAAAAAAGAATATTTTCATCTCTCTCTTCTCCCCTCGCCTATTCCCCCATGTGTGTCTTTTGAGATAGGACCTGGCTACCCATGAACTCACAGAGATCCACATGCCTGTTTCTCCAGTGCTGGAAATCAAGGTATACACCACCTTTCCTGGCTTATTTAATATCTATTTCTTTAAAATAGTCATTTGTTTTTGTGTTTTGTCCATATTTATAACTCAGCTACTCCACTGATTTATTTGAAGGAACTTAAAAGTGTCAATCTGTCAAAGATTTCACTCATACTCAGAGTTCCACAGTCATTAAAACTTTTGGTTCCAGTACATTTTCTACTTGGACTCTGCCTTTCACTCTTACCTTATGAAGAGCAGAACTGTGGCTCGGGTTCTGTAGTTGGTGGACAGAAACACTATTTACAAACGTGTATAGCTTCTGGATATAAGCCTAGATCCAAAGGCTGGAGAGAGCGCTTAGCAGTTAAGAGAACATTCTTAGGCATTCTTGAGGACTCAAGTTCGAATCCCAGCATCTACAGCAGGCAGTTTACAACTGCCTGTAACCCTAGTCCCATGGAGTCTGAAGCCTCTGTTCCCATTTACATTTTATCTACATTCATCTACATGCATGCGAATGCACATGGACATGAACACACAGGCTCAAAATTAAATCTAAAAAGAAAGACTAAATCTAAAGCCAGGCGTGGTGGCGCACACCTTTAATCCCAGCACTCGGGAGGCAGAAGCTGGCGGATTTCTGAGTTCGAGGCCAGCCTGGTCTCTAAAGTGAGTTCCAGGACAGCCAGGGCTACACAGAGAAACCCTGTCTCGAAAAACCAAAAAAAGAAAAAAAAAGACTAAATCTAAATGTTATTGTCTCACCCTCCTCTAAAGTCCATCAAACTAAACAAGTAGGAATGTGACTAAGTCCTGTTAATAAACTCTATGACAGGAGTAATTTATTTACCAACTCAGTTTTTGTACCACAGTGGTCAGCAATTTTACAGTTCTCTCTGGGGATGAACTGTAGATAGACATGCAGACCATAGAACACTGAAGGTGAAGCAATGTTAAGACATGAATGATGAGGACAGAAAATAATTACATAAAGGTGAGACATCATACACAGAAAACATAATGCACTGTCACAATAATATACTAACACAGTTCCACTGGGACAGCTAAAATTAAAAAGACCAAATGTGGCAACAAAGTAGAATGAAAGAAAGGACCCTCAAACACTGTGACAGCAGTTGTTAAGGTGGATAACTATAGAAAAGATCTGGACTTGCCCCAGCACTCAACAACTTCACTCTCAAGCATTTACTCCTAACAATCAAACTGTGCTCCACAAAATGTTTATATTCCTGACATCTCTAAAAGTGGAAATACCTTAGATATTCATTCATAAAAAAAAAAAAAACTATAGAGTCAAAGTATATTTACTATTCAAGAACTTAAAATGAACAACAGATAAACACAATATAAATGTGTTTGCAGTGCTTTAAGGTTTTAAAACAGTCTATGGCATGGAAAGCCAGATGAAATCTGTCTAGGTGTTTAACAACAGATAAATGGATAAAGAAAACATGGGGTTAAAAAAAAAAAAAAAAAGAGTACAACCAGAAATCATCACGTTAAGCAAATAAGCTGTGCTCAGAATAACAACTACTATACTATACCGTAGCTTGTACATGGAGTTTAAACTTTAGAGGGAACCACTGATGAAGAGTCAGGGTACCAGGGAGTGGAAAGGAAAGGAGGCAATGAGGAGAACAGGATCAAAGTACATAACACATGGACGTGGAAATGTTAGAATATACCTACTGTTGTTATAGTCATGCTAATGGCCTTTCTAATTAGTACAATGATTGCCTCTGAGAAGGTGGAGTGGAGACTAGCTGGGCTCCAACACAGCAAAACTTCCTGAAATGATGACACTAGAGATCTTGCTAGAGCTTAAGTAGATGCATTTATCAATTTCAATAAATTCACTTGAAATGTCCCTTTGCATTTCACTGTATAAGAAGTTTACTTCAGAAGAAAAAGCCTTGAACAAATTCTAAGCTTTAAATAATAATACACATTCAAGTTTGTGAAAGTGAACTGATATCTTAATTTACCTTGAAATGCAGAACCTTGGGATATAAACTACACCAAGATTTCTTAAACTCAGGAGTAAAAAGACAAGACTTATGATTAAAACAAACAGCTGATAAAGGACAAAAAACAAATGGCTAAGAAGCATTTGAAAACATACTCCCCTGTCAGGGATCATCAAGGAGAGCGCATATAAATAAATACCTTGGGGAAAGTTCTAGGAGCTTTTTATAAATCTAAAACATACTTTTACCATATGACCCAGCAAAACCTCTTGGCATTTTTAACCAAGAGTACTAAAAGATGTAGTTACAAAAAAAAAAAAAAAAAAAAATCAAGTTTGCATATAGCAGCTTTCTTCACAATGGCCCAAGAGGCCCAAATAGGAAAGAGCCCAGTATCTATAAATCAATAGGATAAACACTTCAGTAGATTTGGACAGCAGACTGTTACTCAACAATGAATAGGAATAATCAGGTAAATTCAACACCATTATGATTAAAATTAGAGATTATGCATTATAGACAACACAAATGAAACACATATCAGTGTTATTGGGGGTGAAGCATTTTGATTCCTCCAACTTTAAAATCCTTTAAAAATATATTAATGGGGGAGCAGGGGCAGAGGGAGGGTATAGAGAACTCTCGGGATAGCATCTGAAATGTAAATAAAGAAAATATCTAATAAAAAAAAATAGATTAATGAAGCCAGGCATGGTGGCACACGCCTTTAATCCCAGCACTTGGGAGGCAGAGGCAGGCGAATTTCTGAGTTTGAGGCCAGCCTGGTCTACAGAGTGAGTTCCAGGATAGCCAAGGCTACACACAGAAACCCTGTCTCGAAAAAAAAAAAAAAAAAAAAAAAGATTAATGAGGGAGAAAGGTATCGTCACCTATGGAATAAAAATTATGTGTTCACTGCAGACGTCCTTCAAGTTTTCTGTATGTCTGAACATTTTCCTAATGAAACCTTAGGAAATGCAATGGAAGATGACTGTCAGCAGTCACTGTGGGGTCACGCTCCTTTTCACACATAGGTTCTAGAGCTGCATAAATGCTTTGCTTGTGCTTCGGTTTAGAGGCCTGGATGTTGAGAGTTGATGTGAAGGTGTGAAATATTTACACTGTCACGGTTTGAAAATGTGTGGCATTTAAAATTAGTAAGATACTGAGGCCAGGCCAGGGGCCTTTATGCAAAGGAGCATTTTTAATGTCTCCCTTCCACAGTGTTGTTTACATTAGAATCAAAATAGACAAAATTTTCTTTGCTAATAGTTTCAGTAAAATGTTTATTTGTAACTACCTTTAACTTGTCAGAAGAGTCATGCTAGCTGCGGTGATTGTTTTTAAATTATAACTTACTTCTCCACCCCATGCAATTATGTATTTTTAGGCTGAACTTATAATTCATGATAACCAGTGTTTTGTCTGATTCAAGCAGTTTATTTAAAAAAAATAAAAATAAAGATGAGTTAAACACAGTGAAAAGACTGGAACAAGGACAAGTCAGTAGAAAATTATTTTCACAAAAATTATCAAATTCTAAGATATTCTAATTATTCTCTCCAATGGCAAAAAATACTCAAATTTTGGTCAAATCATATGTATTTTTATCTTGGTTTTTAGAAACTGAAAACTATATATGAATATATATATGAAAACTATATATGAATATCCTAGAGCCATATGATCTTTATTGTTTTATTTGTTTGTTTGTCTGAGAAAGGGTCCCACTATGTAGCTCTGACTGCTTAGAACTTACTCTAGACCAGGCTGGCCTCAAACTCACAGAGATCCTCTTGCCTCTGCCTCCCAAGTGCTGGGATTTAAGGTGTGTGCCACCACACCCAGCCTAGAGGCATATGATTTGATTGCTGAAAGGTTCAGTTTTGGGGGTCTGGAGAGATGGCTCAGCGGTTAAGAGCATTGACTGTGCTCCCAGAGGTCCTGAATTCAATTCCCAGCAACCACATGGTGGCTCACAACCATCTGTAATCGAGTCTAATGCCCTCTTCTGGTATGTCTGAAGAGAGTGACAGTGCACTTACATATATTAAATAAATAAATAAATAAAATTTTTTAAACAAAAAAAGAAAGGTTCAGTTTTCATTTTTGTTTTGTCTTCTATTTTGAGACTGGGTCTTAATAGTAGCCTAACCTGGTCTGGATATTGTGATCCTCCTGCCTCAGCCTCCTTAGTACAGAAATAAGAGGCACCATGCCCACCCTGAAACAGTTTTAAGTTTCTTTTAGCAAAAATTTGAAAGTTGGGTCCATGATACAAGAAAACTATTAGTAAGCAGAAAGCAAAACTGCTGATATTTAACTGTTCTATGTATCTTGAACATGAACTATGACAAGTGCCATTTTATGCACTCTTGGACATCCTGCAGATATGTTATACATTTTGTAGTATACTTAAATTGAAATAGAACTCACTTTGAAAATAACAAATTAAATTTGATCAAATATGCAGGCATATTATTTTTATAAACTGGACACAGAGGCAGGAGAAGGCTCAGCTGGAACCTGCATTTTTGATCCCTAACATCACCACCACCACCAAAACCTCTCCCAACCATCTGCAATTCCCATCCAGGGGAATCCACTGCTTTCTTCTGACCTCCCTGGGCATCAGGTACATACCTGGCAAACAGGCATACATACAGGTAAAATAGCAATACATACACAGTAAAAATAAAAACATTTTAAAATCAGAACACGGATACAACAGACTAGATACCATGAGCCCACACTGTGCAGTCTTCATCTGCATACACCTACCTGTTCACAGAATTCTCTCATTAACTTATACACACATGACCACATACCACACAGGATAAGGGTTTATGAAAGTATCGTGCTCACGAGGAATCCTCAGTGAGGAGCAATGAATTCTGGCCTTGAAACAGATTCAAATCACATGAACCTCTCCTAAATTCCTGCAGACTTTAGACAGAATTAAAAGTACTTTCTCTGCTGTTAAGAGCTAAATAAATACCTGAGGTAGAACCTTCAAATCAAGCCCAATGGCTATACACCTACAGTATTCACTTTACTTCCAATGGCATTTTTAACAAATAGGAAAGGCAGTAGCAAGTACTTGAAGCAGTTCCAACATATGATTGTTTTCACAATAGTTATGGGAGGCTTTCTGATTCTGTTTTTTTTTTAAAAAAAAAAAAAACAAACTTTTTTTTAAAATGTTTTATTTATTTATTATATGTAAGTACACTGTAGCTATCTTCAGATGCTCCAGAAGAGGGCGTCAGATCTTGTTATAGATGGTTGTGAGCCACCATGTGGTTGCTGGGATTTGAACTCAGGACCTTCGGAAAAGCAGTCGGGTGCTCTTACCCACTGAGCCATCTCACCAGCCCCCTTCTTTGGTTTTTTCGAGACAGGGTTTTTCTGTATAGCTCTGGCTGTCCTGGAACTCACTTTGTAGACCAAGCTGACCTCGAACTCAGAAATCTGCCTGCCTCTGCCTCCCAAGTGCTGGGATTAAAGGTGTGCGCCACCATGCCCAGCCTGATTCTGTTATTTGAAACAGGGTCTTAACTGTTGGTCTCAGTCAATCTGGAGCTCACTATATAGACCAAGCTGGCCTAGACTCACAAAGATCTGTCTGTTCCTGCTTCCCTGGTGCTGAGATTAAGGGCCTGCACAACCACATCTGGCTTTAAGTAGATATTTTTACTAAATCATGGTAACTACTAGCCAGCACTCAAATAAATTAAAAATTACACTTTCATTTACTCAGACACTTTTATAAATGTATAGAACATATTTTGATATTCCTTCCTTACCCTCTTTTGTTCCTCACTTCCACTGAATTCTTTCTTTCCAATAAGTACTCCTTTAGGTTCATGTAGTTTTTTAAGAGTGACTTACTCAAGTTAATTGGTGTTGCTTGCATGAGCATGGTATGGGTTATTGAGTTGGGGCACAGGTTACCTACCAGTGGTTACACCACTGAAGAAAAATGACTCTTCACCCACTTCTCCAGCAGCTGTTAGCTACCAGTAACTCCTCAGCTACACATGGGCCCTCACAAGTTCCTCCCTCTATCATTTATTTAAAATATCTGAACTAAAGAATTTAAAAAGTATAAAACTCCCAAATTTTAACATATCTTGTAAAGAAAACTATGTTACATGTTAGAACAGAGATCTTTGTGTGTGTGTGTGTGTGTGTGTGTGTGTGTGTGTGGTGGGGTGTGTTCATATGTGTAAGTTAGAAAATGAAATCAAGTGTTCTTTTTTATGTCTTTCTACCTTATTCTCTTGAGTCAAGATCTTTCACAGAACTTCAAGTTCTCTGAATCTGAAAAAGCAGATTGGCCAGTGAGCCCCAGATCTACCTGTTGCCATCTCCCAATTCTGGGGTTGGGAGCAAGCACTCTCATACACAAAGTCATTTTCCCAACCCTAGCATAATGATTCTTAGGTAAAAACAGTTGCATGAAAGAAAAACCTATTCCAGACTACTTAGAACCAACGGTAGAGAAACTACTCAATCCCCCCCATTGAGTGTGGTGTCACTTGGAGTGTCAGGCAGAAGTATGAAAGATGATTAACTGCTGTTTTAGAATAGTGTTTTGCAAACTATTTTTGGTGAAGTCTTTTTCTATTTAATGACACATGGTCTCATATAGACCAGCCCTGCCTCAAACTCATTATGGAATGGAGACTGGCCTTAAAGCCCTGATCATCCTGTGTCTACCTTCTCAGGAGTGTACAACTGTGCCAAGCAGATTTTTTTTTTTTGTTTTTTTGAGACAGGGTTTCTCTGTAACTCACTTTGTAGACCAGGCTGGCCTTGAACTCAGAAATCCGCCTGCCTCTGCCTCCAAACTTATTACATGCTAATAATTTTGTGAATAAATAACAAGGTGAATTAATGAAAAAAATGAAATGAAGATATACCAAATACATCCCGAATTTTTTTTGGGGGGGGGCAGGGAGGGATTCGAGACAGGGTTTCTCTGTGTAGCCTTGGCTGTCCTGGAACTCACTCTGTAGATCAGGCTGGCCTCAAACTGCAAAATCCACCTGCCTCTGCCTCCCGAGTGCTGGGATTAAAGGCATGCACCACCACTACCTGGCATAAATCCCAATTTTTTAAATCATGAAATTCAGCAGATATAAGATTGCTCTATTAAGCTACCATGCAAGCTTCTAAAATTTCAATTTCTTTCCTTACTTCCTCAGATAGGCAATATGACCCAGCACTGTCTGCATACTACACTCTGAATGGCTGTTCTACAGAATTCTGTAAACATCTTACAGAAGATAATGAGTCGCTCACTACTTAAATTTAGAGTTACTGCTATTGCTGGAGTCTGCTAAGTATACTCTCATTCTCCAATAAAAGATGTGTCTGCACCTTCCCTATTTACCTATTTATCATATTCAGTAACCCCTTTTATCTGCTACTGAGAGACTAATAGTTTAAAATAGCAAATTAATGGGCTGGGAAGATGGCTCAATGGTTAAGAGCACTTATTCTTGCAGAATTGAATTCAACTCCAGCATCCATATGGTGGCACACAACCATCTATAACTCCAGTCCCAGGGGAGCCAGTGCTTCTTCTGACCTCTGAAGGCTCCAGGTATGCATGTAGTGCCCATACATACATGTAGGTGAAACACTCATACACATAAAATTAACTATCTAAAAAAAAAAAAAAAAAAGGATGAAAACAAGAAAAAAAAGAACAAAAAAAAAACAAAAAAAAAGAAAAAAAAATAAAATTAACTATCTAAAACAATTTTTAATTTAAATGACTTAAAATTGTAAGTTTTATCTCATGTAGCATACAAGTACAGAAAGGGCGAGTGAATTACTTTTGTGAAGACTGGGTAACAAGGATAGCAAGAACATACTATTTAAAACTATGAAAACAGATTTCTATGAAATAGTTGAAGTGGTTAATATTTAATAAATTTTAGGGCTGAATGTCTTAAAGATAAAAAATGAAAGACATTCCTTCCTGGTGGATTCATACTGTTGTAGAGAACAAAAGGCAGTGTTCTCTGGTTGAGGTCACATGACTCTCAAAGAATCATGCATTTACTTTATACTATTAGAGTGCCCAATAGGTACCAGAAATAGGAATGAAACAATGCAAGGCACCGTCCCCAGCCCTGCACGGGTGTGCAGTCTTGTTAGTCAATGAACCATACATCCGTGAGTACAATACACAAGCAAACAAAGAACCAGGAGAGCCTAACATCCCACCGCTCTGCTCAGACGGGTTACTTCTTCAGGAGCCCAAAGCTGTGAGGTCGCTGGAGGGATGTAATAGGATGTGATGGCTAGCTAACTTCAGGGCAATCTCAGTCATTTTTAGCAGCAGTGTCCAAACACTAAATGAGGTATTAACGAATGCCTCCGGAAATTAAGTGTTTGGCTCTTAAAGTTGTCTCTTAAGAGTTTAATCTATGAGGTTAGAGAGATGGCTCAGCAGTTAAGAGCACTAGATGCTCTTTCAGAGGTCCTGAGTTCAATTCCCAGCAACCACGTGGTGGCTCACAACCATCTGTAATAGGATCTAATGCTGTCTTCTGGTATGTGGGTGCACACACATATATAAAATAAATTAAATCTTAGGAAAATAAGAAAGTTTAGTCTGTGTCGTAACTTCCTATACAGGGCTCTTTTCCCCTTTGTCTAATGTCACTGAGCCTGATTACCAACCAAAGAGGCAGCACTGGTAGCTAAGAATACAGACAACAACTCAGTTCCTCACTGCAGTTTTATCCCATCTACACATTTCATTTTTCTATTATTAAATCATTGGCAGGTTAAAATGCATTTCTATTGATGAAAAGTCTACAGAATATAAACATGACACTATGCAACACACTATGAAAACTATAAATATAGTCTTAAAACATAAGGAAAAAGCAATGAAAACACAGTCCCAAAGAGAATGTCCTTGTTAACAAAAAATAATCGATTAACCAAGCAACAATTGTTCGGTGACCAGCTATTGACCCCAGGGCCTTGCATATGCTATGTTAATAGTCTATTGCTGAGTGGCTTCCCCAGTTCAGGACCAACCCTGTTAATTTAATTTCTACTTCAAATTAAAAATGATTTTATGAACCACTGCTTTGTTTCTGCCCCTCTCCAAAAGTCCATTTACGAAGAGATTTCCTGAGCCGGCATGGTGGGGGTGAATGCCTCGTATCCAGGAACTCAGAAGATTGAAGAGGGAGGATCCACACTCAAGGCCAGCTGGGCTAAACAGCAGCAAGACTGATAAATAAATAAATAAATAAATAAATAAATAAATAAATAAATAAAAATAAAGAAGCCAGGCAGATGTGTTGCACGCCTTTACTTTCAGGAAGTCTGGTCTACAGAGCTAGTTCTAGGCCAGCCAAGGCTACACAAAGAACCCCTGTCTTAAAAAACCAAAAAAAAATGAATAAAGAAAGAAAAATAAAGAAAAAAAGGATAAGAAAAAATTCACTAAGTCTTGGCTCAAAATATAAATATTCACTAACTTTACTGATAGACTAATGTAAAATGTGCAAAAACTCAGCAATACTACTGCACTACACTAGATAGGAGCACATCATTTGTGCATGTAACAATGAAGTAAACATTTTTAGGCTGAATTTTCTTTAAGAAACATGGACTCTAGCAATCCAGAGAATATGTAATTGTATTGCCTTCTGTTTGTAGTTTTCCTCTAAATGTCAGGCAAAATAATGTCCTGGGGTATTTCTTTCATGCATCTGCTATAGTACTATATAATTTAAATTTACTAAACATTCTGGCAGGGTCAACTTGCTTAAGACAAAAATACTACCTACCACTGGAGTCACACAGTACCCCTGGGTTCAATTACTACTTGTCAATGATTACCATGGATTTGACCAATCTACTTATCTGATGCCTCAGATTTTTTTCTTAGACAAGAAAAAGTTTATCTTAGCACAGGAAAATAAAACAAAACAAACAAAAATCCATGGTGAAAAATACCAAAACATTTTTTTTTCAAGAAAGGAAAGAGCTAACCTTATCTATACAGAAGAACATGGGTCCTAGCTCCTACCTGTGTTTAGTCCCTTAAGTGGAATAGATCACACTGCTAACCTAGGGGTAAAAAACTCAATCATAAGCCTTTTGTTTGAGTCTTAGGATGTAACTAGCCATTTTTATTTTCAGTAATGAAAATAAGCATTATGTTTACGGTAATAAATGCAAATAATCTCAAAGCAAAACAAATTCTGATTGTATTTGGTTTCTCTTCTGGCATGCAGTTGCACATGCAGATAGACAGAGCACTCACATACATAAGATAAATAAATCTTAAGGGGGAAAAAAAAAAGAGTGTGGGACTGGAGAGATGGCTCAGCACTGACTGCTCTTCCAGAGGTGCTGAATTTAATTCCCAGCAACCACAGGGTGGCTCACAACCATCTGCAATGGGATCCAATGCCCTCTTCTGGTGTGTCTGAAGACAGCAGCAGTGCACTCACATAATAAATAAACAAACAAACAAATAAATAAATAAATATTTTTAAAAAATTTAATCTCTGTTGTAACTTCTTTTTTTTTTTGTAGTTGTTGTTTTTTGTTTTTTGAGACAGGGTTTCTCTGTACAGTGCTGGCTGTCTGGAACTCACTCTGTAGACCAGGCTGGCCTTGAACTCAGAAATTCACCTGCCTCTGCCTCCCGAGTGCTGGGGTATCTTTCGTAACTTCTGGTACAGTCAACGGTAGTCACTCCTTAGATGAAAAGGTACAGGTGTATGCACAAGTTTACTTAATAGTGTTTTCTTCTTCCTTCAGTCAGCAATATGTAAAATGAAGAGCCTTCGTCAAAGTGAAGGCAAACCTAACTGGTAAGATGGAAGAAACTCAAGTGCCATTTAGCCAAAATCTTTAATGCACTAAATGATTATGAAAGCAAACAGATAAATGCTGTCAACTGGCTTTTGCATGTGGACTTCTCAAGGTCACTAGAAACACCCCAAGGATTATCGAATGCAGCAACAAACAGCAAACCAACTGATTGATTAGGTGAGGAACCTAGAGGCTGGAGTGCAGCTAGCTCCTGATTACATAAAGATCTTAAATACAAAGGACTAAAATTGGGAACATAAGGGGTCAGTGAAGTGACAAAGGTCAAAGGCATTCGTCCCGAAGCCCAACGACCTGGGTTCAGTGTCTAGGACGTACATGCTGGAAGAGAAGCACCTCCCCAAACTTGTCTTCAACCTCCGCATGTGCCTCATGGTGCACACTTACACCCACAAAAATAAAATACTAAAAGAAAAAACTAAATATAAAAAATAAGAAAACCCCCAAATACCTGCCACTTAATGACTTAATATTGCTTTTTTCCCCTAGTTTTGAGCTTTTTAATTAAAAAAAAAACACACACACATTTTTAATAATCTACTTTGAATTGTATGTATTTACAAGTGGGTAGGACCATGTGTACATGTGAATGAGTACCAGTGCCCTTGGAGGAGACATTGGTCCTGAGGCTGAGGCTGGAGATCCAGGCTACTGTGAGATGCCTGGCGAATGCTGGGACTCACATGCCCAGTGAGGTCTTCTGCAGGAACAGTTTTCTACAGCCCTAAACACCGCACATTTGAAAACTTCCATCTTGTCATTTACTCTATGGGAAAAAATTTCAACATTTGAAATTTTGAACAGTTCAGATTACATGTGTGTGTGTGTGTTTGTACGAGTGGGCGCTCGCACACAGACTAATTCATGTGCATATGATGGTTGGAAGACAGATAATAATTAACTTTTTAGGAATAGGTTTTCTCCTTCCATCATGTGGGTTCTGAGACTGAACTAAAGTCATCAGGTTTGGCAGCAGGTGTCTTTATCCACTGAACCAGTCCATGAGATTAATTTATTTATTCTGACTTGATTATGAAACCTTGTGAATTAAGTTTCACTACTGACTTGGAGCTTAAAAATTGGAATAACAGCTCGGTGAGTAAAGAACCTGCTAGCAAATAGTGGGACCTAGCCAGCCTACCCTAATTAGTGAGACCTGATCTCAAAAGCAAGATGGGTGGCTGCAGAGATGGCACCCTAGATTCTGGCCTCCACATATACAAGCATGCTTGCATGTGCAAGCTCACGTTTGTGAATGCACACACACACACACTCACACTCATCCCACTTCAAAAATAAAATATGCACTTGGGTAGTGGAGGTAGGATGTTAATGAATTTGAGATGAACTGAAGCTATAAGAGATACCCAGACCAACCTTTAGTACATACAATAACAAAATTTAAATATATGGCTGGAGACTTCTCAGTGGCAGAACATGGCAGGCCATGTAATTAGCAAGGCAACAAACCCTGGGTTCAGTCTCTTAACTACACACACAGGTTCTTGTGTGTGGTCATACACACACACACACACATACACACACACACACACACACTCATATACAGACACTCAAGATCAGCAGGAATAAAATGTTCTGCAAAAAAGAAATGTTAAAATAGGACAAAGAATTAAGAAAATATTTCCTTTGTTTGTTTGTTTGTTTTCGAGACAGGGTTTCTCTGTATAGCCCTGGCTGTCCTGAACTCACTTTGTAGACCAGGCTGGCCTCGAACTCAGAAATCTGCCTGCCTCTGGTTCCCGAGTACTGGGATTAAAGGCGTGCGCTACCACCACCCGGCTCAAGAAAATATTTCTTACTAACCAACCACTGAACTATTATTGTTCAGGCAAAATGTTCCATGTAAGTGCCTTCGTATGTTATATGTTATGTGGTTTTGCCTTCATTTGTAATTAAGGGCTCTAGTCAGGTGGTGGTGGCAAACACCATTAATAACAGCACTTGAGAGGCAGAGGCAGGCCAATCTTCGAGTTTGAGGCCATCTTGATCTATGGAAAGTCTTCAAGGGCAGTCAGATCTACACAGAAAAAAATCCTGTCTCTAAAAACAAACAAACAAAAATCCAAACCAAACCAAACCAAACCAAACAGATTCTATAAAACTTATAAAACCCAATTAAAACCATATTTTGCTTAACATTTAACAGAAATGCCTTTGTAATTCCAACAGTGAACATTTCATGTTTTCATATTTACTGTGAAGAGATACATTCTATTCAAAAACTAATGCCCCAAACTAAAGTGCACAGGAGTTGATTTAGTCTCAGTTAACAAGTTTGTCAGGTGTAGACTGTGCATAAATGCATCAGGCCAAAAGAGCAAAGGTAGTGAGAACTGAATGCCAGCTTGCTCTTCTCCAATGAAGGCATTATGGCTCAGGGCATAAAGGTGGAACCTTGTTAGAATTTGTGCAAAGTTCTTGGTAGTCCAGAAATATTTTAGTTACCAGGAGCAAAAGGGAAAACCATCCATGATCCAAAAGGATATAGGGTAATATGCCTTAAATAGCAACACTGTAATGTCCTGATAGGTCATTACAGGCTGCCTGAAATAGCACTCCCCTTGTTAAAACAAAAGGCATGACTTTTGTAAGGCTCTAGACCTCCAGGACTATCCTCCTCCCCTTGTGCTTCTCCATTAGTAAAGGTGATAATGAGGTATAGTGTATAAGAAAAGAACCTATTTTCAATAAAAAAGAAAAAATTGTGAAACCTCAAAGCCATTAGCATGCCAATAAGAGGAAAAGCATGTGGGCTCACTGAAGGAAGAATTAGTGAGGAATGGAAGAGAACACTGAGATGGTAGATCAGGTGACATAATTACTGTAGCAATCAATGGTGCTTATCCATATCCAGGGAATTCTAGGACTGCTTCTAGAACAGAAGATACTCCCTACAAAGCCAGCTCTTAAAATTTCATCATTTCTTGGGGGAGCGGGAGAAAGTAACCTTGGGTCAAGCTAAAGGCCCATGAGTGTGCAGCAAGCTCTCTACCATAAAGCTGTAAGCCCTGGCACTGTTTTCTCTGACAAGGGCCTATGATGTCTAGGCAGGTCTTGAACTTGTGATCTTGTTTCTGACTCTTGAGTATACAACTCAACCTTTCAAAAGTTTTTCTTTATAGAATAAAAGCTGAGAAAATAGTAAGTGGCTCTTCACATACTTTTTTAACAACAGTACTGTTTTCCAAGCTTTTCTTTCTTTTGTGTGTGTGTGGGGGGGGGGGAGGGAGAAACCCAGAACATTTCATCTCACCTGTAAATACTCCAACAGGTTATCTTTACCTGAGGGCTTCTCATGACAACAATATCTTAAGTAGATCTAAGAAAATTAGAATTTCTTTAATTTTTTTTTTAAAAACACTCATTTTTTTAAAAAAAGATTTATTTATTATATGTAAGTACACTGTAGCTGTCTTCAGACACTCCAGAAGAGGGTGCCAGATCTATTTATGGATGGTTGTGAGCCACCATGTGGTTGCTGGGATTTGAACTCAGAACCTTCAGAAGAGCAGTCAGTGCTCTTAACCACTAAGTCATCTCTCCAGCCCGCTATAAATTTTCATGTTAATATGTTGTATGAAGAGGAAGAGGAGGAGGAGGAAACAATTATAGCCTTAACCCACACCATTTTTGGAAAGGCAGGGAGACAGAGCAGTCCTAAAGTGCTTGCCAAACATGGACAATGAGGACTGGAGCTTGGATTCCCCAGTGCACATGTAAAAAGTTGGCATAGCACTGTGTGCCTATCTTATCAACACTATGGAGGGAGAGAAAGGGTGATCCTTGGGGCTTGCTGGCTACCCAGCTGGCCTCCTGAACAGATGAACTCCAGGTTCAGTGAGTCCTGTTTTAAAAAGGAATGTGTAGCTGGGTAGTGGTAGCCCACACCTTTAATCCTAGCACTTGGGTGGCAGAGGCAAGCAGATTTCTGAGTTCAAGGCCAGCCTGGTCTACAGAGTGAGTTCCAGGACAGCCAGAACTATACAGAGAAACCCGGTCTTGAAAAAAGAGAGAGAAAGAAAAGAAAAAAAAAAGTAAAGTGTAGAGTGATTGAGGAAGACAATTACTAGCCTCCACACACCCATGCCCACACTTGCACATATACATACAGACTCATACAAATGTTTTATATGTGTGATACCAACATGTCTTTTTTACTTCCCTACATAATATCATAAAACTAAGCCAAGTAAAACATGAAAGGTAGTAAACAAGTATTAAATTATATATCTAAGAAAAGGGTATATACAATGAAATTCATTTTGGGGGGCTTTAGGGAAAACACAGAAGATGTTTATTTGAAAAAAATATTTTTTTTTAATGCGTGCTGAGGCTGAGAATGGAGGTATACCCTTTTAATACCAGCACTCAGGAGGCAGAGGCAGACAACTCTGTGAGTTCAAGTCCAACAGGGCCTTCATAGCAAGTTCTAGTTAAACTAGGACTACACAGTGGGCCCTTGTAAAAAACAAATGAACAAAAAAGTGCTTGACATTTTAAAACCACCATCTTATGAAAAGGGCTTGGGATTGGATGAGACCTACTTATACACTATCATAGAACTGGGAAAGAAACTGGGTAGAGTAACTTCCACAGGAACTGTAGAGATTCCAAATGTAGATAAGTGTTCTATAACATCCTCTAACATTTTCTTAGAAAGCTAATGTGTCCTAAGCACTTAGTGCATGTTGGATCACCTTTCAAATGATATGAAAGTGTTTTCTATGTATGTAGCATCAGCCATCTTCCCTTTGAGCTGTGGTCAGCACTGGTTTCATAGTTGAACCAGCTGGAGAGGTTTTCGGTTTTTAATATTAATGTAAATAAATCAGAATCTTTAAAAATGGCACTAGGACAGAAACATTTAAAACAATTCTCTTGTTTCATCATATATAGATACACATATATAGATACACACATCTGCTTCTCTGCTTCAGCAGTTGCCTTTCATCTTTCATCTCCCCTTATCACTATATATATATGGCTGGCCTCCAGACATCCACCTGTCTCTGCCCTCTGCCTCACAGTGCTGGGATTAATGGAGTGTGCCATCACCTCTGGCCCTTCACTGTATCTTTTAAAATTCTGTTGAATTTCTGTTTGGATATGACTCACTACTGAGCACAAAATAGATGTGATATATCATACATTATTATTAGGTGCAAAAACTGTGCCCCTGTCCTCAAGAACTAAGTCTGGTTGGGAAAGATATGTAAATAACAACAAAGTGATATAGATTATTATAGTTATAGCCTTGAGTAGGGATATAAAAATGTAAGACCTGATCAAGTTGACTGGAATATAGGACTGAATGAAAAGGTATCAGTACTCCTTGAAGGGACTTATGTAGATTGTAGTTTTTAATTGGCATTTTTTATTAGATATTTTATTTACATTTCAAATGTTATCCCCTTTCCTAGTTTCCCCTCTGAAAATCCCCATTCCCCCACCCCCGCTGCTCCCCAACCCACCCACTCCCGCTTCCTGGCCCAGGCATTCCCCTATACTGGGGCATAGAACCTTCACAGGATCAAGGGCCTCTCCTCCCATTGAGGACCGACTATGCCATCCTCTGCTACATATGCAGCTAGAGCCATGAGTCCCACCACGTGTTTCCTTTGATTGGTTGTTTAGTCCCAGGGTTCTCTGGGGATACTGGTTAGTTCATTTTGTTGTTCCTCGTATGGGGCTGCAAACCCCTTCAGCTCCTTGGGTACTTTCTCTAGCTCCTTCATTGGGGACCCTGTGCTTCGTCCAATGGATGGCTGTGAGCATCCACTTCTCTATGTGTTTAACTGGCATTTTTTAACAATTCAAATGTAGTGTGATGAAGTAAAGATTAAGATTATAATTTGGAAGTAATTTGGTGCAGGCTTGGGATGTAGCTCAGTTGACAGAGTGCTTGCCTAGCATGTAAGAGGCCTTGAGTTCCATCCACATCATCCCACAAAACTGGGTGTGGTTGAAAAGGCCTTCAATCCCAACACTTGGGAGGTAGAGCCAGGTTCAAGCTCATCCTTGACCATATAGAAAACTCAAGGTTAGCCTGAGCTACTTGAGATCTTGTCACAAAAAAGATATAGATAAATAAATAAATATGATAGAAAAGGAAGTTATGATCTTTTATTTCATACTTTAACATAGTGTATATAATACAGTGTAAGGTTTATTAAGCAACAGAAAGCAGTCAGACTAGGAATTAACTCATACTACTGCCATAAAAGAAACATGACTAGCTAAAGATTAGTTAATTCTGGAACTATAAGCTTTACCAAGTCTATCTTTCTCAAGACATTAAAAACAAGCAAATTTGAGGAACTAAAACTATTCTGGCTTCCGGAACACTTAAGGTCAGGAGGAACAGTATTTCCTGAGACCGGAAATGGTAAGATAGGCTTGCTTTAACAAGTCAGTGGCTAAAGCCATGTTTTCAAACTTGTGTAGAGTAGAATTTTTAAGTCTTTAAGATTCTTAAGGGGAAAAATTAAAAAAAAAATGTTTTTGTTGGTTTAAATGAGGCATAAAACTAAGTGGCCGTTCTCCAGCTTTTTAACTGAGTCTGGAAAACGAAGCTTCTCTTTGCATCAGCTCTTCCCACTAAACCAAAGGAAAACTTCTAATACAAGTCAGACTGGTCAGCTCAAGGTCAAGTCTGCAAAGTGGTTAATACGAACAGAATAGGTTTCTATATATTCTGACTACAAAAGCCCAATATACAATATACAAAATAGTTATCTAAAACTCAGCAGGGAAATTATGTGGTAATCAGGCATGGGAAGCCCCTCTCCCAAGTTCCATTTGTTCAAAAGAGTAGCATCTCCTTGAGTGAATTCAGTTACTTTAAATACTCTATAAAAACATAACTTTCAAAAAATAATTTTATGACACCCAACTGAATCTTTGAAAGAATCCAGTAAGACACAAGATGTAACAACCTGCCTTAAACGCTGACTTAGGAGTCAAAGCCCCAAAGCTCCCTAGAAAGCGCCTATCCAGCCCATTAAAATTTTAGTTTGGAATTTTGTGTTGTAAGCGATTTAATTTTTAAAAATTTTTTGTTACTTATCTTTAACCAAAAATAGTCACTTTAGTTAGAAATAAGACAGAAATGAGGAAATCAAAATAGACATTTCCTTGCCCTCTTGCCAGCTACCTTCCCACGTCAAAAAGACTACTGCAGTGACCTACTAACTGTCGCTATTATTCCCACACTCGTAAGCATCACAGAAACGTGGGCCTTAATTCCAGGTGATGATTATAAAACGGAATAGGGTAGTTACCCAGCATGGACAACCCAAGGGTTGAAACACCCCGCTCTCTGAGTCTCTACTTACCCTCAGTAGCATCCTGGGGATTAGAAGTCCGGTCACTGGAAGGATCGAGGGCAACAGTTGCCAGAGAAGTAGTAACCCCCGACAGTTCACTCATAGGCTCACTACGGCTTGTTTCTGGCACACTTTCTCGGGAGCTAAATCTTACTCGAGAACTAGATCGAGAGCTGAGGTCCGGGCTGGTGTCTGACAAACCTGGAATGTCATCAATCTTTGTTGGTGTCACCATGAACCGAACTGAGGACATCTTGGTGGTGGTTTCTGGGGGATGCATTTTTTTTTCCTTTCCTTTTGACAAAGAAAAAAGGAAAAGCTCACAAAAACTCTTCCTCCTACACTAGCTACTTCTGATTGCAAAAATAGAAGGAAAAAAAAAACCCTCAATTACCCTGATTTACATCCCACAAAGGCCCAATTAAGAATCCTTGTACTTAGAATTCAAGCCAGCTCTTTTATAAAGTGCCCCACCAGTAACTGAAAAATAATTTTCAAGAAAACAAAATAAGAACAAAACGATGCCAATCCTGTGTAACTTGTTTCCTTCAGAATCCTAGCTGTCTCCCTTGGTCCAGGGCTGAGGGCTCCGTGCCATGATCTCACAGCAGCTGGTGACGCCTCCCTCTGCTCAACCCCCAGGGTCCGGATGAGGTAGTTAGTCCTTTATCTGCCGAGTGTCCCACGGTTCTGAGGACAGAGCATGCAGGCCCACCCTTGTCAGGCGTATAGAGCGTGGATCAGATTGCGCAAAGGCGTGCACCAGCCACCTGTTGTGTATCAGGTGAATACCCCACAGGTCTGGCTGGGAGGAGGTGTGTGCTGAGCCACCCGATGTTTTTGAGGTCGATAATCCACTTGGGTCTGGTGGGAGAGATGCGCATGCATAACGGGAAAATACCCCCACACTACAGGATGGAGAAAGAGGAGAGCAACGAGAGGACGCCAAGGCAGAGTGGATTCCTGCCTCCCAGAGGTCTCGTCCTGGCAAAGGAGCTGGAGGCGGCGGCTAGCGGATCAGGGCAGCTCCCACCGCAGGGTAGTGGCAGGTCGTCGCGAGTCCCTCCAGCCCACGACCGCTCGCCGTGTTTGCACTGCGTGTGACAGGACGCGCTTCCCTCCCGGGTCCGGCGCCCGTAGCCTCTCGCCGGCTTTCCTTGGGTCTCGGCGGAGGCAGAAGACGGCCAGGCGGGCTGGTCCCGGCTACGGAGGAGGTGGCAGGTGCGGGAGCCCGCGCCAGCTGATGCGGGTGCGCGCGCAGCTGTTGTTTACTAGCCGCTAACCGTTTCGGAGCCGCGGCGCGCAGGAGGCCCCCTCCCCGGCAGACGCCCGAGGCCGTTACGTGACCTCGCCGCCCCCCGCCCCGGGCGCGGCGGGCTGTGCCCGCGCCGCCGCAGCCCTCCCCTTTCCGCCCCGCTCGTTCCTCATTCGAGGGTAACCGTCCGGAGAAGTCTGGGGAGCTAGAGGGCGGCGCCGTCCCGCGGCCGGGCAACAGCAGCCCCGCCCGGAGTATGCAGCGCCGAAGACAGAGGGCAGCACGCCTGCGCGGACCGCCGACTCTCACATAGAGCACGACGGGAACTGTAGTCCGCCCTAGGGCCTGAACGCCTGTGTGACGAACTGCTTTTTCTCACCTGTGCGCCAAATTATCAGTATGCTGCTTAGAGGCAGGCAGTGTACACTGACCCCGGAACCGCAAGGGTCATCTCTAAAAGCTCTCTGGAAACCTTAACTGTATGGCACCCAAACCTCCCAGTACTGTATCTAGTTACCTTAGATGTGACCTCTGTAAAATTTCAGTTGTCTTTTTTAAGACACCTGTACCTTGCTCATCATTATGGGCTAATTTCCCCCCTTCTTGTTCATATCCTTTTGAAACTGCAAGCCAGGCTTAAATTTCCATTAAAGAGAACTTATACAGACATGGAGAAGACATTGGGATATCTGCTCTGCAACATTTCCAGGGTTTGACCTACTTTACTAACACTAGAATGTTTAATTCATCAAGGTGTTTTAATAACTTTCAGTTCAACCATGTTTTATTTGAAAACTTTCTGAAAGTTTGACCAAAATGAAGAAACTCACCGGAGCCTTTCCTGAGACCTTTCCTTTCCTCCTAGTTGCCAATAGTTAAATCAGTATACTTAATAATGGAGCAGGTTAACAGCACTTACTGCTCTGAAGGAAACCCTAATTCGGTTCCCAGTCCTCACATATGGTCCTGTAGCTCCAGGTCTAGGTGATAAGACCCATGCTGTCATTGCACTTAAATACACATAAAAGATTTTAAAAAATAATGTATTGGGCTGGAGAGATGGCTCAGCTGTTAAGAGCACTGGCTGCTCTTCCAGAGGTCCTGAGTTCAATTCCCAGCAACTACAAGGTGGCTCACAACCATCTGTAATGAGGTCTGGTGCCCTCTTCTGGTGTGTCTGAAGGAAGCTACAATGTACTCAGATAAATAAATTAATAAATCTTTAAAAAAAAAATGTATCAAAACCATCTTAATTCCCGGGTTTGGAAATTCCCTTTGATCAAATGGCAATTTCCAGCCGAGTTTAATAGCCTGGGAATAAAATGGAACCTGTTAAAATGTAAAATTGTATTAGATCCTTGAGTATTTGACATATCCAAAGCCCTTGATTCTATCCTCCAGTGAGGGTGGGGGCAGGGTTAGAAAACTGGTACACTTATTTATTCGGAGTGTACAAATACCCTTCTGTTTATGGGTCCCAGGATCTGAACCCAGATCTGCAGACTTGTGGGTGAAGCACCTTTGCTGGCCAAAATACCTCTTTAGCTCTTTAGAAAGTGAGACATGAGTTCACGTTGCACAGGATGTCTATATAGCAGAAGATGACTTACTTTTTTCTTTTGGTTTTTTCGAGACAGGGTTTCTCTGTATAGCCCTGGCTATCCTGGAACTCACTCTGTAGACTGGGCTGGCCTTGAACTCAGAAATCCACCTGCCCCTGCCTCCCGAGTGCTGGGATTAAAGGAGTGCGCCACCACTGCCGGGCAGAAGATGATTTTTCAACTTCTGACCTGCCTTTACTTCCCAAGTGCTGGAATTATGGGGTCACTAAACCCAGTGTTCTGTAAGGCTATGTGCATGTTAGAAAGTCACTGGACCTACTATGTTATGTACACCCTCAGCTTTTCTGATACAAAGACTAACTACATAGCCCAGGGGCTTGGAACTCATCAGGATCCTTCCACCTCATTCTATGCCAGAATTAGACATCAGCTACCATGCATAGCCTGGATTTTAAAATATAGCCTATAGCTATTGGCTGGGCAGTGGTGGCGCGCACCTTTAATCCCAGCACTCGGGAGGCAGAGGCAGGTAGATTTCTGTGTTCAAGGCCAGCCTAGTCTACAGAGTGCCAGCCTGGTCTACAGAGTGAGTTCCAGGACAGCCAGGGCTATACAGATAAACCCTGTCTCGAAAAACCAAAACCAAACCAAACCAAACACCTTACAATTGTCCTTGAAGGAAAGAAATCTATCTCCTCAGGAATCTACTCTCTAAGGCAGCCTTGCTGGTCATTCAAACTTCACAGACTTTACAAAGACATTTTGCACAATTTTTGCTCTCTTGACACATGCCAGTCTTTTTGCATGTACTTATATACACTACCTAGCTCACTCTACAGCTCTTCCTCTTGCCTCCAAACACATAATCAAGCTCCCTAAAGTCATGTATCAGATGTTAATATCCAGGGGATCGTCTAAGTCTTTGCTAGATTCACGAGTTTCCTTTTCTCCATACTGACTATTACTACTTCCAGGTTGAAGTCTTTATTTTGATATGCACAGCTGGTGGCATAGAATAATGCTAACAACAATGCTAATGTTTTATTTTTGCAATCGAAGGACAGAATTATTTCCAATACTGGAAAAAAAACAAAAAAACAAGACATTATCTCCTACCAGACAGATTTCACGGACTTGGTAAAGAAACACCACAGGAAGCCGGGTGTGGTGTCGCACGCCTTTAATCCCAGCACTCGGGAAGCAGAGGCAGGCGGATTTCTGTGAGTTCGAGGCCAGCCTGGTCTACAAAGTGAGTTCCAGGACAGCCAGGGCTATACAGAGAAACCCTGTCTCGAAACCCCCCCCCAAAAAAACAAAAAAAAAAAACCACCACAGGCTGGCACACACCTTTAAGGTAGTGCTCAAAGGCAGAGGCAGTTAGACCTGAGGTCCAGAGCAGCCAGCTCTACATAGAGACTCTGTCTAAAGAGAGAAAAAGAAAACTTCCAGGGTTGGGCACACTTGTTATCTCAGAACTCAAAATGTAGTGGTAGGACTGGAGAGAGGGGTGCTTCCCAGAGGACCTTTGTCTGTCCCCGGGAGTCACAGAAAGACTGGCTATCACTCTCTAGTCACCAAGGATGTAAATCCCTTTCTAGCTTTGGTGGTTACTGGCACATATTGGCATAGACATGTCGGTAAAATACTGAAACACACATTTTTTTTTTTTTAATCTTTGAGGAATTCAGAATATTTTTTAGCTGGGCGTGGTGGCACATGCCTTTAATCCCAGCAGTTGGGAGGCAGAGGCAGTTGGATTTCTGAGTTCAAGGCCAGCCTGGTCTACAGAGTGAGTTCCAGGACAGCCAGGGCTACACAGAGAAACCATGCCTCGAGAAAACAAAGAAAAAATTTTTTAAAGGGCCCACAATTAGACAATAGAGTTTTTCCAGCGAATGCTGACCTTTGTAGGAGTCTTTCACAGCCTTTTCTTCCCCAACACCCTATCGTTGATGGCACACAGTTCTATTGCTACAATGAGGGCTTAAGAATGTTCTCAACCGGGCTGGTGAGATGGCTCAGCGGTTAAGAGCACCGACTGCTCTTCCAAAGGTCCTGAGTTCAAATCCCAGCAACCACATGGTGGCTCACAACAATCCGTAACAGAAATCTGATGCCCTCTTCTGGAGTGTCTGAAGACAGCTAAAGTGTACTTACATATAATAAATAAATAAATAAATAAATAAAATCTTTAAAAAAAAAAAAAAAGAAAAAAAGAATGTTCTCAACCTTGTACTACCAACCGTACTACCCTTCCCCCATCTTTTCCTCCAACAACACACAAAATGAACTTTCAAGTCATTGTATCTTTAATAACCTGGCATGAAAGAAAGAAAAATATTGTTCCTTTTACGGGCGAGGCCCAGCAGTATAGACTCATTCACGTGGTGAGTGAGATAGGATTCCAAACAGCATGGGAAGGCTTCAAGGCTTACAGATAGACGCGTTTGGTTGCTGATAATCGGCCGAGGCACGAGCAGCATAAAAGATTAACGAGCCCTCAGAGGACAGGACGCGGTTGCTGGGTCATGAGCACCTTGAAGCGTTTCTTGATGGTGATTCGGTGTCTTGAATATTTGTCATCTGGGGAGAACCGAGCAGGATGGGCCGAGCAAGTCTGTTGTCCCATAGGGTCAAATTTCTGCTCAAGGAAAAATAAAATAAAAATGATCTCAATATATGAGTGGTGTGATAGAAAGGGGACAAGAATTGGGAAACCTGAGGCCGGGAGACCGCGATGGTCAGAACAAGAAGCCACTGCCTCTATCTACCACGTTTTAGCTCCGACATGGCTCCACTCACTGAGCTGCGCAGGCCGTTTCCAACCGTTCCTCCCATCTAAATTTCTCCTCCTTTTGATATATAGCAGTTTCCTCCTCCCCTTACCTTCAGTGTATAGACTCGATCGCCCTGCTCGTTGAGGTAATACTGGAGAAACATGACTGCCCTCAGCCGAAAGTCGCCCCGTACGTTTACCGCCAGCAGCGTTTACCCGAGTGCGCCGCCTCAATCGCGTGCGCCAACAACCTTCCAGTTTGGACGGAAGTCTTTCCAAGGCATCCTGGGAAATGTAGTCCATTTCTCCAGTCATATCCATGTGACCAGAAGGGGGCATAGTAGAGCAAGTCTTGCTTGGCCTTGGGTTCCAGCTAGCAGCAACCTTGCAAAGTTATTAAGATCCATGGACTTGCCCACTGTGTGCCAGGCACTGCCAGGGATTAGGAAGTAGGGATGGATGTGGGTTGAATGTTGATGCATCATTCACTGTTGATATCAGTCTTATCTTTAATTTCAAATTGCACACTCATTTCAGAGGCACCAGTTTTCTAATTCCTGGAGAAACAAGGGCTCCAGGATTCTCAACTTCCTATATCCTAGGGAAGAAGTTAAGATTTTTTTTTTTGAACCCTACTTTTAACATCCGGTTTCCCGCCCAATTTCAAAGTATTGGCGGCAAAGAGTGCATGATGGGTATTCGATATTATGCAAAGCGAAAAGAACGTAAAGGTTTTCTTGTGACTGGTGGATTTTGTTTTAGGGATCGAACCAAGATTCAAACTCGGGACCGGACCACAAGTTCAGCTCTTTCTTATATGGTGAGTAGCAGATGATAGCAAGTAAGGTACACCTTCTCGGGGGTATTTCCAGTTTTTAAAAGGCCGAAAAGCCGCATAAGAGGCTAGTTTAAAGAATTAAAAACTAAAACCAAGATATTGCAAAATGATCATTGCAGCACTACTTATAGTGGCAAAAATATAGTAGCATACTAAATTTGTAGCCAGAAAAAAAAACGTAATTTTTTTTTTTAAAAGTAGTAACTATAGACGGTTTGGCTGCCGTTTTCATGAGATGCATTCAAAAACCCCGGGAGCTTAACCCGAGCTTGTAACCCCAGAAGTCCGGAGGCTGAAACGGAAGGATCTCTAACATCCAAGGTCCAAGGCCCACTTGGACAGTATTCTAAACAGTGAAACCCTTTTTTAAACCAAGAAACAAACAAAAGCATGGTGGGTGGGTGTGTCCGTGTGTGTTCGTGTGTGTGTGTGTGTGTGTGTGTGTGTGTGTGTGTGTGTTTTGGAGATTTTGCAGGGGGGGGTAGGAATATACACAAACAGTTAATATTGGTATCTTCTGGCATGGAGGTCTAGGTACAGGGAATGAAAGGGAAGAGTGCTTGCTGATGTAGGGTTTATTTTACATAGCCTGGATTTTTGTTCGTTTTGTATAGGTTTTGATGTTATTGTTGTTGACTGCTTTAACACACACACACACACACACACACACACACACACACACAGAATTTTAGTCCTTTTCACCCTCCCATCTCCCTTTCTTAACTCCCTTGGACTCCCCCTCAAAACTTTTCTTAATCTGACTTTTGAGTCATACTAAAATATTAATTTAAAATTTAAAAAGTAATTTAATGAAAAAACTTTATGGTAATTTTAAGGCAGGGGTTGTGCACTCAAGGGCTAAGGTCAGAGAATCTTAGATTTCAGCCTAGGTTACATAGCCAGATTGTCTCAAAAATCCAAAAGGAACTGGAGATGTGGCTCAGTGGTTAAGAATGCTCAACTCTCTTACAGAGGACCCATCTTCAGGTGCTAGCACCCACATAGCAACTCATAACTGGTTCCAACTACAGTTCTAGAGGCTCTGACCCCCTTGTCTGGCTTCTGTGAGCACCAGGCATGCACCCAGCTGCACAGTCCTCCATCCAGGCAAACATTCATACACATAAAACATAACTACATAAACCCTTTTAAAACTATTAAAACTAAGTCCTTTCTTTTCTTTTTCTTTTTTTAAAAGGTGAAGGTCTTTAATACCAGTTCTCAAGAGATGGAGGCAGACAGATCTTTGTTGAGTTCCTAGCCAGCTAGGGCTAAAGAGTGAGCTCCTGTTTCAAAAATCAGCAATCAATTAATTAAAATCTTTTTAAATTTAGTAAAATCTTTCAGCAAATGGAAAAAAGGCCGTGGCTACCAGGAATTTCAGGAGTGTTGTGACTGGACTGTTTGGGGTCTTACAGAGAGATTTTTTTTTTTTTCAGAGTTAGCCCCACTTTGTAGCCCAGGCTTTTCTCAAATTCTTACCTCCTGGGTCCTAGGATTACAGGTGTGTGTGTTGGCTTTGCAGGAAGGTGGCGCTCAGCCCACAGCAGTTGAACACCCTGCATCGTCTGAGACACTTCAGTGTCAAGCATTTAGTTTTTTGGTTTTTGTTTTTATTTTTTATTTATTTTTATTTATTTTTTTTATTATTATTATTTTCTTTATTTACATTTCAAATGCTATCCCGAAAGTTTCCCATACCCCTCCGGAACACAGGGTCCCCAATGGAGGAACTAGAGAAAGTACTCAAATACCTGAAGGGGGTTTTTGTTTTTAATCCTCGCTGTGCACTCTGAATTTGGCTCGGGGAAATAGAGTCATCACTGAAACAAGTCCGAGGTCCACCCAAGGTTCTGTTGTTAATAGTAATCCAGCTGCAGAACTGGAGAAAGGATGGAGCTCCGGATTAGATGTATTGTTGAAGGATAGAATAAGAAGCCAACAGTGAAAACTACAGTGTCATCATGGTGGGAATCTGGGAGACAATGTTCAAACTGTCCTAAAAGAGGACACCCAACAATCATGGTATCAGATCCACTGAGGGACTTTCTAATTTTTGCTTGCTTACTAAAAACCACGGAGTAAAATCTCCTCATTCTCACTACACAATATCCTTTCCCCTCCCCCACTACAGAATGCCTGAGTCCAAGATTCTAATTCTGTTTTGACCCAGTCTTTAGCCTCTCTTCCTTAGATATCATCTGTTGGAGCTAGATTATTGCCTGGCTCCTGGACCCAACTGTTTCATTCTGGAGTCTTCCAGACTGTCACTGTTGGTGTGCCTAAACCTCGGATTATGGCATCAGGTGGAAGTAAGACTAGGGGTAGTGGAGTGTGGGGTATTACCACCTGGGGTATCAAATTTGTCACTTTACCTAGGGACAAATCAATTAGGCCAATCTATAGGGATTTGAGGAATTAGACCCCACACAGGCACCAGGGAGCCCAGGGAAATAGATTTTTACCATTAAGAATGGGGAGGTACATCCTTGGAAATGAACCAAGGTATGTCTGAAGTAATACACTGACTATTGGGACTGGATAACCAGTTACCCAATTTGATTCCCAGGAAGAGGGACCACGTTAACATGCTTGTGGTGGAAACAGAGGCTTATGTATTAGGATAGGTGGTGTCATCAGAGTTTCAAGAGAAGAGTCATGAACTGTGTCTTCTGACCTGCGCTAGGACTTCGTGCGAAGTCAGGGTGAACTGGGCTAGAGATTTTGTAAAATTCCTTGTTCCCAGGGCCTGATGGCTCCTTCTAACAGAGGTGGCTATTTGTCAGTTCAGGCAGCAGGCTCCTCTTTCTTTCTTTTTTCTTTCATTGTAATTTATTATGCATATATCTGGAATTTGGGAAGTCTAAGGTCAAGTTTCCATCTAGTTAGTGTTTTGGAGAGGATACTTCCATAGATTTCCATGTCTGACCACATGTGTTCTGTGTTCTCTCTCTCTCTCTCTCTCTCTCTCTCTCTCTCTCTCTCTCTCTCTCTCTCTCTCTCTCTGTGTGTGTGTGTGTGTGTGTGTGTGAATATTTGTTTATTGAAACTGAATCTGTGACCTTGCATCTGCTAGGCCAGCATTCTGTGAGCCAAATCTGCAGCTCCCATTTCACCTTTTAGTTTGAGGCAAGGTCTCACTAAGTTTCTCAGGCTGCCCTTGAAACTCCCTCTGTAACCCAGGCTGGCTTTGAACTTGCGATTGTCCTTCGGAGTGGTTGTACAAACCTGCATTTATTTTTTTAAGTAATTATTTTTAATTTGATTAGGGGCAAATCTTTCTTGATTTTCAGGCTGGAGGGGATAGGCCGTCTTAGCAATGGTGAGATGCTCAGTTTTTCTCCCTGTTGTGGAGCTCAGACCTTAGGAACATTTTCACTGTGTGCAGAACTTGGTGGTATAAGCTAGCCTTGTGGTGTATGGTTCAGATGAGTGTGACATTAGTGTGTTCCTATTTCACGTCTCCTTTATGGTCAGGAAGTAGAATCTGAAGGTACTGCTTTGTCAGTGAAATAATATTTTTTTTTTTTTTAAGAAAAAAGGGAGAAGTGTTGCATGAAATCAGGCCAATTAGGCTCTGTTTGTGCCATTAAAGTCATGCAGGATGCAGGCAGGCCCTGTTTAAGAAAGCACATTTGTAGCCCCTCTACCTGACCACAGGAGCTGTGTTCTAGGTTTCTTTCTTTCTTAGCTCCAGTCCAATGTTTTGTTCTTTGTGAGCCCTAAACTTCTACTATTAATCAGCAGGACCACAGATAGTCTGTGCTGTCTTTTTTTTTTTTAAGATTTATGTATTCTATTTTATATATGTGAATACACCACCATTGCTCTCTTCAGACACACCAGAAGAGGGCACCATTACAGATGGTTGTGAGCCACCCTGTGGTTGCTGAGACTTGAAATTTCACCTTGTCTATACTTGCAACTGAGATCACTGGAAATCTCCCTCCCTCCCTCCCTCCCTCCACGGTCCTCCCCTCACTTCATAATGAAGTTTCTGGGAACCCAGAATCTAGGCTGCTGTATTCTGTCCTGGGAGTTGTGTTTGTGTGGCTAGAGACAGGAGCCCTAGGGCAGTTGGGATCAGGTGGCTCCCTGTTGTATGGAGTAGGTAGGGTTAGTAGATGTTTGTGTATGCTGAGTGGGACGACTTTTGGAGAGATGAGCTTGTGAGTCCTAGAATCATTGAGCCTGCTCACAAACTGCACCTTCTGTTATTTGAGGAGATTATTAGGAACAAGAGGCATAGGAAGAGGAGGAGTGGGGTGGACCAGTGTTTGTGAAACTGCCGCTTTCTCAAGAGTCCCATGAGCGCTTCTCGGGAGCCTGGAATTTTCCCTGCACTCAGCGTGCTTGCAGACTGCTTTTCCTGCAGAATGGGCATCAATCTTATTTCATACCTTCTTCATCTGCCTATGGAGCTGGCCGGGGAGATCTTCAGGACTGTTTTGGGAGATGTTCTTAGCGGCAGGGATGGCTTGAGCTTGTTCTTCCTGGAAGATGCAAGCCCGTGTGTGTCTTTGGAAGGGAACAACTCCTCTAGCCTAATAGCTCAAGGGTAAAGGACTACTCGAGAGGCCCCCATCAACGTCCCTTCCTTCATGCATTGGGAGTCATTGCTCTGACCCCATAGGGACGGGAAGTCAAGTGGCCTAACTTCTCATCTTCTTCCTACTCCCTTCCTTCTTTGTCTCCACAGCCTCTCCATTACCAGGACCAGATCTGGTCATGAAACCTGGCGCTGGCCTGTCCCCTTTCAGTGCGCTTCCCTTTGCCCCACCTCCTCCTGTCCCACCAGACCAACCCCTCTGGGAGCCATCACCACAGCCCCCTATACCTCCTGTCTTCTCTCCAGGCAATCCTCTACTCCTTTCTGCTTTCCCCAGCTCATTGTTGGGGACAGGAGAAGGAGGCCCTGGCCCCAGTGTGGCTGGAACTGGCCAGGTCATTGTCAAAGTCAAGACAGATGTGGGGCCAGCTGAGTCCTCTCAAACTCAAAACCTTATAGTTACTCAGGCTGCCCTAAACTGGATTCCCTCAGGGGCTCTCTGTGGGAGCCAGGAGGGGCCTCCTCCTCGGTATGTGACAGCCTCTAATGTGAAGACCATTCTGCCTGCTGTAGCTGTTGGAGTGAGCCAGGAGGGCCCTGCAGGACTTCCTCTGCAGGTCCTACCACCAGCTGCCCAACTGGCTCCCATTGTGCCCCTGGAAAAGCCCTGGCCAGGAACACAAGCAACAACCATGGAAGGAGGCCCCGTGGCTGCTCGGAAGCCCTCTCAAGGTGACCTTGCCTATGCTTCCAAGGGTGTTTATGAGAACTATCGTCGCTGGCAGCGCTACAAAGTCTTGGCCCGGACTCACCTATCCCAGAGTCCTGATGCAGAAGCTCTTTCCTGCTTTCTTATGTAAGTGGGGGTGGGGGGTATCCAAGGTTGACTTTTAGGGAGGACTCTAGGATAGGCGCAGAAGTTTCGGTTACTCCAGAATTCTTGAAGGCAGTTGTGAGAGTGAGAAGACACTGTTAAGAGAATGAAAAACAGGGCTACATTCTTCCCAGCTTATAAGAAACATTCAGGTACCATCTCACAAAGAATACCTACAACTCTGTGAAGTCAGGCAAGCGTTTTATGGTAATCTTGAGAAGACTGAGAGACTTCCTGTCATAAAACAGGAAGCAGAGATTGACATATAGGTCCCTGACTCCAAATGTCAGGGCCCTGCCTGCCCGCCTGCCTGCCTGCCCTCTGACACTGACCGGGAATGAGGTGGGCTGGGTCCTGACTCATTCCTGTGAGAATGGGGAAGATGGCGCTGGGTCAGGCGAAGGAAGACCTTAGTGTGTGTGAACCCTAGCTTACTGAGGAGCCCGGGTTAAGTGGGGGGGGCCGGGAAGCACAGTTGGCTTCCCGCACACTAGGTGTGTGATCCAGAGCAGGACACTTAACACCTTTGCCCTCAGGTTCCTTATCACGGAAGCGGGTAGTCACACCTATCTCCAAGGCTGATCAGAAGCTTAGCAGGGCTTGGCAAAGCGCCAGGAGTAGAAAACGACTCATTCAAATGGTCATCCTTTTATTAATACTATAAAAAGGCAACCTGAAAGAGGAAGGGAGCCCACAGAAGGCCAAAGTATCCCTCCTTTAGTGTATGTGTGTGTTTAGCCAAGACACCTGGAGTTACAGGCTGTCTTTTTTGTTTATATATTAGTTATTAGTCATCTGGGAAATTTTCTCTACTTCCCAACCAGACAGGGTAGCTCTCAGCTGCAGACCATTGAGCAAACAGTCTCTCCTTTTTTTTTTTTTTTTTTTTTTTTTTTTTTGAGA
>NC_034592.1:95827017-95846157 GCF_900095145.1 Mus pahari | reverse complement strand
TCTCTCTCTCTCTCTCTCTCTCTCTCTCTCTCTCTCTCTCTCTCTCTCAAGACAGGGTTTTCCTGTGTAGCCCTGGCTGTCCTAGAACTAGCTCTGTAGACCTGGCTGGCCTCAAACTCACGAGGTCCACCTGCCTCTGCCTCCCAAATGCTGGGACTAAAGGCACTACTGTTGGCTGGGTTAAATGCATTTTATAGTTGTAATCCAGAGTGTTTCCTTTTTAGTGTTCAGTTAAGGCTAGCACTGAGAGAATTAAAGGTGGGTGCCCTTGCTGATTTCAGAAGGTCAGAAGGAGAATCATTTGATTTGTGTGATGTGTACATCTCAGTGGGAAGGGCAGCAAGAATGGTGAACAACGGGAGAGGAGGCCGCTCAGTCTGAAGGTCTTATTAAAATGGAACATGACAGGGCTTGAGGGACATACTAGATTTGGTGAGAGACAGGGGGATATGGACTGAGGTGGGCATCAGAACAGGTGCAGGGCACACTTTTACAATGTGTCTGACCTAATGGGGGTTTTAGCCCAGTGCTTCGTTCCCTGGCCCGACTGAAGCCTACTATGACCTTGGAAGAGGGACTGCCGAGGGCTCTGCAGGAATGGGAGCGGACCAGCAACTTTGACCGGATGATCTTTTATGAGATGGCAGAGAAGTGAGTTTGATGAACCCTCATTCACCCTGCAGGGGTGGGGGAGTGGTCGAATACAGGGGCAGCTGAGATGGGCAGATGTATGTATGTGTCTGTTGGGGGAGCTTCAGCAAGCTAGCTTAGCAGGAACCACAAGCCTGACAACTTGAGTTTGATCTTAGGATTCGCATGGAGGAAGGAGAGAAGGGGCTCCCAGGGGCTGCCCTCTGAGGTCTACACATTCACATTGTATACTCGCGTACATACATGATACAACAAGCAAACAAATAACTAAATGCAATACATTTCAAAGTAGAATAAGGTAGTGCCACAGGAGGAGGGCTGTAGGCCAGATGAGGGTCTCCTGGACCCTTCCTGCTACTACCACCTAAGCTCTGGGGTTACTCCATCCTGTCTGTTCTTGAAAGCTTCCCTGCCTCCAGGTCTTGGAGATGAATGTGGCTTTTATATTGAAGGGGTTAGCATAGGATTGAACCCAGGGCCTCTAAAAATCCCATACTGAGAGAACCTCAAAATGAAGGATCTTGAGCTCACCAGGTGGCAAGTGGCTATTGATCTGGAACTTCACAAGCACTTTTCCTTTCATGGTTTGCTTTGTTTTTGTTTTTAAAAATAGTACCATAAACCCGTTCTCCCCCCATTCCAGGGAGGAACCAAGTCTGGAAGAGGTTGGCGAGAAGAAACAGGGCACTCTGGGAATCCAGTATACCCAGAGTGGTCTCCTGACTCTTTATTCCCCATTTCTACAGGATAGCCATGTCTTAAAAAGTAACTTTGGCTGGCTGTGATGTTGTGAGTCAGCACACATGGCCCCAGGGCTGACATGGGAGTACCATTTGAGGCCAGGAGTTCAAAGCCAGCCTGGGCAATCCCTATCACAGCATCTGGGGAAGAAATCATTTCCTCTGAGTGTATCTTTTTTTTTTTTTTTTTTTTCTCTGAATCTGAATCTTTGGTTCCCTGGATTTACCCTCGAGGAGCTGTTCCAGCCTTTGCACTCTGGTGGGCCCTGCTTCTGAAATTCTGCCATCATTTTCAGTTGTAGAAAGGGACAGATGAGGCCATCAGGAACAACCCTTTAGAGTGTCCCTCTAGACCGTTACATGGGGCATGCTTATATGGATTCGCCAAGCTTATATAAAGTAGCAATTAATCAGGGCACTGGGTGAGATTGCTACGCAACAGAAGTAGAGGATATCACTTTGTCCTGGAGAGTTATCCAAGCTGTATACCACCAGTTTCTTTATTTAGCTTCTTGAATAACCATTGAAGGTGAAGGGACAATATAATGTCATTTCTCAGAACTGTCATTAGGCTACTACCTACCTGTGAGCAGCGTCCCCTGACTGACCCAACTTCAACAGTGTTTAGCCAAAATGAGGGTGCTTGGTTTCTTGGCCATGTGTGGATGCTGCCTGGTGTCTGTGTTACTGATGGACTGGGTTCTCCTTATTACAGACTGTACTTTTGTTTTTAAATGTTAATTATTTTTCCATTTAATGTTCATTGGTGTTTTGCCTTCATGTATGTCTGTGTGAGAGTATCAGATCTTACAGTTACAGACAATTGTGAGCTGCCATGTGCGTACCATCTCTCCTTCTTTACCCTTGCAGGTTCATGGAGTTTGAGGCCGAGGAAGAAACACAGATACAGAATGCACAGTTAATGAATGGCTCCCCGGGTCTGTCCCCTTTAGCCCCTTTGAAACTTGATCCTCCAGGGTCCATGGTCCCTGAGGCTTGCCAGCAACCAGGTAAGGCCACCCACAATGTAGAGAGAATTAGGAAATTCTGCTTTTGTTTCTGTCGCTGTCTTTCCTGGAAGTGACATTGTTATAAGCCAAATGCAATGCCCCATAGGAAGCTGGGGTGTTGGCTCCTTTTGTCTTGAATTAGCTATTGATCTTGGCCAAGTAAACTAACTACTCTCTCATCTGGATTGTGCATGAGCCCTATCCTTTATCAGATATGGGGTTGTTTCAGGTGGTTTCTTGGAATGTCAAGGTGTGTGGAAAGATTTCTTTCTTTTTCTCCCCCCCCCCCTTTTTTTTTGAGATAGGGTTTTTCTGTATAGTCCTGGCTGTCCTGGAACTCACTCTGTAGACCAGGCTGGGTCATATGAGGGCATAGAAATTCGCCTGCCTCTGCCTCCCAAGTGCTGGGATTAAAGGCGTGTGCCACCACCACCTGGCTAGATTTCTAACAGTATTTTCTCTCACACTCCCTCCAGCTTTTTATGTTTTCTCCCCTAAAAGCTCAATCCTATTCTGGAACCATTTCCTGAACCCAAATTTCTTCCCTTCCAAGTACCACTGGGAAGTTAGATACCAAAGCTTCTTCCCCACTCTCTACCTCTTCCCTCAGTGTACATTCCTAAGAAGGCAGCCTCTAAGACACGTGCTCCTCGCCGGCGGCAACGCAAACCCCAAAGGCCTCCCATTCCCGAGGCACCCAAAGAGATCCCACTTGAAGCTGTGCAAGAATATTCTGACATCATGGAAGGGCTGATGGGGAGCCATGTGGACACTGGGAAGACAGAAGAGGAGGAAGAGGGGCAACAGGAAGATGCAGGGATGTATCCAGATCCAAGTCTTCTGAGCTACATTGATGAACTCTGTTCTCAGGAGGAAGTCTTTGTCTCCAAGGTGAGTTAGGTCTACATGGCTAATTTCTGATATTTGGGGGCTAGGCACTATGGGGCATCAGCTCTCTGGGGTTCTGCATATGGTAGGAGCCTCCATTCTATAATTTTGAATAGATATCTGGGAGTTGGGTACTGTGGGGCACCAGCCATCTGGGGTTCTGTGTAAGTCAGTAGGCTCCATTCTGTAATTTGGAAGTAGGGATGCATGTAGGTAGCTGATGGTAAGGACTACCACAAATTTTTCTAACAAACTCCAGTGTGGAAGTTTGTCTCTATGGGCCATGGGCTTTACAGATTTGTCTCTAGGGCACCTGGGCTTACAGATCACTCCATATCAAGATTTATACCACGCTTCTTTCTGTTTCCCAGGTGGAGGCGGTCATTCACCCACAGTTTCTGGCAGATCTGCTGTCCCCGGAAGAGCAGAAAGATCCTTTGGCTTTACTTGAAGAACTAGAGCAAGAAGAAGGACTTACTCTTGCCCAGGTAAAGTTGGGAGGCAAAGAACACCAGGCAAAGGATCCTGGCTGATTTTGTAGAACCCTTTGATATCCTGATACTGTTTCTTAGAGCTTTTAGGTTTGGGCTCTGGGTCATATGAGGGCATAGAAATCAGCAGTTGAGTAACACAAGGATAACCTTCACACGGTGCACAAAAGCATTATGCCTACAGTCTAAAACAAGTAGGTAGGGAATGAGGAAAGGCTTACAGCTCAAACGCAGAGAGAGCTACAGTATCTATCTTTGACACCATCACTTAAAACACTTGCTTTTCTTCCCCACACTATCTACCATCTCCTATCACCCACTCAGCCACCTCTTCTCCTAACCATGTATAGAACTGGCATTTGTCCATCCCCTTCCAGCTGGTCCAGAAACGACTCTTGGCCTTGGAGGGGGAAGATGCACAGACACCTCCAAGTTGCAGTGGAGCTCAGTCAGACTCAAGTCCTTCTGTTTCTGATGAAGATGAAGATGGGGGTCAAAGACGTCGGCCCTCACCTGGGCTTCAGGGGGCTGCGGGCATTGTTCGCATTGGAAAATCTGCTTCTCCAGGCAAGCAGGCAAGAGAAATACATGGTGGGCAGGAACAAACAGTAGATGGTCCAAGGGGGATTCACAAGGATGGAAATAGTCTGCCACCCCCTAGCAGCTGGGACTTACAGCTAGAGCTCACAGCTTCACGGGGAATGCCAGTACCCTTGGGTATGGAGAGAAAAGTGTCTGGGAAGGCTATAAAACAGCTATCTGCAATTCATGATGGCCATCTGGGAAGTACTGGGTCTTCTGGGCACTACCCAGTAGCAGACAGGAATCCAGAGGTTTTACCTTTTTGTTGGCAAGAAGATCCCCAACACATGAGAGCCCCCAATTTTGATGTTGGACTTGTAGAGCCAGTTGCTCTGCAAGGACTTGGGTTAGAAAAACAGGCTTTGACACTGCAGATAGGAAAGCAGATCGGGGGAGCTGGGATGCTCAGTCAAGGAAGAGAACAACCTTCAGTGGTTTCCCAGAAGGGCTCTTCAAGGGCCATGTGGGGAGATGACAGAGGTCCTGATGCGGTTCAATGTTATAGTCAAAACCATTCCCCTGGAGCAGCTGGTAACCTAGACAGGGTTTCTCTCAGCCCAGGACTGTGGCTGAGCAGTGACATGGATGCTGTAGGTTTAGAGTTTCCCTTACAAATCGAGAATGTCATAGTCAGCATCCAAGATGAGGCATGCAGAAGGGAGGACCAGGCACTGAGTTCTAGAAACAGTGCTTCTCCAGGTCCTAGAAAAAACACGGTGCCCAAGGATGTGGGGAACAGTGCGATTCCCTCTGGAGGCCCAGATACAACAGCTGTCCCAGAAAAGAGAACCCCCTGCAGCTTGCCAGGAGTTTTGATGGCCAGTGGTCCAGGTTCGAGGTCTAAAGGAAATCAAGAGCTGAGCCCTGAAGCCATACAGAATCCTAGTGATCTGTGGGCTGAAGCTTGTCTCCCACTGCTGCAAACACTTGACTCTCCCACACTGGGGTCTTCCAAAGACACCCCAATACCCACATGCCAAGGCAATCTCCTTATTATTGGGACCCAGGATGCCTCCTCTTTTGCCCAGACTGGCCAAAAGGCAGAGAGCAGAGGTAATCTACTTTTTCCTCAGTTGGAAAACATAGATCAGGTCACCATACTAGATGCTAGAAATGATAGTGGCCCCCAGCCAGGGGTTAGCAAGGAATCCTGCTCATCAAATTTTAATTCTTATAATCTCCAAGGAGAGGGTAGGGAAGGCACTGTTTCCTCCAAACCCACCGACCTTGTTCCTTTACAAGGCAATCAAGAATTCCATACACATGAGACAACCAAATCGACATCTGGCCAGGGCCAGGGAAGTACTTCCCCAAGGTGGGCAACCAGGAATGCTTTTATTCTGAGAGAAACCCCTATTAGAGGAAAATGCACCTCAGCAGATAGAGCCAAAGGGAGCGAGAGGGAGGAGGAGGAGGAGGAGGACGAAGAGCTCTCCAACTTCTCCTACCTTTTGGCTTCAAAACTCAGCCTCTCTTCAGGAGGGCTTCCCCTTAGTACTCGGCACACCTCTGGAGGGCAGGGAATTGCGAAAATACCCCGCCACTCTACAGAAGTAGATGACCTTGGCCAGCCTTCACCCCCTCCCAAATCTGGGAAGCAAGCCCTGGCTGGGAGTCCAGCTACTGTTGTAGAGAGAGACCAGCAAGGAGCTCAGTTTAACCGTTCTGGGCAGAAGCCCCTTGCTCTGGGAATGGCCCAGCTCCCACAGCCTCGGAAAAGGCGGCGTGACGGTTTTGTCACCAGCAAAAGGAAGAAACGACGTCGTAATCAGTAGAAAGCAGAGGGCCACCCTGCTCCACCTAGTAGCACCCAAAGGTGGGTGCCCCAGAGTCTGTTTTACTGCTGCTGCTCCCCTCCCCCCCCCCCCCCGTGGAGCTCAGCCCAATGCTGTTTTTGTTGTGCCAGAAGCTGCAGAGCCTGGGACAGGTCAGACTGGCTCGGTAGCAGGGGTGCTGTTAGTGGGAAGTAAAGGGAAAGGTTAGCTTTTGGAAGTTATATGGAGAAATAAAGATTGTTTTTGGTTGGAAAATGCTATGTGCTCTTCTGTGTGAGCATCCTGGCTATGACATAGAGCAAAGCAGTTCTAACAAAGGCAGGTAGGTTCTGTGGCCCCGGTGACGTGACGTGATGTGCGTGACATGATGTCACCACGCTGCTGACCTTATCTTGGCTCCCTGTAGTGTTTTGCTAAGAATCACTTTCATGACTAGATAGGTTCCAAAACAGGAGTCCCTAAAGGTTCACTCCCTCTTTCCAAGACTGAACCTGGCATTGACTGGGTCTTGTCTGGATAGCCTATTATTGTCTGTCTCCTTTAAGTCTGGGGGGTGGGGTGGGGGATTCTTTTTGTAGGTCAGATCTGATTTCCTAAATCTACTTTATTCTTCGTATGTGTGTCAAGACATGGAGCACCTCTGGTGCTGGGAGAGCAAGGTTGGGGAGGGGGACTTTCCTTCCTTTAAGGGCAGGGCAGGAAGGGCTTCTGCGATCCTCAGCTCTGACTGTAGGGGAAGCGCCATGTGGTTGGCATGACTTGGAGGAGGCTCATTTCTGGACACAGGTCCCTGCCCCAAGCATGGGTGATGGAATAAACTCTCGGTGGGACTGTTAAATATGGAATGGTAGGAAGCTATATTTTCATCTTTAATGAGGGCAGAAGGGGAGGGAATGGGCTGAAAGAGAGGCTTATGAAGAAGTCAATTAGGATGTGCATATTTAGTAGGTGATAACAGGGGGACAGATACAAAAACCACGGTATGATTTCCATAGAGGAAACACCCCAGTCCGCTTGTGAATGAGAGAATTCAGGTACGGCCAAGAGCAATCTTTGGAGTTTTTTGGAAATTCCAATGGAAATCTGGCAACCAAACATTCATCACTTTCCTTCACAACTAATGACTCCACCCTCTGGACCAAGCTTTAGGTTTTTTTTTTATTAGATATATATTTATATTTATATATAAAATAGTCTTTTACAAAAAGACCCCACCAAAAAGAAAAAAGAAAAAAAAAGATAACCAAAAAAAAAAAAAAAAAATCAAACAGGAGCAGAGGTGGGGTTGAGGCATAGGGTAGGCCTCTGACGCTGTCCTGAGAGCAGGGCTGGGTTTGAGCTGAGCAAAGAGTGGGAGGCTGAGGCGCTCAGTCACCCTTCTGCTTGGGGGCCTGCACAGTCCCGTTAGCCAGGGCAGTGGGGCTGCTGGGGGATGAGGCATTTGGTATCTGGGAGGTGCTTCGAGGCTTGTGTGGGGGGCGTAGGTAGGCGCTGAAAAGCTTGCCATACAGAGGGTCGTGGAGGGAGAAGTTCTGGAACTGACCTGGACAGGAGGAGTCAGGAATGGGAAAGTTACACCACTTGAGAGTGAGGAGAGGGGACACCCCTCCCTTCTCTTTCCTCAGAACCCAGCCCTGCTAGTCTGTTTGCCTTCTCAAATACAGCTTGACACCTCTCAGAGGTTCTGATCCCTCTTTCTCAGCCCAGCTCAGTGCTCAGATCATATCCTGGTGCCAACGATGCTCCCCCCAACCTCCACCCCCCCCCCCCCGCCAGCCCTCCACCCCCAGCGCCTGCACAGGGCAAAGAAGGCAGTGACTCACAGAGGGAGAGGCCCTGGCTGCATCCAGGCTGGCACAGCGCGGCATGCAAAGTCGTGGCAGCGGGGCGGGGTGAACCCAGCAACAGGTGCAGGATGGTGCTGAAGCCGTCTTTGTATAGCAGCCGGTCAGGTCCTTCTGCCTGCTCTTCAGCAAAGAGCTTGGGGGTTGGGGGGCGGAAAAGAGAGATGGGAGGGAGGGGGTTGGAAGGGCCCATCAAGTTCTCTCCTTCAGACAGTGCCTCACACTGCCCAGGAAGCTGGCCTGATGCTCGGCGCTGTACGTAAAGCCTTCTTGAATCTCTAGTACCTCATCTTTCAGGACAGGTGTAAAATGGCTAGCTTCTGCCTTCTTGTTCCCGGGTAGGCCTTGGTGGGAGATTCCACCAGAGGCCGTTTTAGGCAGTGTGGCACTGGGGAGGGCCCTGAGCTTGCGTTAGCGAAGAGCTAACTGGGAACAGTACAATATACTGCCCTCCTGGGATGAAGCCATGGGGTGAAGCGTCTCAGCAGCTGTCCCATGGTCCCTCAAAGGTACCTCAAAGGCCAGGCGAGTCAGCTCCTCCAGGCTCCTGCCCCCATCCAGGGCCGCTAGCGCTAGGGCCACATTTCGGAAGTCCACCAAACCCTTGGCATCCTAGAGGGTGAAAAACCAGAGCAATGTGGCGGGACCGGCCATCTTCCTCCTGCCCTTTGGACTCTGGCTTCTGTTCAGTAGGCTTCAAGATGACGCTTATGATCACTGTGCTCAGAACTGACCGGCACACTCCCCAGGTCTCCTGTGAGTTCTCGGGCTGGGCCACATGCTTCCTTCCACTATCTTCCACTATCGCTTACTGCCATAAGCTATGCCAAGCTATGCGGTGACCCAGCCTTCCCACAGAGATCTAGGAATGTCAGGGGATCCCCCAGGAATTTTGAAGTTACCACCCACTCTGATATACCCATGGGAGCAACCCCGGTTTCCAACCCTGACAAACTGGTTTGTTTTCTTCTACCTATGTGGGAGAACTGGTCCAACAGACTTGGGGGCCACTGGCCTAACTTTTTTTTTTTTTTTAATACTAAAAATCTAAACAGGATAGTTGTTATATCTGTGGGGGACATGTTGGCTGATGGTCTTCCTCAATTTAAAGAAACCCAAGCAGCTCAAAACTTAAAATTTTTAATTACTTTAAAACTTTTAGAAGGGCCTAACTACATCACCTAGGCTGGCCTTAAACTTATGATCCTTTGCCTCTGTTCCCTTAGTATTGAAGGAACACTAAGACCCACAGCCTGTGTCTTATTAGCACAGAAAGGACCCTTGTGAGTGGCATAAAGAGCACCTGCCTAGTATAAAAACTGGAGTGTGTTCTTAATACAGACAGACAAAAACTAGAATTGTGAATTGACAGGATACTTGGGTTCTATTTCCGGAAATACAGTTTGCCAAAAATAATCACTCGGACATCATCCCTGGATCTGGAGCTCCATGGCTCGGAGGGCTCATGGCTCAGAGGGCAAGCCATCCATTCTGCCCTGGGTTCTAGTCCATTACCTGCTGGAAGTAGCTGAAGGCACCAGCCACTGTCTGAGGATCCGAGAGCTGTAACTGTTGGGCAAAGGCCTCTTGGCTGATCATTCGACTCCGGCCTGGCTCTGCCCCCATGTCCACAAAGCCAGGGGACAGCCTGCGATGGAATCGTTGACAGCAGAGTTGACTGTTTCTTTTTGGATACGACGTGCACAACCTTACCCCCAGCACTAGGCTCCGGCGCAGGCTCAGCTGCTGTCTGTCCCGAGGCCCTGTACTCCCTATTTCCCCTCCCTGGTCCACTGCTTATGATATCGTCACCTTCAAGGGTAACTTACCCAGCCTTCTGGAGCACCTTTCCCAGTTCCCAGAGCTGTGGTTCCAACGCTACCTTCAGCTGGCCCACCACAATCACAGGTAAGCTGCCTACAAACTCACATTCAGTGGCTGGGATGCCCAGGGCCCTTCAGGACAAAGAAGGATGGAGATCAAGAGAAGGCGGCAGAGGACATTCCTGAGGTTTCATTACACTGTTAGACTGACATGGTCAGTTTCCTTTGTCTTTCTCTCTCCTTGGTCTCGGCTGTCTTTCAGCCCTTTCCCCATTACCCCTTATCTTTGCCTCAAACCCCCCTGCACCTCCTTGTGGCTCCTCAGCTCAGCAGAACTGCTCCAGGAAATGCTTCGTGGAACAGCAGGAAGTAACTTGTAATACTCACTGTGCCATGACTCTCTGGACGTTATTGGCATAAAGGGTGGGGTCCTTACTCTCCTCTGGGCTGGGCTGATAGACAGGGAGAAACTGAAACACAGACACACGGCTCTCATCAGGACCTGAAAGCAGGCATGGTCACTATTCTGTTTTCTCCAATCCCACTAAGGGGTTTGTACCTCTACATCCACGATGCTGCAGGGCTGAGAGGCGGTGAGCCAGAGAACTTTGAGTCTAAGAGAGGGGAGATGGGTGTTTACCGCTGTTTAACGACTAGCTGCTCCTCTTGAGCAAGGCAGTGGGACATTCTCCCACTGATGTGGAAAAAAAAAAAAAAAAAAAGGGACCCCTAGCTCCAGTTAGCCAGGGGGCTGTGAGAAGGGCCAGAAAGGTGATGGATGGGACAAAAGCTGCAGGAAACACTCCACGGAGGAAGGGTGGCAGGAAGGAGAAGTCTGGGCTCTGCGGCAAAGGAAGAGGTATCCCTAGTGGTGTGGGTTCTCTAGAAGGGACCACTGAGTTCAGAACCAGCCGCCAACCCCCTCCCCTCCCCCAAACAAGAAACACAGGACAGTAAATACGGAACTGTAATTACAGTAGGAGTGACTTAGGTGGGAGGCCTAGAAACACTGCCAAGTAACCTGGGGAGGTCAGAGGGCAATCTCCGCTGGAGTTCTCTCAGTTCTACACCGTAGGTCATTCACCTCTTTTATTAGAGACTGGACCAGAAATGCTCTGGTGGACCTGACTCCCCACCCTAACCCCTGTAACCCTAGCACTCACACGCCAGGGCCCCTCCATGCCCAGCTGGTGGTGTCCTGTGGGAAAAGCAGAACCAGGGCCAGAGGTTACTTCTCTTTCTGAAAACCAGCCAGTCTCCTTTAGCCGACCCCAACCTCACCTCAGGCTTCACCCCCAGATGTGTATCTTTTAACACCCCACCAGCAGTTTCCACTCAGGAGGGATTCATGCCCCCTGCGTCCACCCTTTCCTTCCACCCAGACTCACCAGACTGTTGGGGTATCGGATGAGGACAGGCTGCACAGGCACCCCTGCGATGAAGGCTCCTAAATCCCATTTCCACCCCCACCCCCCAAGGCAGAAGTTAGTACACGGAGGTAGCATGAGGGGCTGGGACAAATCCCAAATGTCATGTGGCTTTGCTCTCCCAAGAATTTCCTCTCTGACTCACCTTGTCAGAAAGGTGGGAGGCTCCCTGTCACTGTTACCCGTTACCCTTCCCTCTACTTTGTGAGGTACCCCCACCCCCCAAAGCTGGAGCTCCTCCTCCCCTCCTCCCCCCACCTGCCACCTCACCTCCCACTGTCGTTTTACTCACCTGGTTTGAACTTCAGCAGAGCCTTCTTGTTGGAACAGGTGCCTTCAGGAAAAAACAGTACCTGGGTGAAAAAAACAAAACAAAAACAAAAAAACCCAAAGCACAGAGTGAAGTGGGGAGGAAAGAGCAACCATCAGGCACGTGAGGCAGAGCTTCAGGATATCTTTACCCACCTGAGGCCACTTGCCTCCTGAAGTTGCCCTCCTCCTGACCTCCTCAACCACTCTGCGCCGAGAGGCGGGGTCATGCCGGGAGACAAGGATGGCTTGATTAAATCGAAGGAGTGCTGGGTTTGGGAAGGTTAAGAGGAGGAGTCACTTGGTTCTGACCCTGAGGCACTGACATCTGGCAGCTTCAGTTTCCTCAACAGTGCAAGATATTTCAACAATCCCATTTATTGCTACAATCTATGTATCATAGGCTGTCTTTCTAGCACCTTGTCGCTGGCCCCAGCCCTGAGAGTCTTGAGCTTGACAAACGGAATGGTAGATACTTTACATTCCTCTGCCAACAGACAAGTACCCCTCCTGATGGTGGTCCTCTCTATGCTGGAAGCCAGTGTTTCCATGTCTTACTTTTTTGGGGCCAAGGGTTGCCATTCCTCCCCTACGCGCTCTTGAACTCTCTCACCTCCAATGACAGGCACAGAAAGATTCTCAGCTCGAGACACAACCTTGGGCAGGTCACAGGGTAGCAGGACAATTGGGTCAAAGAAAGTTGAGTGGGGGGCAGCAACCAGGACAGGGGCTTCGAGGCGAGAGGCCCTTTGACCCCGAACACGGATCCGAAGGAAGCCAAGCAGGAAAAATAGCAGGCGGCTCAGACCAAGAACCCCGTTGTGGCATACAGTCCTGCCAAGGTAAGGCTGGGAGTCAGTGGGAGAGGGAGTTCTGACTCTTAGTCAACCCTGTCCCCCAACCAGGCTCCTGGGAAAGCAAGATACCACTCTTCCCCCCTCAAAACACGCTGGCCATCGAGCTGAAGTACTTTGGACATGCCACTTAGAAGTGAGGTCCTAAGGACCACATCTGGGCTTGGCTGTTAGCTCATGTGACAAGTTCCAGGCGCGAGCATGTGTGTGTGTGTGTGTGTGTGTGTGTGTGTTGGGGATGGAGTAGAGCATAGAACGGGTGAGAAGTGGCCTTAAGAGTTGGGTCCCACTTACTTCCTCCATCCTGTAATTGGTTCCTGAAGCTGTTCTTCAGTGAGACCTGCTACTTGGAGCCACGCGAAGGGCCAGAGGAGAAAGAGGACAATAAAAGCTAGAAGTACTCGGATTGGGGCCAGCAGTACCCCCAGGAGGCAGAACTGCAGAAGGGCAGGAGAAAATGTCCCTTAGGCCTGGGAAAGGCTCATTCCACAGCAACCATCTCCTACAAGGACTGACCCAGGGCAAATAGTTAACACCTTGTAGGTGATAGGGTAGGGGTAGGGGCACTGGTGAGGCCTGGAGGACAAAGGATCAATACCACTAGGTGCCTTGTTGTCTTACTCTCAGGTGACCCCCTCCCCCTACAAAGATTACTGTCATAATGATTTTGGTACTTGGAATGGATGTTAGGATTTAATGGACTGGGAGGTGGTGGCCCAAGCATTTAATCCCAGCACTCAGGAGGTAGAGTCTGGTGGATCTCTGTGAGTTCCAGGCAAGTCTGCTCTACAGAACAGGTTCTAGGACAGCCAGGGCTACACAGGGCAATACCTCCCCCTCCCCCCCAAAGAAAAAAACAAAAGAGGATTTAATGAGAAAATGCAGGGAAGGTGTCCAGCCCTGTGTTTGATGTAGGTTAGAGAGTTCTTCCCAACATCCCATCCCGTTCCATAAATAGTTCCTATGTCAAACAAACCCGGTGCAGGGCTTTCAACACTTTGGGCCCAAGGAGCAGATGGCTGGAAACACAGAGATCCACTTTTCAAGCCTCGGGTCAGTCTATCCCTAGCCTAGTACTGCAGAACAGCAATCCTTTGGTAACAGCCCTATTCCGCAAGGTAAGGGTTGCCAAGTGCCAGGGTGACTCCAGAGGCTTCCTAAGATTGAGCAGGTAAATAAACCTAGCCCCCGGGGGCCGGCCTCACGGGAGGTGATCACAACAGAAACCTTGGACACTTCCTCCCCACACCACCTCCTGGCTACCCTAGGATGGTGCGTCCCTCTACTTCCTGTAGCTAACCCCCCTCCCAGCCTCCCTGCCCCCACCAGTAGGTGCTGCAGTGGGGGGGGGGGGTGGCGGAAAGAGGAGGTGTTGGAAGGGCACAAGGACGCAGTCTCTGGGTTCAAACCGTTTAAGTCGAAGCCCCGATCGCTGAGCACGCCCCTGCCCCCACCCTGGGCTTTCCGTAGCCTCCAGCTCCATCCTAACCCGAAAACCTCCGTAGGATGTAATCCGCATTCCCCAGTGTCCTCCATCTCTCCTATCCTTGGGTCTCCTTCAGTGCTCCCTCCTCTCCCACTCATTTCTTCCTCACTTGTGAGCTTGTCCATCGCCTAAGCTGGAGTCCTCACCAAGGCTCCTCGCCTACCCACCCCCAGCCGCCCCCACGTGCGTGCCCCCTAACTCCCTCCCCACAGGCTTCTCATCCGCCTCCTCTGGCATCCCCTTGCCCATCTCAGCCACCGCTCCTCATCCCAACCAGTCTTCCACACGTCCCCTGCCCACACCTCACCTTAACCCTCTGGAGGCCGGAGAGGTGTAACTCATGCACGAACGGGTTTGGGGACGCAGAGGACCCAGAGGTGGGATCGAAGGGGGCCCAGGCCCCAGGACTTCCCTGGCTCATGGTGGGAGAAGGTCGAGCGAGGGCCGCGGCCCCCCAGCTCCCAGCCCGGGCCCCGCTCCCGGTCGGGCTCTGCAGAGCAGCGCGGCTCGTGCGGCTGTGGCAGCGGCGGCGCTCTGGTCCCAGCCCCGCCTGGTGCCGGCCGAGGGGCGGAGAGCGGCGGCGCCGCCCGGGCCGCTCGCGTTGTCAGGGCGCCGGCCGCGGGGCGGGGCTTGCGGCTCTCCGGCGTCCCCGCTCAGCCGCGTTCTCCGCCGCCCCTCGCGCCATTCGGAGCGCGGCGCCCCGAGGACCTGGCTACCCCTTTCCCAGGGTCTCGGGCTGGAAATGGGGCAGAGAGGTGGGCGCGCAGGGGAGCGCCCTGGTCACTTTCCGGATGCTGCGGCCACCCTGCGAGCGCCGACAGGGTGGAGCCCCGTGTCAGGGCAGGTTGCCGAGGCCCGCAGCTGCGGAAGGAGGCTGGGCGCCCCTGTTCCCGCCGCTCCTCGGCCCCAGTGTCCCCATCTCCGGGGCGGACCACCGCTTTCCTTCCCGGTCGGCGTGTCGCCATAGTGGAGCCCGCGCCCCCTCGCGGCCGTACTGCGCGTCGCAGCTCTCGGCGTCCGCGCGTGCCGGGCTGCGTGAACCACCGTCACCTGCGCGCTCGCATCCTTCGATACTTAGCGGGCGTACGTCCCCCAGTTCGGCAAAGCCCGGCTCGGGAGAGATAGCAATCTTAGCTTCTCTACTGGTCTCCCTGTGGAATATGGAGGTCACCTGCAAAACCCTAATGATCTAAACACACACACACACACACACACACACACACACACACACACACTGTACAACAGCTTAACTGATGGGGCACCGGGGAATTGAGTGGACTTTGACACCCATAGCTGCTAACACTATCAAATATGTAGTGCACAGGGAAGGAGGTAAGAGTCGTTGTTTATGAAAATAAGCTGGGTTCAGTTCACCTTGTCTTCCCTCTGCCTGCTGAAAGGTAAAAACTGAATGGGTGTTGAAGCAAGAAACCTAGGGGAAGAAGTCAGAACTAAGGGTGTTTGCCTCCCCCCGCTCCGCCCCCCAATTCCTTCTTGTGTTGTGCGTTAACTTGAGATACTTTCAGAGGCTAGGATGAAAGTGACGAGGACGTGTAGGTCATAGGACAACTTGCAGGGATGTTCTCTTTTTCTACTTTCTGGGTCTCAAGAATCGAACTCAGGTCATCAGATTTGGTGGCAGTGGCAAAGAACTTTATGGTCATCCTACGAACCTGATTTGAGAATTTTAAGAAATAAAATTCAGGAGATAGGAGCGGGAGAAAGAGGACATTGCAAGGGAGGTTAGGTAGAGAGCCAGAAGACACTTCTGTCTAGATTCTGCCTCGGTCCCCTATAACTTTATCACTTACACCATTGATTGTATCTACAAGAAAAGGAGCAGCTGGCAGGGTCAGGGAAATAAAAGTAATGCATACTAGTTAAGATTTACATCTGCGACATCTGAACGTTTGTATGTGGCGCCTCTCCCCCCTTCACGTGTCGAAGTCCTCATTCCCAGGTGATGGTTACTTAGACCTTGGGGAAATGTGTCTCCTTGTTGTGGCAAAGTACCTGACAAGCAATTTAAGAATGGCAGGGTTGTGAGTCACAGCGAGGGTTACAGCCCATCATGTCAGGGAAGGCAGAGAGCAGAAGTATGAGGTGGCTGGTCACACTGAAGCAGAGAGGGGGGAGTGCTAGAGCTCAGCTCAGTTTTAATCCCCTTTTATTTATGGGTCCCAGCCTATGGAATGTTGCTAGCTACGTTCTGGGTGTGTCTTAGCGAGCCTTTCTGCAGTTAAACCCTTCTGGAAACACCCTTAGAGACATGCCCAGAGTATGTTTCAATGATGATCTCTAAATCCCATCAAACTGACATTGAGGACTGTGCAACACTAACCAAGACCCTTACGATCACAGTAGTGCTTATAAGGAGAGAGGGAGGAGGAAGGAGAGGGAGGGGAGAGGGAGGAGGAGGAGCCTTCTGATAACTCCTGTGTAAAAAGGTTATATGAGCCCATAACCAGATCCCCTAGTCTTCAAGCCAGGAAGCTGATTTTGCCACACACCAAATCTGTGAACACCTTGGTCTTACTACTATCTAGGCTCTGGGACTGTGAGAGGGATTGGCCTCCTTCCTAGTTTATTACACTCTGTTGCAGTAGTCCATGAAGATCAAGAGGTTTTTTTAATTTTTTTCTGGGAGAGAGAGAGAGAGAGAGAGAGAGAGAGAGAGAGAGAGAGAGAGAGAGAGAGAGAGAGAGAGAGAGAGAGACTGAGACTCAGTCAGTCTGTATAGTCCAGGCTGACCTTGAACTCCTGAATTTGAGACCTGACTGTTTCCCAATTCATCAGATTTCTGGTACATATCATCACATCTGGCCTAAAATCGTTTTTTAAAAAATTAATCTTAGCGAAGATTCTATTCTGTTCTCTCTTACTTAAAAGAGGTCAGGTTTTATATAACACACATCTTTCAAAGTAGTTCCACTCTTTTTTTGCTGTTGACTGATGGGGTCTGGGACTTGCCACACAAACCAGAAACCCATCTCAGTCAAATAGGGGTGGTTTACTGAATGCACACCAAAAGACTGAGCCGTCGGGGCTGAGACCAGACTCAGGAGCCTACTGTGGCCTCGGACATCTCACAGAGTCAGTTTATAAAGGCACAAACCACTGTGAGCTCATGTCAGGTTCAGGAAGCACTGCCCAGTGGTCAGCTCTGGCTCAAGCAATCTTGCCTAGCTACACAGAACAGTTCTAACTGACATTTATCCTGATCGGTCCTAAGTGGACCTTATGGTGGTGGAATTTCTTAAGATTAAAAACAACCTCACAACATAAGAGGGTATGTCGTCAGCTTGACCCTGCTCTGAGTCAAGTTATTTTTCTGTCTTAGTAACAATGAAATAACTGGCAGGCATGGAATAAACTGGCTGCAGCTATGCTGGGGGAGCAGACCTCAACATTAATTTTTTTTTTTTTTTTTTAAGATAGGGATTCTCTGTCATGGAATTCACTCTGTAGACCAAGCTGGCCTCAGACTCACAGAGATCCACCTGCCTCTGCCTCCATGCTGGGTTTAAAGGCTAGCGCCACCACCATCCAGCCTAATTCCACTAATCTCATTTTTCAAGTTAAAGCAGTTCACAAATGCATAGACATCATTTGATTTTTTTTAATAGCCTTCTATTGTTGGATTTTTATAAAATTTTTATGCTATAAGAATTCATTTTTGCCCGCATATATGTGAGTGTACCGTATGCGTGTTTGGTGCCTGAGGAGATAGGAAGAGGCATCAGATTCCCCAGAACTGGATTGCTAGGTGGTTGGGAATCACCACATGGGTGTTGGTAACTGAGCCTGGGTCCTCTCCAAGAGCAGCAAGGGTTTTTAATCATTGATCCATCTCTCCAGCCCTCTGCACTCAATCCTTTAACCATAAACCAGCCAGTTCAGGAAGCTTTATTAAACTTAGAACCCCTTCACAGAACACTTATATTAATATACAGATTACTCTAAAAATTAAGCGTACTACATACAGTTAACTTTCAATGATATACAGTTCGGCTATGTGTCCATTTACAAACAAACAAACCACAAAACGATAACAAACAGATCAATTCTCCCAGGGCCTCTGATCACGCCTAGGTCTAGGTTTCTGACCAGATTTCTTTCTTTTTCTTTTTTTTCAATTTTTATTAGATATTTTCTTCATTTACATTTCAAATGCTATCCCCAAAGTCCCCTATACCCTCCCCCCGTACCCTGCTCCCCTATCCATCCACTCCCACTTCTTGGCCCTGGTGTTCCCCTGTGCTGGGTCATATAAAGTTTGCAAGACCAAGGGCCTCTCCTCCCAACGATGGCCGACTAGGCCATCTTCTGCTACATATGCAGCTAGAGACACGAGCTCTGGGGGTACTGGTTAGTTCATATTGTTGTTCCACCTGTAGGGTTGCAGACACCTTCAACTCCTTGGGTACTTTCGCTAGCTCCTCCATTGGGGGCTCTGTGTTCCATCCAATAGCTGACTGTAAGCTTCCACTTCTGTATTTGCCAGGCACTGGCATAGCCTCACATGAGACAGCTATATCAGGGTCCTTTCAGCAAAATCTTGCTGTCATATGCAATGGTGTCTGTGTTTGGTGGCTGATTATGGGATGGATCCTAGGATGGGACAGTCTCTGGATGCTGACCAGATTTCTAGTGCTAGGCATGTATTCCCCACCAGAGAGGGCTGCAAATCCAATTGGAATGCAGTCGGTTTCCCCTCACAGGCATGCCGCAGGAGTTGTATCCGTGAATACATCTTGCCTGGCAAATCGATACTGTTGTGCACGGGGTTCATGACTAGGTAAGGCCACGGAAGCATTTCCTTCCCACAGCAGCCCATTCCACACACTCTTGCACCATGAATGAACACTGCCAGCAGGTAAGCAGTTTCCAGCTCAGTTTTCGTATGATTCATGTGTGTGGTGTCTTCCATCATAGGGTCTTATGACTTCTGGGAAATAGCATCATTCACCCATCTGTGGTGCCTCTATTCCAACTCTTGCTTTTTGTTTTTGTTTTTAATTTTTTTTTAAAATTTTTTGAGACAGTGTTTCTTTATATAGCCCTGGCTGTCCTGGAACTCATTCTGTAGATCAGGCTGGCCTTGACTTCACGGAGATCTACCTGCCTCTGCCTCCCAAGTGCTTGCACCACTACCTGCTCAAACTCTTTTTCTTAAAGCATGTTTATTTCAGTTAGCTTATAAAGTAACAGGTTTCTTTATATATATATATATATATATATATATATATATATATATATA
>NC_034592.1:95821667-95826887 GCF_900095145.1 Mus pahari | reverse complement strand
CTACTTCCTGCCCTGGCATTCCCCTACACTGGGGCTTAGAGCCTTCACAGGACCAAGGGCCTCTCCTCTCATTGATGTCTGACTAGGCCATATGCAGGTTTCTTATTGACTTCTTTCAGACATCTTTAGTTTTGGTTAGTCTTCCCTTTCCTCCCTTGTAGGCATAGTGTTATTGTGCACCCTGTAAAGTTTACCCTTGGATGACTGAAATGCTGATTTCTCTGTCCCTCTATCTGCTGTCAGTCAGTACAGGCATTGTAATGCTTACGTTAAGAATCTCCTATCTTAAATTCATGTAAACAGTGCTCACCATTGATTCTCTGCCTTGTCAATAAATGCTGGAAAAGCCAACAATTAGACAATGGAGAGGACAGGGTGGGACGTCCACGAGGAGAAAAGATTCTGGGAGAGGTTGAGCAGGAGAGGCAGCCAGGAGGAGGGAGAAAGATGTCCTGAGGGCTCAGCTGGGGCGTGGAGGGACATAAATGCAAGTAGTATGGGGATATTGGCTGGCAGGTAACAAGATTAGATTAGAGGGTTAGAACAGATTTATAATGCTTAATTATTGTGCTTTTAAGTTGTAAATAAATCTTAATCTCTCTACGTTGTAATTGGAGGACTAGCTAGGATAAGGAGAAAGAGCCGTGGTGTTAATTTATTCATACATTTATAACAATGTACCTTGTTTCACTCCATCCTTTGCCCACCTTTTGTCTCCATTCCTGTTTAATCTCTCTGAAAATTCAGTGAGAAGGAGAGAAAGACAAACAAGAGAATGGGTGCTTTACGGAGCATAGGCCTTTATTTTTGGGGACCCACCCTCCAAGAGTTCGAGTCTCTGTAAGAATCAGAATCTGCTGTCAACTACAAGTTGGCCCCATAGTTGGCCATTGCTAGGAGTGCCCGGTTAGTAGGCTAAAGAATATTAGATGGTGGATGCTCATCTTTCCTGATTGGCTGTTACTTGGGGTCCACGCAACAGAGAAGTAAAGAATCTAGACAAGCAAGTTTGTTTACTTCTGGAAACCCAATTGTTGTAGTTATGGGAGTTCACAGAGGTCAACCACAATGGAGCAGTTTACCAAATGGTAAACTTTAGATCCCTGCCTAAAGTCCCCATACTGCGTAGTTCTTACCCTCACTTTCAAACCATTTGTGTTTTGCTAGCCTCCTCTCAGCCTACTATCTCGTGACACTTTCCTTGCTTTCTAGTCTTTATCTTTAAAAATATTAATATGGTGACCTCTTTGCTACCTTACATGAAACGCCTTATCAAGCAATGACTAGAGATTCATTATTTCTTACTCCAAGTAGCTGTTATGACATTAAAAATATGAATGAAGAAAATATTTTTAATGCAGAGATTAAAAACTGAAATGTGTGTGTGTGTGTGTGTGTGTGTGTGTGTGTGTGTGTGTGTATATCTACCTACCTGTGAATTTTTTTTGGTTATTTGCTTGCTTGCTGGTTGGTTAAGACAGGGTTTCTTTGTGTATAGCCATAGCTGCCCTGGAACTCACTAGTAGACCAGGTTGGACTCAAACTCACAGAGATCCACTTGCCTCTGCCTCCCAATTCCTGGAATTAAAGATGTGCACCCCCACCCCCACTGCCAACCAGTGCATCTTTAGTCTTACATGTGATATTTTAAAACAAAAGAATCTATTAAAACAAAACCGGAAGGGAGGTGGTTTTAGCTCAGTGTGAGAACACTTGCCTAGCATGTTGGGAGGAGGAAGGGAAAGATGAGGAGGAAGAGGAAGCAAAAAGCATTATTTAACAGTGTCTATTTCTACTGCTATGATGAAACATCATGACCAAAAGAAACTTGGGATGGGAAGAATATTTCAACTTTCAGTTTCACAACACATTCTCTCACTGAGGGAAGCCAGGGCAGGAGCTCAAGGAGGCAGAAACTGAAGGGCCCGGAACACCGGTGCGCATAGGCTTACTTCTCATGGCTTGCTCAGCTTTTTTTTTTTTTTTTAATAGCCCACAGTGGCACTGCCCACAGCGATCTGGACGGTTCCCCATGAGTTATGAATGGAGAAAATGTACCACAGGTTTGCCTATAGGCCAATCTGGTGGCCACATGTTCTCACTTGGGAACCTTACCAAATGGACCTATCTTCTGTCAAGTTGACATAAAACTGCAGCACACATGGACTAGTGTAATGGAATGTTCAGTAGAGGAGAGAGACTGGGCTCAACTGTCAATACAAGAAGGAAGAATGGACATCTACAACCAAGAAGTGGTTTAGAGGACAGTGGCTAGGACTGAGAGGAAGCGTCAGGCTAAGAGGAGTTCTGGCTAAAGAACTGATTGCGCTGGATACTTTTATGTCAACTTGACACAAGCTAAAGTTATCTGAAAGGAGGGAGCCTCAATTAAGAAAATGCCTCCATAAGATCAGGTTGCAGGCAAGCCTGTAGGGAATTTTCTCAGTGATTTCTCTGGGAGGGCCCAGCTTGTCGTGGGTGATGCTATTTTGGGGTTGTGGTCCTGGGTTCTATAAGTAAGCAGTATTAGCAAGCCAGTAAGCAGCACCCCTCTATGGCCTCTGCATCAGCTCCTGCCTCTGCATCAACTCCTGCCTCTGCATCAGCTCCTGCCTCTGCATTAACTCCTGCCTCTGCATCAGCTCCTGCCTCTGCATCAACTCCTGCCTCTGGATTTCTGCCCTGTTTGAATTTCTGCCCTGACTTCTTTTAATGATGAGCCATGATACAGAAGTGTAAGTCAAATAAACCTTTTCCTCTTCAACTTGCTTGTGGTCATGGTGTTTCATCACAGCAATAGTAATCCTCACTAAGACATTGATCTAAAGGATGTTTGCAGAAGGCAGGCCATAGTGGAGGCCAATGAATGTGATTAGATATCAAGACTGGGAGAGTATTGCCTTTCCATAAGTAGTGAAGACTCACAAACTGCTTGCAGCTAATTGCAAGACTGAAGATAGGCCAACGGCAGGAGCTCCATACTGCCTATGAAATGAAGAGATAAACTGAAGTCAGTAAATAGAATTGACTCCTTTTTTTTCTGGCCCAAGGCCTCTAGCCTCATAAAAATGATACCCTTTTATTGTCACAGTTTCCAAAGGACATAAGTGTAGACATGCTTAGTTAGGTCCTCTCTGCAGGTTGAATCAAGGTGTTAGCCAAACAACTGCCCGTTCTCAGCCTTACATGCACTGTGTCACAAATTCTCTTCTATACTACACTCTTGTGTATCATCTGTATTCTTTTTTTAAAAATTTATTTAATGTATGAGTGCTTTATCTGCATGTAAACCTGCATACCAGAAGAGGGCATCAGAGCTCATTATAGATGGTTGTAAGCCACCATGTGGTTGTTGGGTATTGAACTCAGGACCTGTGGAAGAACAGCCATTGCTCTTAACCTATGAGCCATCTCTCCACTCCCCCTCCCCACTCCATCTGTATTCTTTCTATGGAGATCACAAGGATCCCAGAGCTGAGGGTAGACCAGAGCGAGATCCCAGAAACATTGGCACTAAGACTTAGCTTCAGTCTGAACTCATCAGGAAGACTTTAGATAAAGGCCCTGCATACTAAGAGATAGGAATCACAGTGCTGTCAAAGAGTATTCCCATTGCCTTCTGAGTCAGTGTAATTTAGAGTTCAAGATGAATGCTGTTCTCACAGCATGGAAAAAGAGATTTCTTTCTCCTGAGTAGAAGTAAGAATGCTCTCTTGTTCTTTTTAAAAGAACATCTCAAGTTTCTGATTATTTGAGCTATACAAAATGCTTAAAACATAACAAAGAGAACAATTAAGTTGGTTGTGATGACTCATGGTGAACTTTCCCAAAGAGAGTCATTTACATGTGATCCTGTCCAGGGAGTACAAGTTTATAAACACACTGGAGGAGTTTTAGGTGAGAAAAACCCATGGTCAATGACAGGAGAAAGCAAGTGATGGCATGAACGAGCACACGTGTGTGGCCAGGCTGTTGGGAGCAGTGCAGGAGACAAGGCTGGGGAGGTACATTGGAGGGCTTATGCTGTCTTAGGATTCTATTCCTGCACAAAACATCATGACCAAGAAGCAAGTTGGGGAGGAAAGGGTTTACTTCCATATTGCTACATCACCTGTCCTGTCAGGATAGGAACTCACACAGGATAGGAATTTAAACACAAGAGCTGATGCAGAGGCCATGGAGGGTGCTGCTTACTGGCTTGCTTTCCCTGGCTTATTGAGCTTGCTTTCTTATAGAACCCAGGACTACCAGTCCAGGGATCGCACCACCCATGATGGAAATTGAGAAAATGCCTTATAATTGGATCACATGGAGGCATTTTCTCAGGGGAGGCTCCTTTCTCTGTGTTAACTCCAGCTTGTGTCAAGTTGACACAGAAAACCAGCCAGTACATTTGTGTAGCTTTAGAAATATTCCATTTTTAAAAAAACTCATTCCTACCTACAGACAAAGAATGAGCAAAGATCAGAGAGACAGCATATTCAGTGGAGTCTGTAGTTGTGTGGGATCTGCCCATTTGGGGAGAAATTGCCTCTGAAGTTCGTGCAGGGGGAGTGTGGGGGGGAGCCTCACAGTGGTCCAAGGAAGAGTTTCTGAACAGGGGGACTAAGACTTGAGAATGTGGGGATGAAAGGAAAGAGAACACATTCAGGAAATATTTCTCTACTTACCTACTTTGACTTTGGGAACTGCTTAGATTTACTGGTTTGAGAGAATAAAGGAGGGGATACAGTCAAAAGTTGCCAAGTGTTTAAAATAGGGATTCCTTTTGAAGCTAAAAAAAAAAAAAATCTCAAGCTGGGCAAATGGCCCATGCCTCTAGGCTGAGCTCCTTCAGAAGGAGAGGGTCACTTGAGCCCAGGACTTAGAGATGAGCCTGTGTAACATAAAGACTCTCTCTTGCTATGTATAGGTGGTACACACCTATAATCCCAGCTCTCAGAGACAGAGGCAGGGTATTATTGAAAGTTTGAGGTCAACTTGGGCTAAGTAACAAGTTATAGATCAGCTGGGACCACACAATGAGACCCAAACAAAACAAACTGCTGTTCCCCACCCCCACCCCCACCTCCAATGGTGGTTTGAATAGTCCTTGTAGGCTATGTTTGTATGCTTGGTCCCCAGTTGGTAGAACTGTGGAAAGCCTTTTGGGGTACCTCTTGGCAGGAGTCTGACATTGGCTAAGGACAAGGAAGTAAGCTCAGGCAGGAATCTAACATT
>NC_034592.1:95819111-95820932 GCF_900095145.1 Mus pahari | reverse complement strand
TTGCATGTAATTAAAATGGTATAAAAAGTGGGTTGGAAATAAAAATTTGCCTTCAGTCTCAGAATTGACTGGGGTTACGCTACAATGTTGTCTAACTGTCTTTTTTCTTTTTAATCCTCACTTCCGCACTGGAGAACCTGTTGACTGACTGAGCGGGCTTGGTCATAGAACTCTTTGGGAATAGTTAGGAGGTGTGGCCTTATTGAAGGGGGTGTGTCAGTGGGGGGCAGGCCATTCCCAGTGTGACTATCTGTCTCCTACTTACTGATCAAGATGTTAGCTTTCAGCTGTTTCTGCTGCCATGTCTTTGCTTTACTCTCATGCAGCTACCAGGGGTTGGAGTTGGGGGTGGGGGGTGGGAGCAGGGGGTAGGGAGGTGAGAATCTCTAGGAAATCCCAGAGACCTGGAAAAGGGGAGGTTCCCAGGAGTCAATGTGAGTGGCCTTAGCTGAGATGCTTAGCGTGGACATGGAACCTGAAGAGGACACCTCCTGTTGCTAGGTAGGACCTCCAGTGGAGGGATAAGGACACCAATCCACCCAAAAAACTTTTGTCTCAAAATTTGTCCTGTCTAAAAGAAATGCAGGGATGGAGCAGAGATGGAAGAAAAGGCCAACCAAGAACTGACCCAACTTGAAACCCATTCCACGGGCAAGCACCAATCCCTGACATTATTAATGATGCTCTGTTATGCTTCCAGACAGGAGCCTAGCAGAACTGTGTTGCAGGAGGCTCTACCCAGCAGTGGACTGAAACAGATGCAAATACCCACAGCAAACATTAGATGGAGGTCAGGGACTCTTACAGAAGAGTTTGGGGAAGGACTGAAGGTCCTGAAGGGGATGGAAAAGCCACAGGAAGACCAACAGAGTCACCAACTGGACCCCTGGGAGCTCTGAGTCTGAGCCACCAACCAAAGAACACACATGAGCTGGAATGAGGCCCTGGCACATATGTAGCCACTCAGTCTTCCTGGCTGTCTTGTCTGGGCTCAGTGGGAGAGGATGCACCTAGTCTGGCAGAGATTTGATATGCTAGTGTTGGAAATAACAGGAGGGGGGATGGGGCTCACCCTCTCAGAGGAGAAGGGTAGGGAGTCAGGGGGAGGGACTTTTTGAAGGAGGCGCTGGGACAGGGTACAGCATTTGGGATGTAAATAAATAAACTCATTAAAAAAAAAAAAAAGAGCTCCCTTCAGTTGCTTCTTGTCTAGACTGGGGAGAAGCCTTCAATGCCTCTCATTCTCAACGGTGAGTCTAAAGTCAGTGATACCACTGCAAAATAAGCTTTCTTGCAGGTTACAGTCAACAGCAGCATGGATCATGGACTTCTACATGGCCTTATGGTGTCCATGGTTCATGCTGTGACCAAGGGCCACATTGATGGTCTGTGGTCTGTGTCACCACTGAAGGCCATGTGCATGTCTGTGGTCTGTACTGCTGCCTGAAGCTATGTTGATATCCACGGCCCATGTTGTCACTAGAAGGCACATTGGTGTTCGTTGCCTGCCCTGCTATGGGCTATGATGGCGCCTGTGTTCTGTGATGCAGCTAAGGGCTGGGTTAATGTCTATGGTTTGTACTTCCACTGAGACCAGGCTGAAGTCCCTAGGTGGTCCAAGCTGTCTCCAGAAAACATGTGGCTGTTGTTTTGTAACAGCCCAAACAAAAATAAAACAATTAAAAGGAGAAAGGGAGGGAGGAAGAGAGGGAGGGAGGAAGGGAAGGAGAGAGAGAGAGAGAGAGAGAGAGAGAGAGAGAGAACTTTAATACTGGGTTGGGTAAGCTTAAGTGAAAGCTCCCTTCCCCTTCTTTGGGTGGT
>NC_034592.1:95817862-95818872 GCF_900095145.1 Mus pahari | reverse complement strand
AAGCTCCTTTCTCTGTGATAACTCCAGCTGTGTCAAGTTGACACAAAACTAGCCAGTACAATCGACCCCTTGTCAACTTGACACACAACACATCACTAGTAAGCCTCAACCCTTAGTTTCTTATTCATCCCCAAGATCTAAACAACTTTAAAAGTCCCACAGTCTTTATATATTAAAAGTTCAATCCCTTCAAATATCCAGTATCATTAGCAATAGAAATTAAGATTGGAATAAAATAATCTACTATTGCCAAAAAAAAAAAAAGTATAAATGGGGCAATGTAAGTGCTAAGTTCACTGACAACCAATAGCAAATGATTCTCGTGTGTTGTGTGTGTACATGTACATGCATGCATGCATTTTGTGAGCGCATGTACATGCGTGTACTTTGTGTGTGTGCATGTACACGCATCTATTTCTAGTGCAGTGCCATGTTGGCACACTGCAGTTTCCCAAGTTACATTTGTTGGGTTGCATTAAAGAAACAAATCCTGCCTGAGATGCCTCTGTGATCGGCTTCTGCTGAAGTACCCTAACTGCCCCCTATGGTCAGTGTAGGGTGAGATTAGCAAATGGGGGGAAGCCTGACACAAGTACTGCCTCCCACTCCACCCCAACTCCCCACCTCCCACCCCCACCACACCCCCAGCCCTGTCATGCAGCCTCTACAGATCCATGGAGTAGTCTATAGACAAGCAAACTCAGAGCCATCGCCAGGCCCCGAGGGGTGGAAGGGAGTGCTGAAGGGACCAGTAAGCCAGTCCCACATGGCTGGGACACTTTGTGACGCACCTCTAATAGGCGAAATAAAATTGTAGTCACCGCTGTTAAAAAAAAAAAATCCAGTATTTTTTAAAATACAAAGTACTTTAAAATTCAAAGTCTCTTAACTGTGGGCTTCACTAAAAAACTTCCTTCAAGAGGGAAAAATATCAGGGCACAGTCACAGTCAAAAGCAAAAATCAATCTCCAACCATCCAATGTCTGGGATCCAACTCATGATCTTCTGGG
>NC_034592.1:95808237-95817642 GCF_900095145.1 Mus pahari | reverse complement strand
TGTGCTCTCAGAAAACACTTCCCAGAAGATGTCACCTCAATGATGCTGGTCTCTTCTTAACTACTGCTAATTTCTTAACTCCAGCTAACCAACATCAATAGTCCCAGTAAGGAAAAGTTTTCACTTTATTAGTTCTGATATCTTGTTAATCACAGCTGATTCTTCAGCCCCAGCTAAACAGAACCACAGAATCTTCACAATCCAAAACAGCAATGGCCCTGAAAAGAGTCTTTAATCTTCCNTCTGAAATTTCACAAACCAGGCCTCCATCTTCTGCACTGTTGTCAACATCCCACAGAGTTCTTAACACTGAATAGATCTTTTAGCTCAAAGTTCCAAAGTCCTTCCACAGTCCTCCCCAAAACATTGTCACAACCTCCCCAAAAGGTTGTCACAGGAATACCCCACTATGATGGTACCAATTTGTCTTAGTCAGGGTTTTTATTCCTGCACAAACATCATGACCAAGAAGCAAGTTGGGGAGGAAAGGGTTTATTTGGCTTATACTTCTATACTGCTGTCCATCACCAAGGAAGTCAGGACTGGAACTCAAGCAGGTCAGGAAGGGGGAGCTGATGCAGAAGCCATGGAGGGATGTTCTTTACTGGCTTGCCTCCCCTGGCTTGCTCAGCCTGCTCTCTTATAGAATCCAAGACTACTAGCCCAGAGATGGTCCCACCCACAAGGGGCCTCTCCCCCCTTGATCACTAATTGAGAAAATGCCTTACAACTGGATCCCAACTAAAGCTCCTTTCTCTGTGATAACTCCAGCTGTGTCAAGTTGACACAAAACTAGCCAGTACAGAAGTCTATGAGTGTGGGTAGGTGGATTGAAATCAGAAGTATGTCTTCCATATACTTTTGGGATCATGTGTATTTTCTGTTTATACCAGAGATAAGTTATAACAGCAACAACAACAAAAGAATTCTCATGAGAAATCGCTTTGTTACTTTTGTTAAATTTTAACACACCGAATAACTCCGTGTTGTTATTGTAGTTATTTATTTAGTTAGTAAATTTAGTTCAAAATATTAAGTGAATCATGTAATGTACACCATCCTAGAAATAAACACAAAGAAAAGATAGCCCCTGTGCTTTGGAGTTAGCATTGCACCCTCCTCCCCCCATATCACTTTTGATATATTTACGTTGAACTATTTTTTAAAATCTCTATAATGGAAGATGCTCACTTAACCATCTTGATCCTTTTTAGGGGAAAAAACTGGTTGGGTTTCTCCTTGTAGTCTTAATTATAGCACACTTTTTCTGACTTCATTCTAGATCTGTAAGTCTGTTCTTGGAGGAGTTTGAGTTTGGAGGAAAAAAACTGTCAATTTTTTTTTCTTAACATCTTCAAGAATACTTACTAAGGCCTTGGGATGAGAGTTGAAATTTTAAAGAAGGAACCTCTGTCCAAGGGGACATGAGAGCTGGACAGGGGAAGGGATCCTACCTCTGTGGCTCTAAGTGTATATAGTATGCTGGATATAACTGATATAATCCTACCTCTGTGGCTCTAAGTGTATATAGTATGCTGGATATAACTGTTTCATCAATGCCTTCTGGTGTTTGAGAAGCTCAGATTAAACAACAGCAGCAACCTCAGCAGTAGTAACTGGTAAATTCTTCATCATCCTTTGTCCCCTCAAACCAGAGGCCTGGGATTATAGTCACTAATCACTTCCCCTGACTACTGAGTTTTCCATTTGCAGTGAACCTTGGAAAAGCCGAGGACAGGAAAGGACAGAGGGTATTTCCTACTTCCGAAGCACTGCTCTTGTCTGGGCTGTTGTCTTTTGGCATTCTTTGGATGTGCACTCATCTTTCCTAGGGATAATGCTATGAATTTGTGTGGCTGCGGTGAAGGTTGCTCAAAATAAACAGCCTTGAATTTGGCACTGCAGCCCTGTTGGTGGGAGTGTTGTTCAGTAGCTCTTTTGCCTGAGGCAGGCACCCGCCCACCCTCCCTCACACCCCTGTCTAATTTCAGCTGCCTCTGAAGCCAGTCCCTCCCACGACTTCTTTGTCCTAAGGGTTTCTGTTTTCTGGTGGTTGAAGAGCTCTGCTTCATATCCTTTTATTTCAGAGACTGCTATTTGTGTTTTGGTGAAAGATCCAAGAACAAACAACAGAGCCCAGGAAAGAGCTAGATCTGGGACTGTGTGTTTAGCCAGGAGAATTAGTGTTGCCAGTGTAGGATGTGGAAAAGGTAATGCAGAGACCTGTTTGGACATTGATCATGTTCCTCAGGCTTAGCATGGTACCTGGCATCAAGTGACTGCATCATGATTATTCATTGGAAGATAAGTTACATTTATTGATTTTCATGCCATATTTTACAAAAATTATTTGTTTGCTCCCAATCAGAACAAATAATATGAGTAAGATACAAAAATCAGAACCAACGAAAATATAAATAAGGACAAGTAAATAATTTGAGATGCGTTTAAAAAGGAACACTTGTTCTAAAAACCAACTTTTCTGAGGCATAGTCTACTCACAAATATTTTTGATTAAAAAGTTTTCGTCTCTATGTGGCCAGAGAGACAGCTCTGTAAAGTGTTTACAGGTATTGCAGAGAGCCTGAGTTCAATTCCCAGATCCCATGTTGGACTGTTCACAACCATTGTCGGTCCAACCAATTTCAGAGGGATCTGATGCCACTAACTTCTGCAGTGCCAGCACTCACGTACATATGCACCAACAAATACACACTCACACACACACACACACACACACACACACACACACACACACACACACACACACACTTTAAAACAGTAATTCTTATTTTTCATTTAATTCTTATTTTTCATTTACTTATTCTGTGGGTGTACCATGACATGCCTATACATGCCAGAGGACAGCTTGTGGGAATTCATTCTCTCCTTCCACATGAGGCCCAAGGATTGAACTCAGATTTCCGTGTAGCCTCAGTATTCTCTAAGGGCTACATCTTTTATAACTACAGTACCACGGTGAAACCAGGAAACCAGCTTTGATGGATTTTGTGTATGGTTCTTTGTTATTGCAGCACATGTGTGAACTTGGGAGCCCATTGAATTGAACTTGGGGCCCCTGCAATAGCAGTGTGTACTCCTAATTACCGAGCCAACCTTCCAGTACCATAATAATAAAATCTTTTAAATAAAAACATTGCAGAGTAGATTCCGCGTTAGTAATGTTGGCTTGTAGAACAACTTTTTTTTTTTTTTAAATCTACCTCTTAAGTTGTCTATTTGTTCTTATTTATATTTTTCCAGTCCCACCTCAGTCAGGATGCAGAGTTATCTGTGTTTTCAAAGATCTCTTTGTGCTTCCTCTCTGTGGTCACAGCTGTCTTCCCCTCCCACGACACCTAATCCTGGCAGCCATGAGCTGGGTTAGTCTTCTTTCCATCACCGAGTTCACACATCAACTGAGAGTGTTGTGTGAATAGATCGATCAGACAGATATGTCTCTTGACTTGATTTTCATTTAATGGAATGCTCTCCAGAGCTGTGTGCTTCAGTACTGCATTTCTATTTTTTCAAATTACCATTTGGTATTCCATAAAATGGATTTATCACAGTTTATTTAACCATACATAGATCAATGGGCATATTGATTGTTCCCAGGTTTTGGTAATTCTAAAGCCAGGGTGCTCGGATATAGGCTTTTGAAAATTTTCACTTCTCTAGAGTCTTTGTACCCAGGGAAATAATTGCTGGCTTTTGTGGTATTTATTTAGTTTTCTGTTACTCTGAGACAGGCCCTGTATTGTACAGGTCAGACTCAAACTTACTATCCGATCAGGCTGGCCTTGAACTTGTGATCCTCCTGGCTCAGCCTCCCAAATAACTGGGATTGGTATGTTTAGTTTTATAAGAAACTGTCAAACTGTGTTCAATCTTTTATGTTACCACCCACACCATCCAGTTGTTCCACATCTTTGGCAGCATTTGGTATTGGATTTTTGTACTATTAATCAATCAATCAATTAATTTCTTTATGTGTATGTACATCTGTGCACGTGGAGACCAGAGGTGGACCTCGAGATGTCATCTTTTGAGAAAATGTCCATTTCCTGTACCTGCATTGCACCATTTCTTAGCTAGGCTTGTTTGTCTGTGAAATCTGGGGCTCTGCCTGTCGCTGGGGTTAAAGATGTGGGCCACCAACCAAGGTTTTATGTGAATGATGGGGATCTAAACTGAGATTCCTCATGCATGTGAAGCAGACACTTTACTCACAGAGCCATGTCCCCAGCCTGTTCATTTCTATGTTAACTACTATTAGGTGGTGGTAGTAGTTGTTGTTGTTGTTGTCGTTTCTGCTTTGTGATCTTATTTGCATTTCTCTAGTGGGTAGTGGTAGTGATATCTCTCATTGGTTCTTAAAGTTTCCCCCCAAATTTCTTTCTTTTAAACAATGAAACCAACTGAGACCATAGTTCACTTCTCCTGCTTAGCTCTAATTAACGCCCATCTTCGTTTCCCTCTCTCCAGCATCTCACACCTACAGGAGCCTGAAGTGGGAGGACATGATAAGGAAGAAGTTCTCTCATTCTCAGCTCTTGTCCTCTCTTGTAGGAGACATGGACATCCTTGTGCTCATAGATAAGCACCAGGGAAAACAGGAATGTTAAACACACAGGGCCGTCTTTTCAAAGGGAGAGTTGTAGAACTCGTCTTATGCCCAGAAGGCTGGGAACAGAGGTGGGTCCTAGCCTGGTGACCTTTGCACTATCTGTATGACGAAACCACACCAGATCCTCCTCAAGACCCTTAAGAAGTCACATGTCATCAGTCTATAGAACACATCTTTATGGAAGATGTCACATGTACTTTGAAAAGAGTTTTGATGTAGTCCTACCTGGAGCTTTATTGTGCACCTGGGTTTGAGTTAATTATCACCAGAAAACTGCCCCCTCCCCAGTTGTACTGTACTTAACTATCTTAAAATAAACTTCCCAGTGACAAACTCTTGATGTTGAACCAACACTGGCTGCTGAGTCATGTTGAACCAGACTACTTTCTTCCCTCACTTGCACGATGCTCTGATGGTGATGGTGGTCTTAGAGACCATCTGCACACTTTCTGAAGCCCTTCTACTTGCATATCTCTGTCTTTTCTGAAGACCTCCCATCCCCAGATTTCTGTCCTTTCTGATTACTCATTTTTAGACACAGAGGGTGCTATCACTCAGGATGACCTGTGTCTCATCAAGATAACTGACAGCATCAGGTGTTGGGGCTTCTGTAACAAAGCCTGGGCAGGACTTCAAGTTCCTTTCCTGCAGCCAATGGGGACAGTTCAGCTTCCTGGAATTATGAAGATAAGCAACCCAAAGGCATCCTGTTTCTTAGCTTCTTGGCTTTCTTGGTGGAGAAGTAAGGTACACCATCTATTCATACCATTTCCATATCTTTTTTTTTAATTAATATTTTCACTTGTGAGTTCTGACTTTTGTTGTTGGAGGTTTTTTGTTTGTTTTTGTTTTTGTTTTTTGTTCTGAGTTGTTTGTTTTTGAGACAGGGTCTTAGTTTAGGTTGCTTTCAAATTAACTGTGTAACTCAGGCCATAAACTTCATTTCTCAAATTCTAGGATTGTACGCATGCGCTGCTAACTGTGGAGATGGTTGGTAACATTTTCATATCTGTACACGGTGGTTCTTTGATCAGTTTCACCCCTTGCCTTCTTCTGCTCCTCATCTCCCCTCCCCCTCCTTTCCTTTTATATTATATAAATCTAAATCTAAATTTACATAGTGATGGAAGACTTGCAGTGCTTTGAGCTCTCACCTTTCTGCAACTGATACCGTCTTCTTCTTGTACCAAAGGCCACACAGAAGAATCTTAAAAGCAGCCACTGTGAAGACCAGGCGTAGACCTCAGCTCTGAAGCGCCAGTACCAGAGCCTTCCCACAGGCCTGCTTCCTTCACTGTGGTCCACATGGCAACTGAACAGCCCCTCTCTTTGGGAACCCCAATGGTCATTCAGATCTTGTTGATCCTATTCTAATAGAGCAAGACACCATCAGGCTGTATGCCCATTCTACGTAGGGTCCAGGTCAGAGAGGGATTCCCAGGTTGGAAGTTGGAGACCCAAACATGTGATGCTGATGATGCTTTCCACAGCCATGCTGCACATCACAGTCATGGCTGGGGACTCCGTTACCTTTTTGAAGCACTCTTGAGGACAAGATCTCTGGAATCTTCTGCATAGTTGTCCTTGACATGAGCCTGTTAGGACTTACTTCAAATGACTTTCATGTCCTAGTCCTTCTGGACTCTTCTCATGGAGGAGCTGCAGGTGGAGCGGATGTGGTTAGTATGGTCATCGGAAAGATGGAGATAGGAGAAGGTTTACTTTCCACCATACTGGAAATCCCAGAAGGTCCTACTTTAGTTTCCTGTTGAGTCTTATAGCCTCAAATCTTCTGGACAGAATGGGGCACCCACTCAGTTGTGAATGGTCTGACCTTTTGCACCTCTTCCCCTGTCTTTCTCTAACTGAGAAGCTTCAGCCCAGAGCTGACCCCTGTTAGTTCCCCTCTGTGCCCCCATGCCCTCTGAGTCCTAACACACTTCTGGCTGAGCTCTGCAGACTCCCTTTCTCATCCCCCAAGTTGAGAAGACTCTGATCTCTACCCTACCCTTCCAGGGAAACCCTCACATCTTTTTGCTCTTCCCACAGACACCTCTTTCGTGCTCCCCCAGGGCATGGCCATCTGCCAGTGCTACTCTGAGGTTTTTCCTCATTCTTGGTCAACTCTTGGGACTCAGTGTTCCGGGTGTCTGTGTCCAGGTGTTTCTGTTCACAGTTTTGCCCTGTTGTTTTCTGCGTCAAATTGAAGAATGACCTGATCATCCAAACAATGCCCAGTGAAGAACTGCACAGATCCATCTTGGGATCTCACTGTGAGGCTGTAAAGAAGAGGACCCACTGGCCATGCCCAGTTGTGCAGAGAAGCTGGTCTGTCCAGGGACATCAGGACATGGAACAGTCCCTCAGCAGCCACTAGTATTAACCCATCAACATGGTGCAGTAGTTGACTCTCAACTTTGGAAATGCATCTTCTATCTTCTTAGTAGCCATGGCCAGTCTAAGGGCTGGAGGTAGCTAGATTAGGACAGACTACAGACAAATCATGGTTTGCTTTGCTCATTGAAAAAGTTCATACTGTTGGGCAAGGGTTGAAAAGGGAATACTGTAAGTACTTTTTTCTATTATCTGTAAATAAAAATTTAATTAATTGTTGGGCTGTGGTGGTGAATGCCTTTAATCCCAGCACTTGGGAGGCAGAGGCAGGTGGATCTCTGAGTTCAAGGCTAGCCTGGCCAACAGAGCAAGTTCCAAGACAGCTGTGGCTATACAGAGAAGCCCTGTCTCAAAAACCAAAAAAACCAAACTAAACCAACCAACCAAACAAACAAAAAACTTAAACCAAACTAAATCAAAGAAAAAAAACCCAAAAATTAATTTTTAAAAATAATGCTCATTATTTGAGAGTTTTATATATGTTTTGATAATATTCACCCTCTCACCAATCCTCCCGTATAGCTTATGAGTGTGTGAGTGTGTGTAGGGTATATGTATTTATTTGCACATGTGTGCAGGTGCATGCACCCATATGAGTTTGGAGGCCAGAATAGGAGTTTGCTCTGTCACTCTCCAAATATTCTCTTGGACTAGGTTCTCTCCTAGAATGTAGGAGTAGGCTGGCAGTTAGAAAGCCCCAGAGGACCCCTCTCTCATGACTGAATAGCATCCTTGGATCCCAACTTTGTCAGCACTGACTGTGCTTTGTTTATTGCCTCTATCGTCATTGGCCAGAAGGAAGGAAGGAAGGAAGGAAGGAAGGAAGGAAGGAAGGAAGGAAGGAAGGAAGGAAGGAAAGAAGGGGCGTGAGTTTTGGAGCATCTCAGCACCATTACTGCTCTTTATATAAAATGTTTGAAGGGGCTTATTTCAAGTTTTTCTTAGGTGGGAAAAGCACCTTGTCGACTGGTTATTCAGAAGAGTTACACTAGGTGGCAGTAACACTCTGTTACCATCAAACCCACAGTTGTACTAAGGGATAAGTCAAGGGAAATGCTCCACTGAAACCAGATCTACCGGATGAAGCAACTAGCCTACTTTCTATGATGTTTCAGAAAGCTGTGCTGCTTAGGGCATTCTGCACATGTTGGTCTCCACTGGAGTGGGAGGAATCTGCAATGCTGAACCAGAGGCACCGGGAGGAGTTCTGTGAGGAGATAGAAGCAACCATACCATACTTACCAGGCAGGTGATAAACATGCAGAATTATTATCCTTCATTTTCAGACAAAGGGTCCAGGCTGAAGGTATTTGTGGCAGAACTCAAATTCATATTAAGTAAGTAGAACTTTCTCAAGCATGTGCTCTGAATGGCTTTAATAAATTACTCAAATGAACATGAATTTTTTCTAAAAAGAGAGAACAAAGGGATGAAAAGAGATGTCACCCCTTCACTCTATCAAGAGAGATGTGGTAATGCACTTAAGTGTTAGAAGTGTTGGGGGGGGGACCAAAACAACCCAAGCAGTCATGAGAGTCTGACAAAGCAAGATCTTTATTTGAATTAAGGAATAAAACTGATCAGTCAGAGACAACAGCACTCCTCAGAAACTGACTGTGTCCCAAAGTCTTAGTTACTACTTAAGCAGAAAAGTTATAAGGCACATAAGCATCTATGCCAAGGTACAGCTACAAGTTCATCAGTCAGAATCATTTGTTCTTGTCCTGGTTAAGAACAATCATTATGTTCGAGGGACAAAAGAGGAAAGAGAGGAAAGTCCCCAGCTCCCTCAGAATCTGGGAACTTGACCTTCATTTCACCTTATGATCAAAGTGGAGTCTGAAGACAAAATGGCAGTACTTAGGGTAAATCTCATTTGTTTGACCCCAGCAAAAGGACTAGACTACAGACTTCAATTGTGTAGTGCTTGGACTCCTCTTGGTCAAGAGGTAGATAATACCTTATTACAAGAAGAGATAGAACAGATTGATTGTCTAATATTTAGGACAGAAGGGGAATGATGCAGATGAAGAAAAGAGATCCTCTGTGCTTGGAAATTATCTCCTGATTGCTTAGTTATATTCTCATTATGACAGCAGCAGTACTATCACCATGATCAACCACCTCCGCCTCCACCTTCACCACCACCTCTACTACCAGCAGCAGCAGCAGCAGCACCACCTCTGCTGTCACCACCACCACCACCACCTCCACCACCACCACCTCTGCCTCCGCCTCCACCACTGTCACCGCCACCACCTCCACCTCCACCACTACCACCTCCACCTCCACCACCACCATCACCATCAAACACAACTAACATCATCATTGAAGCATCATCTTTAACACCAGCAGCAGCAGCACCACCACCACCTCTGCTG
>NC_034592.1:95802032-95808154 GCF_900095145.1 Mus pahari | reverse complement strand
CACCTCTGCTGTCACCACCACCACCACCACCTCCACCAGCAGCAGCAGCAGCAGCACCACCTCTGCTGTCACCACCACCACCACCACCTCCACCACCACCACCTCCGCCTCCGCCTCCACCACTGTCACCGCCACCACCTCCACCTCCACCTTCACCACCACCTCTACTACCAGCAGCAGCAGCACCACCACCACCTCTGCTGTCACCACCACCACTACCACCTCCACCACCACTGCCTCCGCTTCTGCCTCCACCACTGTCACCGCCACCACCTCCACCTCCACCACCTCCACCACCACCACCATCACCACCATCACCATCAAACATCACCAACATCATCATTGAAGCATTATCTTTAACAACATTATACTAATTGTCTGGCTGTGTTTGGAACAGTGCTGCTAGGTGGCACCAAGACATCCAGGTTCAAATCTCCTGTACATACTAATAATGTGACATGGAACAAATTACTGAACTCAGTGGTTTCAATTCCCATCACTACAAGGGGATAGTTGCATCACTTAAAAATGGGGTTGTTTGATGTTCATGAGTTGGTCTGTGTGGTTTACAGCAAGTACTAAGTGAGAACAGTAATTAAAGTGAGGAAACAAGGCACACAGCGTATGTAACTTGCTCAAGGTCATGAAAGTAATTAATGATACGGTTAGGGCTTAAACCTGGGCAGGTTATATATACAGTTCATATTCTTAACCACCAAGCAGGTCTCACTAGACAACTAAGATTCTATTTTTAGTGGAGAAGTAAGAAGGCATGATAAGAGGAAGAAACAGCTCACTTGTTTACTTATTTATATTTATTCATTCAATCCTTTTTTTCTTTCTGTTTCTGAACTCAATTGCTCTTCTATGTGGTTTATAAAATCAACTCAGTTTTATTAACCTAACCGTCCTAATTTAGTACTGAGGTGGAGTTCTATTCAATTCATCTCTGCAGCCAGTTGTTTTCTTGATATTATTGAAACTATTCCACTTAATTTCAAAACCAAGAGTCATATTTTTGCACATGAACTCGTCATTTAATGAACAGGATAAAGTGAATGTGACCATCTTTTTATGATTATTATTTACTGAAGAATTGCACGACAGTCCAAATACTAAAATTTTCTCCATTTTTTTCTTTCCTTCTTTTGAGGCAGAGTCTTGCTATGCAGCCCAGGGTAGTCTTGAGTTTACAATCCCACCTCGACCTCCTGAGTGCTGGGACAGATGAGAGGTGTGCTTTGGTAGCTGTTTTGTTTCCTACTCAAAGGTAGGACGGTCATATATGCTTTTTCCACAAAAGGAAATTGCTCCTGCTGACATAAGCATCTACGTCTCCAGACTCTAGAACCTACAGTGAGTGTCAAGTTAAACATCTACTTCTGGTTGCTTTTTTTTTTCTTTAAAGAAACTTTAAATTTTTTTTTTTAATTTAAAAAACATTTTTTATGTCTGTGAGTACATTGTAGCTGTACTGATGGTTGTGAGCCATCACGTGATTGCTGGGAATGAAGATTGCTTGCTGAGGCTGGCCCCACTCGCTCAATTGGCTCCCGAGAGCCGGGCTGCCGCAGTGAGTAGAGCCATGGCAGGCAAACTCCCAGCCCAGGGTCCTCGGCCTAGTTGCTTATTTTATTTATTTATTTATTTATTTATTTATTTATTTATTTATTTAGTTGCTTATTTTTAAGACAAGGTAAAGTATGTACTATGAAAGGGCATTGACCTTCTTTTCTTCAGGTTTCTCTCCATTTCCATCCCTGTAATTCTTTCAGACAGGAACAATTATGGGTCAGAGATTGACTGTGGATGGCAACCCCATCCCTCACTTGATGCCCTGTCTTCCTGCTGGAGGTGGGCTCTGTAAGTTCCCTCTCCCTACTGTCAGGCATTTTATCTAAGGTCCCTCCCTTTGATTCCTGAGAGTCTCTCACCTCCCAGGTCTCTGGTGCATTCTGGAGGGTCCCCCAAACCTCCTATTTCCTGAGGTTGCCTGTTTCCATTCTTTCTGCTGACCCTCAGGGCTTCAGTCCTTTCCCTCACCAAATACCAGATCAGGTTCCCCTCTCCCCACCATCTACTTTCCCTCCCAGGTCTTTCCTCCCTCTGAACTTGAGATGGCTTTCTTCTCTCTCCCAAGTGGGACTGAAGCATCCTCACTTGGGCACTTCAGCTTGTTGACTTTTTTGAGTTCTATGGACTGTATCTTGGGTATCCTGTATGTTTTCCCCCTTTGGCTAATATCCACTTATTAGTGAGTACATATCATACATGTCCTTTTGGGTATGAGTTACCTCACTCAGGATGATATTTTCTAGTTCCATCCATTTGCTCACAAACCTCAGGATGTCCTCATTCTTAATAGCTGAGTAGTATTCTACTGTGTAAATGAACCACATTTTCTGTATCCATTCTTCTGTCATGGGACATCTAGGTTGTTTCCAGCTTCTGGCTATCACAAATAAGGCTGCTATATTGGAACATAGTGAAACAGGTGCCCCTGTGGCATGATGGGGCATCTTTTGGGCATATTCCCAAGAGCGGTATAGCTGGGTCTTCAGGTAGCCAAAGTGGGATCCAGTTCCAGTAGAAAGACAGAGCATCAAGTAGAGTGATGGAGTTGCCATCCCAGAGTCAAAACTCTGACCCAAAATTGTTCCTGTTGGAAATAACTTCAGGGACAAAAATGGAGAAGAGCTTGAGGAAAAAAAGGTTCAGCAACAGGCCCAAAGTGGGATCCAGCTCAAGGGGAGGTCCCAAGGCCTGATACTATTACTGAGGCTATGTAGTGCTCACAAAAAGGTACCTATCAATGACTGCCCTCTGAAAGACCCAACAAGCAGCTGATAGAGTCAGATGCAGATATTTGCACACAACCAATGGACAGGAGCAGCTGACCCATGTTGTTGAATTAGGGAAGTCGGAAAGAAGCTGAGAAGAGCGATTCTATAGGAGGACCAGCAGTCTCAATTAATCTAGACCCCTAAGATCTCTCAAACACTGGACCACCAAACAGACAGCATACTCCAGCTGATATGAGGCCCCCAACACACACACACTAGAGAACTTCTTTGTTCATTCAGAGATGATGCACCTAACTCTCAAGAGACTGGAGGCCCCAGGGAGTTTAGAGGTCAGGTGGGGTGGGGAGTGGGGGCATCTACGTGGAGATGGGGCGTGGGTGGGGAGGAGGTGTGGGATGTGGAGCAGTCAGAGGGTGGATGGGGGTGCAGGGAATGGAATATGGGGTATAAAAAATAAATAAAGAAGGGGCATTGAGCTTTGTGTAAGTTTCAGCCTCCCCCACTTTTCATTCTCCTCCCCACCCTCCTCTTCCTCTTCTTCTTCTTCTTCTTCTTCTTCTTCTTCTTCTTCTTCTTCTTCTTCTTCTTCTTCTTCTTCTTCTTCTTCTTCTTCTTCTTCTTCTTTTTTTTTCGAGACAGGGTTTCTCTGTATAGCCCTGGCTGTCCTGGAACTCACTCTGTAGACCAGGCTGGCCTGGAACTCAGAAATCCACCTGCCTCTGCCTCCTGAGTGCTGGGATTAAAGGCGTGAGCCACCACGCCCGGCTCCTCTTCTTTTTGAGACAAAAAAACTCACTATGTAGTCCTGGCTGGCCCAAGACTCACTTTGTACTCCAGGCTGACCTCAAACTCATAGAGATCTGCCTGCCTCTGCCTCCCGAGTGAAGGAATGAAAGGCGTGGGTCACCACACCAGTGAAATCTTGTCTTAATTAAGACACCTAGAAACAGACAGGAAGGCTATATACCTCAGACGCCAGTGGTCTGGGACCCTCAGACCATGTAGGCTCTAGTCATAGACTGCGGAAAGGTGACCCAATAATTAGACATGCTGTTCATTTTGAGACAAGGAAGTCTTGGGGATTTTCTTTCCTTAGACCTTTCCATTCTGTGAGTCTTAAGTCAACATGAGTTCATTGCGATTTGAACTGAGTCTCCTTCAGTGTTGGTCATTCTAAGCAGCATTTTGAGCATTCTTTCTTAAGGAGGTCCTGCTTTCTCTCCAGGAGGATTTGCTGTAGTGGAGGATTCACTACCCATTAAAAAAAAAAATGTAAGGTGACTGTATAACATCATTTCTTAGGTAAACCAGTGCTCTCAATAGAAAGTAATGTTGTTTACATGTTAACAGGTTTACCTTCTGGAATAGAAGTCCATGTGGTAGGGGCTGGAGAGATGGCTCAGCGGTTAAGGGCACTAACTGCTCTTCCAAAGGTTCTGAGTTCAAATTCCAGCAACCAAATGGTGGCTCACAACCATTTGGTTGCTGGGAGATCTTATGCCCTCTTCTGGTGTGTCTGAAGGCAGCTACAGTGTACTTACATATAACAATAAATCTTTGACTCAGAGCAAGCAGAGATCCTGATTTCAATTTCCAGCAACCATATAATAGCTCATAACCATCTATACAGCTACAGTGTACTCATATACATAGATAAATAAATAAATAAATAAATAAATATTTTTTTTAAAAAAGAAATCCATGTGTAATTAGTGTTCAGAGTAATTTCAAAATATGGTTAAATGCTAACATTTCCTTGACACATTCAACCAAATATGAAAACAGTGAACAGTCTTAGATTCCCCTCATGTTAGTGGCAGGGACCTGAGCTTGGCACACCAGTGACTGAGCTGTGAACCAGAGAGGTTTGCGCCGAGTCACATGGCCCCTGGCCTCCTGATGCTAAGCTTGTCCTGGCTCGGATGATGATGGAGTATTTCTTGAGCTAGAAAATGTTCCTGGGATAAAAAGTTGGCTGTTTTCTGGCAATGGTACAAGAATCCCTTTAGCAAACATTTCTTAACCAAAGAAATACTCCACCCGGAGATGACCCAACCCTGACCAGAAGCTTCTGTCCTTATATTCCTGACCAAAACCAACAGGATGCCTTATTGAGCAGTCTTGCCAACATTGCTCACTTGGTGTGCATTCTGAAGGACTCTATTGTGGACCAGTAAAATCAGATCGTGTGGAACAGCAGCCATGCCCGGCTGATGGCGGTGGAGGAACCAGTATGTTTACAGTGTGGACTCTGACAACAGAGGCAGGATTGAAATCCATCAGGAAGCCCACATCTCTAGCTCACTTGGCGTCTCCAGAGCTGTCTAGGATTTTTGTGCTCTATTCAAAAGCAATGCGACCAAGACAAAGAAGGGCTTTGAGTACATCTTGGCCAAGCTACAAGGTGAGGCCCCGTTCCAAAACACTTGTTGATACAGCCAAAGAAGCCAAAGAGAAAGCAAAGGAGACAGCTGGGCAGCTTCATAGAAGACCAAGGGCCTAGCCAACAAGGCAGCCACTGAGCAGCCGCCGCCGCCGCTGCCGCAGCTTGTGTTGCCAGCTAGCCAGTGCTACTCTACCCACTTCCTCTCTCTTCTCCCCACTGTACTTGATCCTTAAACATCATCCACCAGCCCTCTCTGCTGTCTGGGTGGTAGGTTCAGCATCTGCAGTTCACCAGGCTCAGTGCCCACGCTGAACCCACCCTGCTTGCTACCCCATTGGGCAGCTGATACCAGGGCAGAGAGATCAGTGACTTGCCCAAGGTCACAAGCAGTGCATAGGTGAAGTGGTAATATGCCATAGTCTGTATGCTCCACAAGGGTAGGTCCCTTGCTATATTTTCTGATATGCCCCAAGTACTCTGAACAATATTAAGCACATAAGAAGTACTCATAAATACTTGATTTGATTGCTTCCCAATAAAATGCTTAACGCCTTTTATATACATATCTCTTGACTTCTTCCTTCCTTCCTTCCTTCCTTCCTTCCTTCCTTCCTTCCTTCCTTCCTTCCTTCCTTCCTTTCTTTCATGTATGTGGGTACACTGTCACTGTCTTTAGACACAAGAAGATGACATCGGATGCCCATTACAGATGGTTGTGAGCATGTGGTTGCTGGGAATTGAACTCAGGACCTCTGGAAGAGGAGTCAGTGCTCTTAACTGCTGAGCCATCTCTTCAGCCCTAATGTCAAGGTTCCACCAAGACTTGAACTTGTATGACTGGATTCAGAGTCCAGAGTGCTAACCATTGCACTATGGAACTCCCACCCTCCTCTCTCTCTCTCTCTCTCTCTCTCTCTCTCTCTCTCTCTCTC
>NC_034592.1:95778785-95801439 GCF_900095145.1 Mus pahari | reverse complement strand
TTTTTCTTTTTCTTTTTCTTTTTCTTTTTCTTTTTCTTTTTCTTTTTCTTTTTCTTTTTCTTTTTCTTTTTCTTTTTCTTTTTCTTTTTCTTTTTCAAGACAGGGNTTTTCTGTGTAGCCCTGGCTGTCCTGAAACTCACACTGTAGACCAGAATGTCCTAGAACTCAGAGATTTGCCAGCCTCTGCCTCCTGAGTGCTAGGATCATAGGTGTGTATCACCACCACCCAGCTACAGTTTTTCAAATATATATATTGATTATGTTTTTCCTCTCTCCTATTTTCTTTCAGAATCTACCCACTCTACTACCCACTTAACTTTATGTCCTCTCTCTTTCAAGAAAAAAATCAAAACAAGCAAGTTGAAGACCAATAAGACAAAAAGAGGAGCGGGGGGAGGGAGGGGAACAAAAATGAAATTAAAGTTTGTAAAACAAAGCGCAGAGCTCACTTTGTGTTTGGTAACTACTTCTGTGCACGAGGACTGCCCTAGAGTGTTGATGTACCCAGTGACACTCCATTGGAGAAAACTGATTTTTCTTTTTGGGTATCAGTTGCAAATGACTTCTTGGTTAGGGTTGAGACCTTATGCCCACTTTCTCTTGTCAGTAGTAGGTTCCCATCTGGCTCCCAACTGTGCAGGCCTTGTGTGTACTCCTGGCCTCTGTGAGTTCATATGTGCATTAGTCCTGCCTTGTCTGGGAGACACTGCTTCCCTGGAGTCATCATTACCTCTGGATCTTACAGTATTTCAATCTTCTCTTCTGCAAAGATCACTTAGCCCTGAGGTTAGAGGTTTGGTGAAGAAATACCATTTAGGAATGAGTGCTTCAAAGTGTCACTCGCTATATGTTGTCCAGTTGTGAATCTCTGTGTTAATTTCCATCTGCTGCCATATGAGGATTCTCTCATGAGAGTTGAGTGAGGTACTGATCAGTAAATCATTAAGGATCATTTTATTGCTATGTTCATTAAGCAAGAATAATAGTAATATCTTTTCCCCTAGGTTGGTGGCCTATGTAGTCCTAAGTTTTTGACCATGTTAGCAGTGTCAGGAATGGGTTCCAACTAACAGAGTGGGCCTTAAATCCAATAAAAAGAAGTGGTTGGTCTTAGTTAGGGTTTCCATTGCTGTGGAGAGACATCATGACCAAGGCAACTCTTATTAAGAACAACATTTAATTGAGGCTGTCTTACTGGTTCAGAGGTTTAGCCCATTATCATCAAGAGCATGGCAGTGTCCAGGGAGATGAGGGGCTGGGGGAGCTGAAAGTTCTACATCTTGATCCAAAGGCAAACAGGAAGCTAGGAGGAGGGTTTAAAAGCCCATTCTTGCAGTGACATACTTCCTCCAGTAAGGTCACACCTACTTCATAATATATATGATAAATATATTTTAAATATATCAACATATAAAATAAATATATTTCATATATTAAATATATATTTATATATCCATATATTATAAATATTTATATGTATATAAAATATATATGAAAACATATACTTATTTTAGGGATCTTCTACAGTAGTAGGTTTCCATATGTTTTTTTCAAATGGCCAAAAGTGTTAGTTGTTCCTTCCTGTATTCCCTTTTTTACCCTTCTCATCCATCCACTCTTTATTTAATCCTCTTGTTCTGTTTCCACTTTGGGAGATTCTTCCTCTGACTGGTCACTTACTAGGTACTTAACCTCCGTGGTTGTGAGGATTGTAGCTTGGATATTGAAGGCTTAAAAGCTAACACGCTTTAAAGAGAAAACATATAATTTTTGTCTTTTTGTTGGCTATCTCACCCAAGATGCTTTTTTTTCTAGTTCTATTCAATTACATGCATATTATATAGCTTTATTTTTGTTAGCAGCTGAATAACTTTCTATTGTATAAATCTACCACATTTTCATTGTCCATCCATCAGATGATGGACATCTAGCATGTTCTCAGTTTCTGGCTATTATAAGTAGAGCAGTAATGAACATGGATGAACCTGTTTCTGGAGTGAGACATAGAGTCCATTGGGCATATGCCCAAGAGTGATGTAGCTGTATGGTGAGGTAGATCCACTCCCAGCTTTCAGAGGAATCACCACACTGATTTCCAGAATGGCCGTCTAAGTTTGCACTCTCACCAGCGATGAAGAAGTGTTCTCCTGTCCCTACGTCCTCCCTTTCTTGTGTTTGTTTTCCTGTTCATGGCCACTCTGCCCAGTGTAAGATGAAATCTTAAAGCAGTTTTAATTTTCATTTCCCTGATGGCTAAGGATGTTTAAGTGCTTCTCAGCCATTTGTGGTTAAATTTTTGAGAACTCTATGTTTAGGTTTCCATACTGGTTGGTGTGTGTGTGTTGCTGTTTTTTTGTTTTTGTTTTTGTTCTTTCTGTATTCTGGATACTAACTCCTTTCTAAGATGTATAATTGGTAGAAATATTTTTCTATTTTGAAGGCTGCCACTTCACTGGAATAATGGTGCCCTTTGGTGTACTCCCAGATAGGCTTTAGGAGATCCCACTTATTAAATGCTGGTGTAATGGCTGTGGTATCAATGTTCTGTTCAGAAAGTTCTTTCCTGTGCCAATTAGTTCAAGCCTATTCCCCACCCTTGATACATCTGGAGTTGAGTTTTGTGTAGAGTGATATGTATGGATCTATTTTCATTCTTCTGTATGCAGCTGTTCAGTTTGATCAGGGTCCTTTTTTTTTTTTTTTTAAAAATAATTTCTATGTCTCTTTTTCAAAGTTGTTATTTAAAAATTCTTCCTCATCTTTGAGTATTCAAATCTGGTCTTAGCTTAAATAAATTTCTCAGGGAAAGCTTTCTTGTTTTTCAACATTTATTTTATTTTATTTTTTTTGGAAATTTCATACATGAATATCATACTTACATATCATTTCCATTCAACTACTTCCCAGCTACTTTCCCCATGTTCCTCCTCGTCCTTTTAAGTTAATGACTTCTTAATTTTTATTTATGTATATGTACATATGTAAGTACAGTCTACTGAGTCTATTTAGACTTGCCCATATGCTCATGTGTTTAGAGATGTATTTAGGTATTAGATTAGCCTATCTGAGAGTTTATACTCAGAAAAGACTGGTTCTTCCTCTCTTAGCAGTCATTAATTTGCCTGTAGCTAGGGGTAGAGTCTTGTGGGATTTCCTCTACCCACACTGGGGTGTTGACTAGTGTTGTCTTTGGTCAGATATGAACCATATTGTTAAGATGTCATGGGTTTAGACAGCTCTCTGACGTATATAGAAGGCATTATGTTACAGCCATCATCTTGACACTCTGGCTTTCACAGTTTTTCTGTTCTCTCTTCTGTGGTGTTCCCTGAGTCTTAGGAGTAGGAGCTCTGTTGTAGATGAATCATTTGGGCATGGACATTCCATTGTCAGTCATTCTTTGCATTTTGACAAGTTACTGCATTTTGTAATGATCTCTGTCTCCTGCAAAAAGAGCTTCTTTAACAGGGGCTGAGCTACACTTATCTTTGGATGTAAAGCTAGGTATTTATAATGCAGTTGGGAATTATACTTGCTTAGGAAAATGTCAACAGTAGGTTCTCTTCTAAGGTCCATGACCTCACCAGTCATGAGTAGTTGATTGGTTTTAAAATATCAGCATTAATTCCCTGCTACTGAGTGTGCCTTAATTCTGAATGGATGACTGTTGTTTACCTCCAAGATCTAAATGCCACTAAGTGGCATCTCTTGCCATGCTGGTTATGGTTTGTGATTCATAGAAGTCACAAATAGGTAGGATTGTCACTTGATTTTTTTTCCCCTCAGTGACTCACATAGCATCGTGAGATGCTTGAGGACCAGTCCTCAGGGAGGAGGATTTCTGGTCAGCTTCACCTCAATTCTTCCAAGTACTCCAAGTTTGAAGTGTGTAGTGTCTTCAGCACCAGAGTATTACTTCAGGAATTGGAAGGCAAACAAAAAATATCTATATTGTTTTGAGAGTCTCTTGGACTTCTTTAACCACCAACTTTAAGGTTCCCATGTCTAGCACTAATTTTGTTTGTAGAGGGAGTCTTCTTAGATAGTTTATGGCTTTTGTTGGGAGCATTATCATCTTAAATGATAAAACTTAATTTAAACTATATACAATCTTAAAGTATATACAAACTTACATGTTATATTTGTATTTTAAAGAAAATACAAATACCTTCAGGAACCAAAATAATTAGGAATAAATCTAATCAAGGGGGTGAAAGACCTCTGCAATGAAAAAATTAAATCTCTGAAGGAACAGAGACATAGGAATGGACTTTCTGAAGGACACTCCAATACTCAGGAAGCTAGGCCAGCAATTGACACTGATCCCAGGAAACTAAAAAGTTTCTGCATAGCTAAGGAAACAGTCAACTGAGTGAAAAGGAAGAGGGAGGGACACTACCAATTATACATCTATTAAAGGATTAATACTAACTATATGGAAAGAACTAAAAAAACAAAATTCTAAGGGATCATAATAAATAACCCAATTTAAAATTGTGTTACAAAATCATTTATGTATGAAGCTTGGGGAAGGAAATGTCTTGGTTTTACTCAGAGGGAAGAGCCTGTGCCAGCAAGTAGCTGCTGCTCCACCCACATGGACAAAGGAGTCCCTACCTAGCCAGCGGGGAGGGAGAAAATGTTCTCACATGCATTTTTCCTGCAGACTTGTTTTGGGAGAGCACAAGATGAAGTACACCGACTCCTTGGTCAATTTTGATGCATTCTCAAGGAAATGCTCTAAGAGACAGACGACTGCATCTGCAAAGGAGAAATTCAGACCTGAAGATGCGGCCCGAAGTGACAATGGTCATTGTGATGGGGAGAATTATGGTCCTCCCAGAGGTGAAAAGAAAAAGAGAAAAAAGATCTCAGTGTTACCCCCATACCACTGTCGGCCCTCTTCCTGAGGCTCTAGACATCACCTGAATTGGAGAGCCCGAGAAAAGTTGGGTGAGATGTGTTCTGAACAGTCAACCGAAGATGAATAACCATGGGAACGGAAGGCAATTAAACTGTAGAAGTATGGAATGGGAGGCAGGCGAGAGGGGGGGAGGGAAGAAGGAGCCGGGTATGCCAATAGGCACAAAGGAAAATGAACCAGAAGATGAGGAGGAATAATAACAATAACAATAACAATAACAATAAATGGATGTCCTATAATGTGTGTGCTCAGGCAACTGTTCTGCTAAGAATGTGAAATTTAAATGTAGCTCAGTATTAGCTTCAGTATAAAAGCTGCACAAGATCTAGTCCTCAGCGGGGAGGCTCTGAGGTCAGTTCCTGCTCAGGGACCTCTGGGTCCAGAGCCTGTAGTGCAAGGTGCCTCCAGCAATAGGGACTTACTTCTACACCTGTGTGGCAACCAAGGTTAATAGCAGTAGCCTGTATTTGGGAGTCTCCCAGACTACCCTGACAGACAGCTCAAAAGAGGGTTTCTCATGCCTGGTGTTGGAATTTTTATTTGATGTTCTTTGGCTCTTCAAAGGAGGATTGTTAGTGCCAATGGAAAAATTTCATTTAAACTATACACATATACAGAGATTATGTATACTATAGGCATTTTGAGGTAGATAGTTAATAATGTGATTCCTTACAATGTTATAGATCCTTACTCTTTATCTTCCTCTTTCTTCTATATTTCTCTCTCCCCCTCCCTAATTAGAGCCTCCCTCCCATTGCCCCAGTTTCCCCAGTCAGATCATTTGTGCCTTGCTATTCCCCTCTCTGTTGCTTCCACACACTCTAACCCTGGCAATGGTCCCTTTTTACTTTTCTGTTTTCTGCAGTTACTCCAGGATATGTACTCACATCTGAAGGTTCAGAGCCAGGAGCTTCCAAGGAGAGCACATGCTTAAGGTTTGTCTTCTTGGGTCTGGGTTACCTCATTCGATGTGACTTTTCTAGTTTCGTTCATTTACCTGCAGAGTTCATGAATTCAGTTCATAGTGTATCTGCACCTGATTCACAAAGCATTTGGCAGCTGAAGGATTTTAGGACGTACCCATTTCTTAGCTATTGTGAACAGAGCAACAGTGGACGTGCCTGGGCAAGCATCTGGGCAAAAGGATGTTGGAATCTTTGGGCATATGCCAACGAGTGGTGGTAGAGCTGGGTCGTATGGTAGGTTTATTTATTTATTTATTTTGACGTTTTGAGAGAATTCCATAGTGCCTGCACCAGTCTGCAATCCCACCAGCATTGTGGGAGGTTTCTCTGTGCCTGAATCCTCCCCAGCATTTGTTGTTGGTTGTTTTGTTGATCTTTGCTGTTCTGATCCAGGTAAGAAGAAATCTCAAAGTCATTTTGATTTGGGTTTTCCTGGTTACTAGGATTGAAGAACACATTTCGTTGCCATCCCATTTTTTCCCTTCTTTTGAGAACTCTCAGTTCAAGTCCCAGGCTCATTTTTCCAATGGATCATTTTTTTTTTTTTTNTTTTTGTTTTTTTGCTTTTTGTTTTTTTTTTTTAAATTTGAGTTATTTTTTTGTATTCTGGATATTAATCTTCTGTCATTCTGTGGGCTTCCTCTTCACCTGCGTGATCAGAAGCGGTTCAGTTTTATGAAGTCCCCTTTGTTAATTGGCCTTAATTCTTAGGCAAACGAGACTAGACCTGTGTCATGTAGGCTGCCTATACGTTCCCTTTCAGGTTTAGGTCTTTGATCCATTTGCAGTTAACATTGTGCAGCGTGATAGATTCAGGACTAATTTCATGCCTCATGTGGACACTCAGTTTTGCTAGCATCTTTGTCAAATATTAAATGAAGTTATGTCTACTCCTGCTTGGGCCTTTCATTCCTTTGGTTTCCATGTCTGTTTTTGGGTCAGTACCATATTGCTTTTTTTTTTTTAAACAACAATGAATATATCTTTAGATCTGAAATAGTAACTCCTTCAGCTTTGTTCTTTTTGCTCAGTATTGTTTTGTCTATCTGGGGTCTTTTGTGGCTCCATATAAATTTTAGCATAAGTTTCTTCCCCCCGCTTTTTTTTTTTTTTTTAACCAATGAGCTGGGAATTTTGCTTGGGATTGCATTGAATGGCCAAAAAACTGTTGGCCATTGCTTTTTATTTATATAGTGAATTCTCCACACCCTATTCTTCTTCCCCTCTTTCTCTTCTATATAAGGACCTTGTATTACAGAACTTAGTGTATTAGAATTTTCATTAGTGTTGGGAAATCCCTAATTCTGTCCCTTTTTAAAATTTAATATCTTACTGAATAGCCTACATATTTTAAATGAGCAATATTTTGTCAAGAAAGCTAGCCTGACCCTGGAAGCCCCAGTTCATGAAGTGATCATGAATTTGGAGGTGGGCATGGTGTTGCCTGATTTAAAACCCAACACTTAGGAGGATGTCTTAGTCAGGGTTTCTATTCCTGCACAAACATCATAACCAAGAAGCAAGTTGGGGAGGAAAGGGTTTATTCGGCTTACATTTCCATACTGCTGTTCATCACCAAAGGATGCAGGACTGGAACTCAAGCAGGTCAGGAAGCAGGAGCTGATGCAGAAGCCATGGAGGGATGTTCTTTACTGGCTTGCTTTCTCTAGTTTGCTCAGCCTGCTCTCTTATAGAACCCAAGACTACAGCCCAGAGATGGCACCATCCACAAGGGGACCTCCCCACTTGATCACTAATTGAGAAAATGCCTTACAGCTGGATCTCCTGGAGTCATTTCCCCAACTGAATCTCCTTTCTCTGTGATAACTCCAGCTGTGTCAAGTTGACACAAAAACCAGCCAGTCAGACCTTAAAGTTGACACAAAACTACCCAGTACAGAGGCAGAAGCATCTTTGTGAGTTCAAGGCCACCTGTTCTACAAAAAGAGTTCCAGGACAGCCAGGGCTGTTATGCAGAGAAGCCTTGTTTCCATAAACCAATAGGTAGATAGATAGATAGATAGATAGATAGAAGATAGATAGATAATAGATAGATAGAGAGATAATAGATAGATAGACAATAGATAGATAGAAGGTAGATAATAGATAGATAGACAATAGATAGATAGACAATAGATAGATAGAAGATAGATAGACAGAGATAGATAATATGTAAATAGATATTTATTTGGTAAAATGATATTTCTTTTACACAGAGGCAATACCTTTGATGAAAACTGTTACACAGGTTAGAACTTGGACCAAGAACAAGTGGTTTACTTTTTGGTGGCTCTCTTTCTTGGGCTTTTGTTGTATTTGCTTATTTTTTTTTGACCTACCTAGATATGTGTATCTAGAGAATAAATATTAAGTAGGTATTTTGGTGTCTGCTGTGTGTAGATGGGGGTCCAGATGATTTCATTCAAGAGTAACCAGCAACTGGGTGCGATGGTTCGTGACATCAGCACTTAAACAGTCAAAGCAGGAAGACTACTTAATAAAATTCTGACTAAAAAAGTACATTTTTAGTAATTGAAAAGTATTTTTAATGAATCTCAGGACTTCATTTTGCCACAAGTCCCAAGGTAGAAAAATAAGTCAGTAATGCTTTTGTATTCACGAGGGATGATCACCTCCCCTTAGTGGCCTATTACCTGCTTTCTCTTACGTAGCTGTGGGAAATCAGTCTAAGGGCATTCTGCGTGGATTGAAGCCATATTGGCTTCTTCCCACACCCCTCTGTCTCCCCTCTCCCCCTCCCCCTCCCCCTCTCCCTCTCTCCCTCTCCCCTCCCTCTCCCTCTTCCCCCTCTCTCCACCAGTTTTCTTTTGCTACCACCTGTATTACTAGATATCTGTATGTTTTCTCTTTTTGTGTCACCTCAAATAGAGCCACATGGCAGGGGTAAGTTCTCTGGATGATGTGATTTCTGCTTTTGTGTCTAGTATTTGCATAATTAGCAGAGGATGGCCTAGTATTTGCATATGTATTTCTATATGCATATCTAGTATTTGCGTATGTAGCAGAGGATTGACCTAGAGGATGGCCAAGACCTAGGAGAGGCTCTTGGTCTTGTGAAGATCATATGCCCCAGTACAGGGAAATGCCAGGGCCAGGAAAAGGGAGTTAGGGGGTTGGGGAGCAGGGTGGGGGGGAGGGTATAGGGGACTTTTGGAGAGGAAACTAGGTAAGGGGATAGCATTTGAAATGTAAATGAAGAAAATACCCAATTTAAAAAAAAAAAAAGAAGAAAGAAAACAGGTGGGCAAGAAGACAAGCTGAAGTTATTTCCATGACCAGGACTTGCTTTGTTTCCATTGTTTCCAAAAATACATTTGCTCACTTATGCATATGTGTATATATGTATATATAAGTATGTGTCTGTGTGTGTATCTCTGTGTGTGCATCATCACTCTCAAGTCATCCTGCTTGGTGGCAAGTGTCTTATTTAACCTGCTCAGGCATCTTGCTGGTCCATGGTCAACATTGTCTGGTCACTAACAGCACAGTTTGAAACCACTGAGATGAGCAGAGGGGTTATTGAGACAGCTGAGAACAGTAGTTGAAAATACTCTGTTGAGAACGGAGGCTGGTATTTAAGATTAAGAGCCATGCTGTGAGAGTTAGGCCATGAGTCAGGAGCACACTGGAGTACAAACAGTTCTGGGTGTTTGGATTTAGTCCTGGATTCAGATTGATTTGTCAGTAAATATCCACTAGGTCTGATTTGCTCTTGTCTGTAGAAACAGCTTTGTAGACCAGACAAACACAAGGCTATAAATCAGGCAGTGTGCTCTAATGGAACGGAAATTAACCAGTTATAAACAAGGAATGAGGAGGGCAAAGCCGAGCTGACTACTCCTGTAGAACATACTCCGATAACTTCTGCAGATGAACCCCTGTCTTTCTGAAATATTATTGAACCACAATTTCTAGCTCGGATGGCTTTACTTATTTATTAGTCATTCAGTGAATGGTTTTCCTTCTTTATTATTCATTCGGTTATGGCACTTTAGCTTCTATTATGTTCCCACTTCTGTGCTGGATCACGAGTGTTCATGCTCTCTTCCCTCCCCGGGCTTGTGCCTGCTCTTGGAGATAGAAGCGGAGGTTTGCAGTGTGAGGTGAACAGAGAGCCACATGGGAGGATAGCTAAAGGAGGGCTGCTCTTTAGGGAAGTGGTGCCTTGGTGGGGAAATGGAAAAAGTGGGAGTCTAAATTCCAAAAAGCTTCATGTAGGACCCATCGAATTAAAGGTCAACATGAACTGCTATGTTTAAAATGGCTTGAGTTAAAGCTGACCACCGGGTACCACTTCCAGCACCCGTGTAAGGCATAGAAAAATGTCCAGAGTCGTAGCCTCAGCTCCCAAGTTCTGAGCTACGACCCTGATCAGTCTTAGGGTGTGCATTCAGTAAACCATCCGTGTTTATGTGTTTTTTTGGGCAACTTCTGGACCCCAGCACTATAAATAAAACCAGTAGTATTTCCAGAAAGATAAAAACTGTCTGATATATTTTCAGTGAAACACGTGAGCAGAGAGTGGAGAAAATAATCCTAGTTATCTAATTATGGTTGGTGCTGAGGACCCGTAGGGAGGAAATGGAGTGTTGGTGTAGAAAATAGCATATAAGAAAAAGTGTCATAAGGAATGGCATGGTAGCCGAGAAAAGAAAGTGCAGTGGTAGTTCCATGCAATTAGAATTGTAATGTAATAAGTAATATGCAAACCCAGCAAAAATTAAAACAAAAGCATCTTTTATTAATGGCATAAGTACAGAACTCAGCAACCCAAGGAACATCAGCAAGGCTCCAGAAAGTAGTCAAGAGGCTGTGCACAGCAGACAAAAGCAAACGCCTTTAGTTTAATGTATCCTAGTCCGTAGCAAATTTTTCCATGCTGAATTTAGGAAGCATGACTTTGTATTTCCTGGTTTGCCACTCTCTAAATTGTTAGATGCCTTTGTATGGCTCAGTTAAAGCCAGGGTTACATAAACCAATGGAGATCTAGGCCTGGGACACCTGGGTCTATTCTCGGTGAGTAAAATGGTTAGGGGATCCTTACATCGTTTTTATTTTTATTTATAATTTTATGTGTGGTTATACAATCTTAAGTGTGTGTATGTGTTTGTGTGTGTGTGTCTGATATTAAGATGATTACACAACTCTATTGTTCTTATTTCTTGGGAAAAAATGAACTGTGAGCTGCCTTTGGTAGCACTTTTTGTTTTGTTTTGTTTTGTTTTGTTTTGTCTGTCAATTCTTTCAATGGGACTCTGGCTTTAAAGATCATGAAAACAATGAGGAGCCATTAATTCTGCTTCGGATGGTTGTCGTTATTACTATGTGCTGTGTGTTACTTTTGCACAATGCTTATTAACTGAAAGCAGTCATGGTTCTTGGGTAAAAAGTGAGATCTGCCTGCCTCTGCCTCCCAAGTGCTGGGATTAAGGATGAGTGCCACCATGCCTGGTGTTCCTTGTACCTTTTATAGCTTAGGATGGCCTCAGACTCACAGCAATCCTCATGCCTCAACCTCCCAGCTTCTGCAATTTCATGTGCGTGCCACCATGCCTTAAGGATTTTATTTTTTTTCTTTTTTGGTTTTTTTGAGACAGGATTTCTCTGTATAGCCTTGGCTGTCCTGGAACTCACTCTGTAGACCAGGCTGGCCTAGAACTCAGAAATCCGCCTGCCTCTGCCTCCCAAGTGCTGGGATTAAAGGCGTGCGCCACCACTGCTGGGCAGGATTTTACTTTTTAATATCATTTTCTAATTATAAATTGTGTAATTGTACTAAAGAGAAGTGGAAAAACACTGAAAATTGATCTTATCTCAATAGTATTTTATCAAAACTAGTGGCAAAGAGGCACGCATTTATGTCATCATGAGGAAGCATAAGACTATAAATATGTCTGTCATATAAGTATATTTTGTGGCTCTAGAAAGACCTCAAATTAAGGTTTTTAAAATTTTTCTCTTGTCATGTTAGAAATCAAATATAGGGCCTACTACATTTTATAAAAAATGTTTGAACTATGTCCCTCATTCCAAGAAAAAATTAGTTTATTTATAGTTTAGTTTTATAATAAATTTTTATTTATTATATAGTATTTAAGTACGAAGCTCTCTTCATGTTTAACATATAGAAAAATTAAAAATAAATTAACCAAGGCATGAATTAAATAACTGTACCTCTACTTAATAACCTGAATGTATTTAGGGCATACAGCTTTCCCCATTTGGTCCCTGACTGAACAACAGCGCTTCCCGGCTGGTAGTGACTGCCCTCTAGTGGCCATTTAGTATGATTTCATGAAACTTTGGTTGTCATAGTAGCAAGTCTGATAAATGGCATTAAGTACATAGTATAGAGATGTTTCTGAGCACTCCTCAGTGCACAGGTAGACCCTCACTAATAAAGACTCCTCCAGGTTACTGATGAATGTGTTAAGAGATTTATTAACACTTGGAAAATAGAAATCAACCCCCATTTTATGAGTAGCTTCTCTTAAAATTCCGAAAACAGATTTTGCCAAACAGCAAATAATGATTTTAAAAATTACTATTGCCAGACATAATAGTTAAGTGTAACCAATTTCATGTTCACCTCAGATATCATCAGGCTATGGTTTGAAGTGAACTTGTGTCTTATGATTAATTCCTTCTGTATGAACCTCTTCTGGATCACATATGGATTCTGTAATTCAGGTTTTAAACACCTCACTGCTCAACTTACACCAATGAAATAGTTTTCTTCAAGCACACTAGTCTTAATGCAAGACTAGAACACAATTTTGTAAAACAGGTGATTTCCAGCTTCTGATATCTTTGTGTCAGGCGTTCCCTTTCAATATCGACTAAGAAGACACTAAAAGCTCAAAACAATGTCTCCTTTTTGATATTTTCTTTCAGGTGATATTTATTCCTGGTGTCAGCTGCAAATTATTGTATTTTAATCAGCAAGAATGTATACTCCAAGAAGTTGGACTTCTTGTTCATCATAATGTATGGTATTGCTGAGCAAGGCAGTACATGCTTGTAAACCCAGTATCTTGGAGGTTAAAGCAGGAGGATCATTCTTTACTACACGGTGAGCCCAAGGCTACATGAGATTCTGTGTTACAAAAATAGGGATTCATATCTGTAACAAACAGTTACAAAATGTATGATTTGCCCTAGAATATCAGTCTCCTCTCCCATGCCATATCTAGTAGTCAGTCTTCTACTTCCAGGTAAACATTATATTGTTTTTACTTTATATATGTGGCAAATGTGGAACCTGTTTTGCTTATGTGTTTTTCTTTACGTAACAGGTCCTGAAGCTCCATTCAGGTTCCTGCAAATTATAGAATACCATTTTTTAATGGCTGAATAATACATTACTAACATATATTAGTATATAATCATAAATTATATATAAATATAAAAATATATATAGCATTTTCATTAGTGATTCATCTGTTGGTAGGCAACTAGATTGTGCTCATAGTTTAGTTATTGTGAATAGTGCCACAAATTATGGATATGCAAATATCTTTGTTCTATAGGCTGGCTATGGTTCTTTTAAGGATATAACCAGAAATGGTACAATGAATGGTTTTGTCATCCTGTTCTGTTATTGTATTAAAAAATATTTGCTAGTATAGTGTGGCATGTGTGTGTTGTTGTTGTTGTTGTTGTTGACTACAGCCCACATGCTAGTCAGAGAAAACTTTTGGGAGCTGGTTCTCTTCTCCTCCAAGGGTCTCTCGTGTTTTGCATACCTCAGGCTAGCTGACCCGTGCTTACAGGTGATGTGCCTGTCTCTGCCTCCCACATCTCCACAGGCGTAAGTGATATGAAGTTATCATAAGTTCATCACCCCATGAAGGGTCAATTCATAGGCTTCTTTCTAATCTTTTAACCATGTTAGATAATTAGCCATACACATTTTAAAGAAAAACTTATTTTCATAATACTTGACTAACATCAAATTTTCTGTTTACTTTTTTTGAGAAAGAGCCATAATGATTTACTGTGACTTATACAGAATAAACATCAGACCAATCATATTTTGCTGAGAAATCAATCCACAGCATGTGATTCACGAGAAAATCAGTGTATTTTGTACCATTAATGTCAACAAAAAATACTTTGTAATGGTAAGAAAAATATATACATAGGAAGCTGACCCTTTCAAATGAGATGCTGAGACTGAGCGCTAGTTCACAACCGTCAAGAGAGTATGGCGTATATTGAGACCGGAGGGTTGGCTCGGAGGTTAAGATCGGTCGCTGTTCTTCTGGAGGGCCTACGTTTGGTTACCAGCACCCACCTCAAGCAGCTCACAGAAGTCTGTAACAACAGCTCCTCTTCTTGCCTCTGTGGGCATCTGCACATGTATGGCACGTGCATATGTGCACACACATATACACATAAAAATACATATAAAAAGTATTATATAGACAGAGCAATAGACACATTGTATAGTGAATGAGACAAATTTCAGAAATCGATCCCAATATACATAGTAGTTTAGTATACAAAATATATTGTTTCAATTCAAAGGAAAGAAATGGAACAAATTGCTATTCATCCAAGGAAAGCCAAATAGAGCTTTTGCCTTACACCGTAAATACATCAAAATGATTAAGTGTTGGTAATTTAAGGGACACACACACACACACACACACACACACACACACACACAGAGCATCTATATAAGCCTAAAAAGAGTCCTTGTATAGTAGATTCTGATTGAGAGTCTCTGAGAATGACATTCTAGATAAGAGAATACTGTTTAATGTGGACCTTTCCTTTTTCCATAACTAAAGCAATGGTTTTATAAATCACCTTTCACACGGCCTGACCCAGGAAAAGTATGACCGTGGAGAAGTTAGGGAAGGAATTAGAAATGGCTACATCATGCCACATGAGAGTGACTCTCTACAGGGAGGGAGGAAGGGAGGGATATAAGGAAGGTATACAGCTTTAGGCCTTCAGGAAAACCTGAGAGGGTGAAATATGGGCAGCAATTCAAATACACAGCCCATCTGCAAACAAAAGGGCACTGATGCAGTGTTCAGCATCAGGGTTCCTTGAGCCTGACTCTCCCTGGTGGCTTTATAACCGTTTCCTACCAGCCCCTGGAAAGTTCCATCAAGCTCTTTTAAAATGTATTCTTTATTTCAACATTTATAACTTGAGGAGATGGAACAAATGGTGTTGGTTAATTGCTCTAACACTCAATTCTAATATTCTATACACAAGTCCAGTAATTTTTTAGGCTGTAAGACAGAGGAGTTTGATGAAGAGGTGAGACATACAGAGACTGGAGCAATGGAAAGTAAACAGAATAAAATAAAAAACCTTAAGATCAAGGGAGGTAGTGAGCAGATTAAAAATCATGTCTGTGTAATCTCTCTCTCTTTTTAAAGAATACAACCTAATAAATAATTTAGTATTTGGTAAATGGAAATATAAGTGGAGCTATTTCTTAGTCTGTTTTCAGTTCCATGCAAATGTTTCCAGAAGTCTCACAGAGTGGAAGGAGTTACAGGGTATTGAAGGAAAATCAAATAAGGTACGAGTGCAAGATATTTTTCCATTAGCAGTTGGTAGTTTTTATTATAACTTTCTTTCTTTCTTTCTTTCTTTCTTTCTTTCTTTCTTTCTTTCTTTCTTTCTTTCTTTCTTTTTTTTTTTTTCTGAGACAGGGTTTCTCTGTGTAGCTCTGGCTGTCCTGGAACTCACTTTGTAGACCAGGCTGGCCTTGAACTCAGAAATCTGCCTGCCTCTGTCTCCCAAGTGCTGGGATTAAAAGCATGCGCCACCATGCCCGGCTTAGTATAAATTTCTATTTTAATACTGCCAGTAATAATATATAACTTCTTTTAAAAATTATTTTATTAGATATTTTCTCTATTTACATTTCAAATGTTATCCCGAAAGTTCCCTATACCCTTCCCCCCCCACCCTGCTCCCCTACTCACCCACTCCCACTTCTTGACCCTGGCGTTCCCCTGTTTGGGGCATATAAAGTTTGCAAGACCAAGGGGCCTCTCTTCCCAATGATGGCCGATTAGGCCATCTTCTGCTATATATGCAGCTAGAATATATAACTTCTAACTCATCAGTAAGTAACTAATGTTGGTTCTAATGCTGAAGATAGTACACCAACACTAAGTATTAAAAATCTTTTTTGATTATTTCCCATTAATTTGTTCACTTTACATCCTGACTGCTTCCCTCCCTCCTGGTCCCCCTCTTACACAGTTCTTGCCTCACCTTTTCACCTTCTCCTCTGAGAGGATGGAGCCTCCATATCCTTTCCCTCTTACCTAGCACATCAAGTCTCTATAGGGCTAGAGGCATCCTCTCCCACTGAGGCCAGACAAGGCAACCCAGTTAGAGGAAAGGTTTCCATAGACAGACAACAGCTTTAGGGACAACCCCTGCTCCTGTTGTTGGGGATCCACATGAAGACCAAGCTGCTCATCTGCTGCACATGTGCAGGGGACCTAGATCCAGCCCATGTATGCTCTCTGGTTGGTAGTTCAGTCTCTGAGAGCCCCCAAGGGTCCAGGTTAGTTGACTCTGTAGGTCTTCCTGTGGAGTTCTTATCTGCTTTGTGGTGCACAATCCTTCCAGCAATGCTTCCACAAAAGTCTTTGACCACTGTCTGAATTTTGGCTGTGAGTCTCTGCAGCTGTTTCAGTCAGCTGCTGGGTGGAGCCTCTCAGAGGACAAATATACTAGGCTCCTGTCTGCAAGCATAACAGTATCATTAATAGTGTCAGGGATTGGTGGTTGTCCATGGGATGGGTGTCAAGTTGGGCCTATTATTGGCTGGCTATTCCCTCAGTTTCTGTTCCATCTTTGTCTCTGCATTTCTTGTAGACAGGACAAATTTTGAATCGAAGGTTTTGTGGGTAGGTTGATGTCTTTATTCCTCTACTTTGGGTTCTGCCTGGCTACAGGAAGTAGCCTCTTCAGAATCCATATCCCCACTGCTATGAGTCTCAGCTAAAGTCATCCCCAAAGACTGTTGGGAGACTTCCCCATTTCAGGTCTCTGGTACTTCCTAGAGATGTCGCCCCCCAACCCCCACCAGCTGCAGATTCCAGTCATTCTCCTGGCCCTCTGGTCCTCTCTCTTGTTTTTCCTCACACCTGACCCTGACCCCTCCCCCACTGCTTTCCCACTCAATTCCCTCCCTCCACCTGCCACCTATGACTATTTTATTCCCCCCTTCTAAGTGAGATTCAAGCATCCTTGCGTGTTCCTTCTTGCACAGCTTCTTTGGGTTGTTGGAATGTATCCTAGGTATTCTGTACTTTTTGGCTAATATCTATTTACAAGTGAGTACGTACTACGCACGTCCCTTTGGGTCTGGGTCACCTTACTCAGGATGATATTTTATACTTCCAGGCATTTGTCTACAAAATTCATGCTGTCCTTATTTTTAATAAATAGCTGAATAGTATTCCATTGTGTAACTGAAGCACATTTTCTGTATCCATTCTTTGGTTGAGGGACATCTGGGCTGTTTCCAGCCTCTGGCTATTACAAATAAGGCTGCTATGAATATAGGGGAATATGTATCCTTGTGGTATGGTATCTACCTGGGGCAGATCAACAGCCAATTACCCACCCTCACACTACAGCCTGCATACTTCTGTAGAGGGCCACAGTAACCAAAGACACCGAGCCCAGCTGACATGCCCCCCCCCCCCCCCCCCCGTGCCGAGCTCCACTTTCCTTCTGGTCTGCTTCTCTACCTGGCCAGATCAGTGGGTCAATAGCCCCTCCCAGGAGGTCTGCAGTAATCAGGGACACAGGAGACCTGCTCTAACCAGAGACACAAGAGACCCATCCTAATCAGAGACAGCACTGCCTGCCTCCAAGGAGGCCAACTCTTGTTAGAGACACCCGGGCCAGTTAACAACAATGATAAGCAGATGGCCAGAGGCAAGCATAAGATCATAAGCTACAGAACCCAGTGCAATTCAGCACCACCAGAACCCAGTTCTCCAACCACAGCAAGTCCTGGATACTCCAACACACCTGAAAAGTAACATAATGACCAAAAATCCCATCTCATGAAGATAATAGAGGCCTTTAAGGAGGATATAAATAACTCCCTTAAAAAATAAATAACTTGGCCAGCCCCACAACACCCAGAGGAAGCTGTACTCCCAGGAGCTCTAACATGCCCAGGATCATAGGATCAGAGGTGAGGATCAACACTGGGAGTAACTGGGACCAGTGGGATCCAGGGGCACAGGAACCCACCCTGGCCAGTGACATAGGTTCCTTCTGGTCTGGGGTGCCCTGAGCAGACCTTGGGCTTGAACTCTGCAGTCAGCCCCATAATACCGAGAGGAAGCTCCACTCCCAGGCACTCTAACATGCTTAGGATCACAGGATCACAGGAGCTTAGTCACACCAGGATCTCAGAGTCTCAGAGACAGCTTGACTCTTAGGAGCTCTGATACACCCAGGATCTCAGGATCCCAGAATCACAGGATCACAGAGACAGCTGGACTCTGAGGAGTTCTGACACAACCAGGATCACAGGAGGGACAGGATCCAGTCAGATATAGTGAGGGCAGGAAGCACGAGAGACAATCAGATGGCAGGAGGCAAGCATAAGAACATAAGCAACAGAAACAGAAAGTTACTTGGCATCATCAGAACCCAAGTATCCTACCATAGCAAGTCCTGGTTATACCATCTCACCAGAAATGCAAGATTCAGATCTAAAATCACTTCTCATGATGATGATAGAGGACTTTAAGAAGGACATAAATAACTCCCTTAAAGAAATACAGGAGAACACAGGTAAACAGGTAGAAGCCCTTAAAGAGGAAACACAAAAATCTCTTGAAGAATTACAGGAAAACACAATCAAACAGGTGAAGGAAATGAACAAAACCATCCAAGATCTAAAAATGCAAATAGAAACAATAAAGAAACCACAAAGGGAGATAACCCTGGAGTTAGAAAATCTAGGAAAGATATCAAGAGTCTTAGATGCAAGCATCACCAACAAAATACAAGAGATAGAAGAGAGAATCTCAGGTGCAGAAGATACCATAGAAAACATTGACACAACAGTCAAAGAAAAGGCAAAAAGCAAAAAGCTCCTAACCCAAAACATCCAGGAAATCCAGGACACAATGAGAGGATGAAACCTAAGGATAATAGGTATAGAAGAGAGTGAAGATTCCCAACATAAAAGGCCAGTCAATATCTTCAACAAAATTATAGAAGAAAACTTCCCTAACCTAAAGAAAGAGATGCCCACAAACATACAAGAAGCCTATAGAACTCCAAATAAACTGGACCAGAAAAGAAATTCCTCCCATTATGTAATAATTAAAACACCAAAAGCACAGAACAAAGAAAGCAGTAAGGGGAAAGGTTAATTAATGTATAAAGGCAGATCTATCAGAATTACACCAGACTTAGCAAAGACTCTAAAAGCCAGAAGATCTTGGGCAGATATTGTATAGACCCTAGAAGAACATAAATGCCAGTCCAGGCAGCTATACTGAGCAAAACTCTCAATTACCATAGACGGAAAAATCAAGGTATTCTAAGAGAAAACCAAATTTAAAGAATATCTTTCCATTAACCTGGTCCTACAGAGGATAATAGAAGGAAAAGTCCAACACCATTACGGAAACTACACCCTAGAAAAAGCAAGAAAGTACTCTTTCAGCAAACCCAAAAAGAAGATAGCCACACAAACATAATTCCACCTCTAAAATAAAAATAACAGGAAGCAACACTTTTCCTTAACATCTCTTAACATCAATGGACTTAATTCCCCAATAAAAATATGTAGACTGGATAGGTAAACAGGACTCAACATTTTGCTGCATACAGGAAACTCACCTCAATGACAAAGGCAGACACTACTTCAGAATAAAATGCTGGAAAACAATTTTCCAAACAATCCCAAGAAACAAGCAGGAGTAGCAATTCTAATGTCGAATAAAATCAACTTTCAACCAAAAGTTATCAAGAAAGATAAGGAAGGACACTTCATACTGGTCAAAGGAAAAATCTACCAAGATGAACTCTCAATTCTGAACATCTATGCTCCAAATGCAAGGGCACCCATATTCATAAAAGAAACATTACTAAAGTTCAAAGCATGCATCACACCCCACAAAATAATAGTGGGAGACTTCAACACCCCACTCTCAGCAATGGAAAGATCATGGAAACAGAAACTAAACAGAGACACAGTGAAACTAACAGAAGTGATGAACCAAATGTATCTAACATAGTTGTAGAACATATCATCCTAAAGCAAAAGAATATACCTTCTTCTCAGTACCTTACAGTATCTTCTCCAAAACTGACCATATAATTGGTTACAAAACAGGCCTCAACAGATACAAAAAGATTGAAATAAACCCATGNATCCTATCAGATCACCATGGAAAAAGGCTGGTCTTAAATACTAGCAAAAACAATGGAAAGTGCACATATACGTGGAAGCTGAACAGTGCTCTACTCAATGATATCATGGTCAAGGAAGAAATAATGAAAGAAATTAAAGGCTTTGAAGAATTTAATGAAAATGAGGACACATCATACCAAAACTTATCAGTGGTAAGGGGAAAGCTTATAGCTCTAAGTGCCTCCAAAAAGAAACTGGAGAGACCTTACACTAACAGCTTGATAGCACACCTGAAAGTTCTAGAAGAAAAAGAAACAAATGCACCCAAAAGGAGTAGAAGGCAGGAAATAATCAAGCTCAGGGCTGAAATCAACCAAATAGAGACAAAAAGAACACTTGTTGGCATCCACGATACTGTCTAGGTTTGGTGACTATATGGGATGGATCACCAGGTGGGGCAGTCTCTGGATGGCCTTTCCTTCAGTCTCTGCTCCACACTTTGTCTCTATATCTCCTCCCATAGGTATTTTATTACCCCTTCTAAGAAGGACCAAAGTATCCATATTTTGGTCTTCCTTCTTGTAGAGCTTCATGTGGTCAGTGAATTGTATCTTGGGTATTCTGAGCTTCTGGGCTAATATTCACTTAGCAGTGAGTGTATACCATGTGTGTTCTTTTGTGACTGGGTTACCTCATTCGGGATGATAATTTCTAGTTCCATCCATTTGCCTAAGAATTTCATGAATTCATTGTTTTTAATGGCTGAGTAGCATTCCATTGTGTAAATGTACCACAGTTTCTGTATCCATTCCTCTGCTGAGGGACATTTGGGTTCTTTTCAGCTTCTGGCTATTATAAATAAGGCTGCTATGAACATAGTGGAGCAAGTGTTTTTATTACATGTCGACGTCTTCTGGGTACATGCCCAGGAGTGGTATAGCTGGGTCCTCTGGTAGTACTATGTCCAATTTTCTGAGGAACTGCCATTCTGATTTCCAGAATGGTTGTACCAGTTTGCAATCCCACCAGCAATAGGGGAGTATTCCTCTTTCTCCACATCCTCGACAGCATCTGCCATCACCTGAATTTTTGATCTTAGCCATTCTGACTGGTGTGAGATGGAATCTCAGTGTTGTTTTGATTTGCATTTCCCTGATGACTAAGGATGTTGAACATTTTTTTCAGGTGTTTCTCAGCCATTCGGGATTCCTCAGTTGAGAATTCTCCTAGCTTAACTATTAAGACTGTGCCTTTCTGAACTTCAAATTGTTCCCTAAGATTTTCTAGTTAGTAGCAAAAACATCTTAGCCTAGCTTCACTAACAATTTTATTTGTCCAAATACTTTCTAAGGGTGGTGGTCAAAGCTGATAACTTACATCTCTACGTTCTTCTCTAGGGTGGTGAGTGAATCATTAATCTGCTCCAGCAGCAATACCCGAGAGACCAATCATTATTGTGAGTGCCAGAGATACTGCCCAGTGAGAGGCAGGAAGCCCCCTTAGAGTTTTCATACAATTCTTAGATTAAGAGAGATGTAAGGGCAGCAAGCAGAGCAGACCTCCACAACAGCATGAAGTCCCCAAGGGTCATCTTTCTTTGAGGCTCACTCATCGAAACTGGGCTAATGGGCAGGCGGGCTGCATTCCATGAGTTCTAAAGCTATTTGTTGTTCCTGCCACATGGCCCTTGGCAGTGTCTTCTTACTGGATTGTGAAAAAGTCAGGTCATCAAATAAATGGCTAATAGATAAGAAGCTGAAGGGACAGAAAATGGATCACTAGGACAGTAGAACAAATCAGATGAAATGAAAGTTAATATTTGTATTAAAAATAAATCTAAGATGTGAGTTTTACAAATGCGCTCTTTAGCACTGACCATTATTGTACTGATCATTATAATGACATAAAATTATTGGAGAGGTAAGGCTGACAAACTCTTTTGTCTTCAAATATGTTCTATAAACAGTTGATACACTGATATCCAAAACCAATTCAGGCAGAAAACAAGCAAGGGTACATCATGTATGAGTACATAGTATTGTTCTGTAGAAATAATGAAGTTTATATAGCACACATCCATCTGAAATTCTACTTTTCGTGTTCATGTACCTTTGTTATATTTTTTTGAGTTGATACAAAGTTTATTAACAAGTATTGTTTCTATATTTGTCACACATATCTTTGTGTCAAAATAGCAAATTGTGTCTTAATTTTTGATATAGTAATCTTTACTAATATAGAGGAAAACCATTAAATCCATAAAATTACAAAATACAAAATATGGACATTTTTTCTTGACAATTCACATGACTCTCATAGAGATCTCTTTATAACACTGAATTACTATGCAATGTCCTTTATATTCT
>NC_034592.1:95741033-95746594 GCF_900095145.1 Mus pahari | reverse complement strand
AAAAGCATGAGCAAAAGTCACACATGCTCATTTGATCCTCTTCTCTCTGCTTCTACAACACACAAAGGAAACATGTCAAGAATAAATTGTAGCTTAATATGAGGTTAAATAATTTATGACCAATAGTTGTAGGCCGATCCTCTGTCCATAGGTTGAACTGTGTCTGCTCGGCTGTGAATCATGTGTTCACACATGTCTTTTAGTTACATGGCAATGCTTTAAGTGGGAGAGTTTCTCCTGGTTTGGAAGAGGATAACTTCACATTCTGACCGAGAGCATCACCTTTTCCAAAACAAAGAACTTTGTGTTGTTTTTCCCAGTAAAAAGCTTCTAATTAGTGTGGTCCACTGAGTCTACACTGTCAGCCAGGGAATAAAAAAGGACAAAAGACATGAAGAACAAAAGCAGCTCACATATAGATGTTCAGAATAATTTTTGCCTCAGAATGAGTGATTAAAGAAACTCATGAGAAAGCCAACACCTCAGAAATCTGAGAGGCAGAGATGCTAGACACAAGAGCCCACTACCTCTTGTAGAATTAGCAATGAAAACTCATTAAATAAGAAACAAGGGTAGGCCAAGCTGTCATTCACTCTGCCAATTTATGCCTTCCTGCTCCATACAGTTGCAAGCCGCAGACCTTAGGCTGTAGAAATTTCCTATCAGAAAGATAGTCAAATAATTGGGTGCTAATTATTAAGGAGTAGAGTATTGTTATGCCTCAATATTTTCAGACAACTCTGTGACCATATTTAAGAAGACTTTCCCCCCACATTTTATTTTACTTTATTTTATTTTATTTACATATAACCAAAATTTTATTAGGATGTTCATAACATTGCAAGTAAACAAATTTTATTTCGAGAACTATGAAATTTTTTTCTTGGATATTTTCTTTATTTATATTTCAAATGTTTCCCTCTTCCTCATTCCCTGCACCCCGCCCAATCCTCTATCCCATCCCCCGTCTCCCTGCTTCTATGAGGATGTTCCCCCATCCACCTATCTACTCTCACCTCCCCACCCTGGCATTCCCCTACACTGGGGCCTCGAGCCTTCACAGGACCAAGGGCTTCTCCTTCCATTGATGCCCAACAAGGCCATCCTCTGCTACATATGCAGCTGGATCCAGGGGTACATGTGTACTCCTTGTACCTTAGTGGTTCTCCACTTTTTAAATGTGTGGCCCTTTAAAACAACTCCTTATGCTGTGGTGATCCTAACCATAAAGTATTTTCATTGTTACTTCAAAATTGTACTTTTTCACCATATGAATTCTAATGGAAATATCTGCTTTACAGGATATATTTTCATTTAACACAATTAAAACATAGTGATTAATCACAAATCAATATATATTTAAAGATTGTGAAATATTTATTTCTAATTACAATACATAAAACTTTGTCTTGGTGTAGCATGAGTCTTAGTATAACAACAGTAAACTACATTGCTACATTTTCAACATTATGTGTAAAAATTCAGCTTCAGTGTTGATGTTGAGATTGCTTCTTTCTCACTAGAACAGAAAGTCTCCACACAGCTTTTGCAAGAGCACAAGGAAGATCATGTACCACAAATCTACTGCATGGTATTGGTACAGTGACAGGCAGGTAGATAAATGGAACAGAATTGAAGACCCAGAAATGAACCCACATACCTATGGTCACTTGATCTTTGACAAAGGAGCTAAAACCATCCAGTGGAAAAAAAAACCAGCATTTTTGACAAATGGTGCTGGCTCAACTGGCAGTCAGCATGTGGAAGAATGCAAACCGATCCATTCTTATCTCCTTGTACAAAGCTCAAGTCCAAGTGGATCAAGGACCTCCACATAAAACCAGATACACTGAAACTAATAGAAGAGAGAGTGGGGAAGGGCCTCTAACACATGGGTCCAGGGGAAATTTTCCTGAACAGAACACCAGTGGCTTATGCTCTAAGATCAAGAATTGACAAATGGGACCTCATAAAATTGCAGATTCTGTAAAGCAAAGAACACTGGCAATAGGACAAAATGGCAGCCAACAAATTGGGAAAAGATCTGTACCAATCCTACATCCAATAGAGAGCTAATATCCAATATATACAAAGAACTCAAAAAGTTAGAATTCAGAGAATCAAATGACCCTTTTAAAAATGCGGTACAGAGTTAAACAAAGAGTTTTCAACTGCGAAATATCGAATGGCTGAGAAGTACCTAAAAACTGTTCAACATAGTCATCAGGGAAATGCAAATCAAAGCAACCCTGAGATTTCACCTCACAGCAGTCAGAATGGCTAAGATCAAAAACTCAGGTGACAGCAGATGCTGGTGAGGACGTGGAGAAAGAGGAACACTCCTCCATTGCTGGTGGGATTGCAAACTGGTACAACTACTCTGGAAATCAGTCTGGCGGTTCCCCAGAAAATTGAATATATTATTACCTGAGGGCCCAGCTATACCCCTCCTGGGCATGTACCCAAAAGATTTTTCAACATATAACAAGGATACATGCTCTACTATGTTCATAGAAGCCTTATTTATAATAGCCAGAAGCTGGAAAGAACTCAGATGTCCCTCAACAAAGGAATGGATACAGAAAATGTGGTAATTTACACAATGGAGTACTACTCAGCTATTAAAAATAATGAGTTCATGAAATTCTTAGGCAAATGGATGTAACTACAAAATAATCATCTTGAGGGAGGTAACCCAATCACAAAAGAACACACATGAAATGTACTCACTGATAAGTGGATATTAGCCCAAAAGCTCAGAATACCCAAGGTATAATTCACAGACCACACCAAGATCAAGAAGAAGGAAGACCAAAGTGTGGATGCTTCAGTCCTTAGAAGAGGTAACAAAATATTCACAGGAGCAAATATGGAGACAAAGTGTGGAGCAGAGACTGAAGGAAAGGCCATCCAGAGACTGCCCCACCTGGGAATCCATCCCACATACAGACACCAAACCCAGATACTATTGTGGATGATAAGAAGTCCAGGTTGACAGGAGCCTGATATAGCTGTCTCCTGAGAAGCTCTGCCAGAACCTGACAAATACAGAGGTGGATGCTCACAGCCTGAGCATGGGGTCCCCAGTGGAGGAGTTAGAGAAAGGACTGAAGGAATAGAATGGGTTTGCAGCCCCATAGAAGGAACAATAATATCAACCAACCAGACCCCCCTAGAGCTCCCAGGGACTAAACCACCAACCAAGGAGTACACATGGAGGGACCCATGGCTCCACCTACATATGTAGCAGAGGATAGCCTTGTTTTGGGCATCAGTAGGAGGAGAGGCCCTTGGTCCTGTGAAGGTTCGATGCCCCAGTGTTGGGGAATGTTAGGGTGGTAAGCCAGAAGTGGGTGGGTGGTTGAGGGAACACGTTCAAAGAATCAGGTAAAGGGGTGATGAGATAGGGAGTTTCCAGGGGTGGGGGAAAACCAGGAAAGAGGATAACATTTTAAATGTAATGAAGAAAATATCCAATAAAAAATGGAAGTTGCAAATTATTAGGGAGGTTTAGAAATATAAATTAATACTCAGATAGTCAACCTCATGGTCATATTAGATATTAATTTAATTAATTACAATAGCAAATCAGATAACAAATCACTAAGAATAAAGAAATTTTGACAACTCAGATAATTCAGATACTATTTGACAATTCAGATTTGACAAGATCAGATGTTGGTCTTCACAAACCTCAGAGATCCACAGAATATGGTATTTAAAATAGTTTCATTATTAAAAGATCTTGTGATTATGAGAAAGGGCTGCTTCTGACAGTACCCCCACTCCACTTCAAAGAAGATGATGAGCATCATTAACCTCCACAGGGAGTTGCTTCAATTGCGGCCTGCTAGCCAGTGGGGAAAGAAATTTCCTATGTTTCAATTACAGATAAATGCTTTCCAGAAAGGACAAATGGACACAGGGAAGTTGACTACCAAGCTCTTCCAAGACAGGGTATGCAAGTCCTTCATAATTACTGCTTCACAAAATGTCTTTATGATATACTGGGCCAGAAGCCTGGCGATCTATGCTCCAATATCATAGAATTTGGGACTTTACAGGCAATGAATTGTTTCTGTCATTTCTATAATATTTGGATGCTGCATCTCTGCACTTCCTTTATATCTAGTTAATATTTATTCCTTCTGAGGCTGAGAAGGAATTGAAGACTAGATAGTCAAAGTCTTACTATAAGCTCAAATTGTTTAGGATTTAAGAAAATGTTCTAGGTTTAAGAAGATGTTTTTACATCAATCCTCAGACTGAGCATGGGGACCCCAATGGAGGAGTTAGGGGAAGGATTAGAGGAGGTGAAGGAGTTTGCAATCCTATAGGAAGAACAACAGTATCAACCAACCAGATCCCTCAGAGCTTGCAGGGACTAAACCACCAACCAAAGTATACACATGGAGGGACCCATAGCTCCAGCTGCATATGTAGCAGAGAATGGCCTTATCTGGCATCAATGAGAGGGGTGGCCTTTGGTCTTGTGAAAGTTTGATGCCCCAGTGTAGGGGAATGTTAGGGCAGTGAGGCGGCAATGGGTGGGTAGGTGGGTGAGCATTCTCATAGAAGCAGGGAGGAGGGTGTGGTTAGGAGGTATTTGGAGGGGAAACCGGGAAGGGGGATAACATTTGAAATGTAAATAAATAAAATAACCTATAAAAGTTAAAAAAAGATGTTTTTAGGATGATAATGCAAATTAGAATAGACACTGAGTTAAGTACAAAGCTTTAAGCAGACTAAAATAGGATATAAAATAGAATATTTTTAAAGTTGCCAGATACCACGGTCTAGATATTGTAAATGTATATAATACCTCATAGTTTTCATAATTGTTTCAAATTGTTATAATTTTATTCAATTTATATTTGAGAAAAAGAGCCTTTTATTTGGACTAAAAAGTGGAATATTAGAGAGAAAATTGTGTGCATCATATTGATGCATCACCTGTCAATCAAAAAGCCTTAGACCTATAGCTTAGGTAGAAAATAGAAGGTGGAACATTTGGAGGCAGAAAGAATTTTGGGATAGATCAAGGCAGAAGATTTCTCTGGGAAGATGTGAGGAGACGGATGCATGGAACCTGAGCATAGGTGACAGGATGTAGGTAAAATAGATGGGATATTTAAAGTTAGATCTAGTCAGAGAAGAGCCTAGCTATATGGCCAAGGTATTTGTAAATGTATTTTAAGTTTGAGTCTTATTTCTGGGAGCATGGGGCTGGAAGGAAGAACCAGACCCAACTTCAACATTCAAGGATGGGTTTTATTCCCTAGTTTCCTCACTTCAATCATTGCCTGCCCCTCATTTCATTGTAAAATTAAAGGGGCTGAGTTCAGATGATAAACGATATAAATGAATAATCATTCCAAATCTAACATTTTGGTTATTTTATGACATAATACTCTTTGCTATGTAATAAAACTTGTCAAAATGATGGTGTCATCCTCTCTTTGCGTTGCTGCTATGTTCACTATTTTGTCCCTTGTTTATATTTCATATTCTATAGAAGACTGCTACATTTTTTCCAGTAGTGACAAGCACCAACAGGCCCC
>NC_034592.1:95726154-95740538 GCF_900095145.1 Mus pahari | reverse complement strand
CCCTATTTTCTTCTGTATAAATAGTCTGATGCTCAATTTGACAATTTGCATTCAGATACCACACTCTCTTGTGTCCGTGTCTGTTTGTCACCCCTCATTCNCNGNATCCTCGCTCACCTGCAACCAGAGACCCGTTCCCCACAGATCAGGGACCCCAGGAAAGTCTGTCTGCGGCAGAAAACCTTCTCCCTGATTAATCTACCTCTAATTCCTTTTGTTATGCTAAAAGAGCACCATTATAAATTCAGTGTATTCCTCCTGTAGTCAGGAAGGAATCCCAATAGAGCAATAGAGACACCAACCTACCCACAAAACTTTCAACCTGCTGGGCAGTGGTGGCACATGCCTTTAACCTTAGCACTTGGGAGGCAGAGGCAGGCAGATTTCTGAGTTTGAGGCCAGCCTGGTCTACAGAGTGAGAGGACAGCCAGGGCTATACAGAGAAACCCTGTCTCAAAAACAAAAAAATGAAAAATCAAAAAACTTTCAACCCAAAATTTATTCAGTCTACAAGAAATGCAGGCACAGGGTGGAAGGAGCAGGGACAGAGGGAATGGCCAACCAATAACTGGCCCAACTTGAGACCCATTCCATGAACAAACATCAATCCCTAACACTATTAATGATACTCTGTTATGCTTACAGACAGGATAATGCCCTCTTCTGTGAGGCTCCACCCAGCAGCTGACTCAGACAGATATAAACACCCATAGCCAAACAGTGGATGGAGCTTGGGGACTCTTATGGAAGAGTAGGAGGAAGGATTGCGAGCCTCAAAAGGGATAGAAACTCCATAGGAAGATCAACAGTGTCAACCAACCTGGACATTTAGAGTTCTCAGAGTCTGAACCACCAACCCAAGAACATACATGAGCTGGACCTAGGTCTTTTGGGCTGTTGCCTGTATGTGGAATATGTTCTAGTAGCTGGACTGCCTTGTCTGGCCTCAGTGGGAGAGGAAGCACCTAGCCTTACAGAGACTTGAAGAGTTAGGGTGGAGGAGATATCTGGGGGGCTAGGGAGACGCACCTGCTCAGAGTAGAAGGAGATGGTTGGATGGGAGAAGGATTGTGGGAGGGGTGACTGGAAGGGGAAAGTGAGTGGAATGTAAAATGAATAAGTAAAAATATAAAACTAAATTAAAAAATTCAGTGTGTCATTTATCATAGTCATTTATATGAATGTGTTTATGTGTGTATGTGTGTGACTGTGTTTGTGTGTATATATATATGTGTGTGTATGTATATGTGTGTGTGAGTATGTGTGTGTTTGTTTATGTGTGTGCCTATATGTGTTTGTATGCAAAACAATAAACGAAAGTTGACAGCAACTAAACCAGAACAAAATAAAACGCAAAGAATTTTGCAAAGAAGGAGCAGAATCTAGATTTCATTTGCAACTAAGACTGATTAGTTATACCAAGATCAAGAGAAGCTGAAGAGCCAGGACTCTATGGGAAAATAACAATCCCATTAGTATGCTATACATGTAATTTCTCTTTCAATATTATTTCCTGAAGTTCAAGACTGAAGCCAGCATTGGAGCCTTTGGAGGATATTTCAGAGGGGTTTTGGAAAAGTTGGCTCTAAAAAATTTTGCCAGATCATCTATTTTCCAGTTCATGATGCTCTGGTACTGTAGCTGAGGTTCAGTGGAGTGTTTGCGCAAGACATCAATCAAAGATACTGTTTGAAGCTCTTAGCATTGCCTTTCTTCTGTCTTTCTCATAGATTTTTTTTCAAGAGGTTCTGTAGGTAATTTGGGAGTCCATACATGGCAGGTCTGCTTCATATCAGCTGTATAACCCAAACTTGAAAAAAATAGTTATATTCAGGTGACACCTTGTTTGAATCATTGGTAACACAAGTTGTGAGATACTCTTCCTAAATTTTGTATTAATTATAACAATTATATGTAAAGTAAATCATATATGAAAAGCATAATACATTTCTTCCTCATTTTATACATCTATTTATTAATAGTTTTTCATGCTTTTTATATTATAATTTCATTATTTTTCTTCTTATATAGTTTTAAACAAGGTTTATAAAATATTATTATTTTGTAATTTATTACTAAATCAGTATTTTCACATTTTAGCTAGAAAATATTCAAAAACATTTATAATGACTTACAGGTTACACACATTTATTTCAAAAACAACTAGAAAAAGTGTAGTATTTTTCATATACATATGTGTAATAGTAATCTACACCTTTTAGTCTCAAAAATATGTTCTACCTAAAATTATTAGATTTTTCCCTTTTTCCTCTGTAATTGACCACAAAGATTACTTTTCAATTATAACTTCATGTAAAACTGTTAGAAATAGTCAAGTCTACCTGTCGTTAACTAATTCAGACGATAAAAGTCTTGAATTCTTGAATTCATCCAGCTAAAAACCTTTATTTTGTATATGCCTGTTGCTGTACAGATACTGAGAAATTCACAAGGCGGTTGTGCAGATTAGAAAGAGCTATCTCCATCTCTGAGGACCAGTGCCAAAGAGAAGTTTCCATTATTTGAGATGATAACAAAGCACGTTCAGTGTGTGAGGTTTCAGCAGTTGCCATCACTTTCATATGGCATCTGACAGAAATCATATTTTAGGCTGGATTTACTGCATTTCAGTACTTTCAGAAACCAGAAATTCTTTAGCAAAACATGATCAGGTCTGCAGAGAATACCTGAGGAAGCACTGCACAGTAGACTTTAAAACCTTAAGTTGAAGAGACTTTTCAAATAGTTTTTTAGTAAATCAAAAATATTTAATTAAAAATATATATTTAATTAAGCTACAATTACATTATTTATTTCTTCCATTTTCTCCTTTGTATCCCTATTACGTCTGACAACTCTTCCATACCAAATTCAAGGGTTCATTTTCATTTACTATTTTCACATATACATATAAATTATACACACGCACACATGTATACGTACTATATAAAATGTACACACAACTTGCTGAGTATATTCAATATTGCTTGCATGTGTAAGTGTCTAAAGAAGTCTACTCAGTACAGAATAAAAATCTTTTATCCTCGAGAATGTTCTACTTCAATCTGAATCTCTTAAACTGTCAATGAAACTTAAAGCCCTAACAAAGAGTCTCCTCATTGCAACCTTCATCTCATTATTTCTAAGCGTATAGATGAGAGGATTCATAAAGGGAGTGATAATGACATCAAAAATTGCTAAAAATTTATCTATGGGTAAAGTTGGGAAAGGCCACACATAGACAACAATGCAAGGACCAAAGAAGAAAACAACCACAGTGATGTGAGCTGAGAGAGTGGAGAGGGCCTTGGAGGAAGCACCTGAGGAGTGTTTACGAACTGTGACCAGGATGAAGANGTAAGACACAATCAGGATGAAGAAGGTGGCCATGGAGATGAAACCACTGTTGGCAGTGACCAGGAACTCCAGTCTGTATGTGTCTGTACATGCGAGTTTGATGAACCGAGGAAAATCACAATAAAAGCTGTCCATTTTATTAGCTCCACAGAAGGGTAAATTTACAACAAAAGCCAATTGGGCCACAGAATGGATAAGGCCAATGATCCAAGCAAGAGNCAAAAGAACAATGCACATTCTGAGACTCATGATGGTCAGGTAGTGGAGGGGCTTACAGATAGCGATGTACCTGTCATAGGCCATGACTATGAGCAACACCATCTCTGTTCCCCCAACAGTGTGAATGAAGAACATCTGAGTGATGCATCCATTCAAGGAGATGACTTTGTGCTTTCTGAAGAGGTCATAAATCATCTTTGGAGTAGCGATGCTGGACACACCTGTATCAATGAAGGAGAGGTTTGCCAGCAGGAAGTACATGGGGGAGTGCAGGTGGTGGTCTGAGATGATTGTGAGCACAATGAGCAGGTTCCCCAGCATGCTTGCCACATAAAATACTGTGAAGAACAGAAAAAGGAGAATCTGAATTCTCCATGAATTGGTGAGGCCTAGCAACAAAAATTCTGATACCACTGAGTGATTTCCTCTATCCATCAACTTGTGCAAGCTTGACCATGAGTAGACTAGCACCTGAAGGGCACAAGAGGGGAAATTAATTTTTATGCAAAAGGGTTTTCTTGATTGTAAAGTAATGAGCCAAATACAAAAACCTAAAACAACCTGTTGTTTAACAGTGAGATTATACAGAAACACAGAGAGATGAGGTACAGAAATTTTCTATGCTTACATATTTAGGGTGACCTGATGATTTAAACCTAAATTTACTATGATAGTTTACAACCAAGAGAGAAAAAATAGAAGGAAAGTATTTGAACATCTAAGGTGGGTCAAACAAGCTGTACAGGTTCTTGTCCTCACCACCTTCCACATGAGAAATTAGTGCCTTACCTGGATGCANNGTAAAAGAAATGTGTGCTTTCAGCCCCCTGTGCCTTGCTTCCTTACTTTGTTCTGGAATTTGTTTTGTTTAAATTACTGATACATCTTGTTTTCCTAGTTTTTTAATATTCTCATGAATGAAAAAGATAATTTAAACACATTAAAAATCTTTTCACAGTTAAACTAGTGCCTTTTCCTTAATTAAATTTGTTCTTTGATAATTTTATACTTGTGTACAATGCATACTGACCACTCATACCCGTTGCTCACCATATTCCACCCATCCCATTCACACAACCAACAATTCTTTTAATGTTCATATATATATATATATATATATATATATATATATATATATATATATACATTTTGTTTTGTGACACACCTGAATTTAACCAGGTTTACATGTGTAACTATGTGCCCGCAGGTCTGTTTTTTAGAGGCTGGTGTGCTCATTAGAGGGTAGACAAGTGGAGGTATTTCCTTTTCTACACTTCCTTTCCTAGGATCTATCAATAGCTAATAAATAGTACCCCAAAAGTCTTTCATCTTTCAATGAAAATTGTATTCAGTGTCTGTCTGGGACCCAAATGATCTGATTGACTACTCCACAAAATACAAAAGAATATAAATATACATCTCTACCATGAGCTCCAGAAACAACTTTGAAGAATAAACACACCAGTCATGTTTGCCAAAAAGATAATGAAACTCTTCCCTGAGTTAGTCAACTGAATCTGTCCTCAATTGATGGGAATCATTCTCTTAAAGAACTAAGAGAAAATGAGAAACTTCAATCATGTCAGAACTGTAATTCCCCAAAGGAAAACCCAGGAATTTGACTGATGCCTAGAAGTTAAGTGGCAGGAATGAAGACTATGAAGCAAGAAGCTAATAACAGAAGTTAGAAAATATAGTTATGAAAAACTAAAAGGGTAAGAAAAATAAGGGAACATAAAATTTGGAAATATTATGCACTTTCCCCATGTAATGCTTTTTTGTGGTAAGTATTCTACCTTTCTTTTATAACCAGCTTGGAGTCTCCTGAACATCTTCTCGAAAAGCATGAGCAAAAGTCACACATGCTCATTTGATCCTCTTCTCTCTGCTTCTACAACACACAAAGGAAACATGTCAAGAATAAATTGTAGCTTAATATGAGGTCAAACAATTTATGACCAATAGTTGTAGGCTGATCCTCTGTCCATAGTTAGGTTCAACTGATGTCTGCTTTGCTATGAACTATGTGTTCACACATGTGTTTTATTTATGTGGTAGTGCTGTAAGTGTGGGAATTTTTCCAGGTTTAGAGGAGGATAATTTCACATTCTGACTGAGAGCATCACCTTTTCCAAAACAAAGAGCTTTATGTTGTTTTTCCCCAGTAAAAAGCTTCTAATTAGTGTGGTCCACTGAGTCTACACTGCTACCCAGGGAATAAAAAGGACAAAAGACATGTAGAACAAAAGCAGCTCACACATAGATGTTCAGAATAATTTTTGCCTCAGAATGAGTGATTAAAGTAACTGATAAGAAAATCAATACCTCAGAAATCTGAGAGGCAGAGGTGCTAAACAAAAAGTCAACTACTTATTCAAGAATTAGCAATGAAGACTCATTAAATGAGAAACTAGAGTATGTCAAGCTGTTATTCACTTTGGCAATCTATGCCTTCCAGTTCCATACAGTCAATAAGATGCTTACAGGATCATATCAATTGCTGCATTATTAAAATTACATTGCAATCTACTGAAAAACAGAAACTGTAGGAAATAGTCTGAAAATATATATTCCAATAAACTAGAAAATATAAAATGACAAAATACTTAGGGATGCCAGACCTCCTGACATTAAACCTGGAGGGTGCCTACAACCTTAGTAAATACCTGGCCAATGAGATTGAAGCAATAAGTAATTTTCCATCTATGAAATGCACAAAGCCAGGGGAATTCACTGATGCATCCTATAATTCCATTATTGAAGGACTAATACCAATGTGTTTCAGACTATTTTATAAAACATAAAGGGTAAGAACATTTTCAGACCCTTGTTCAAAGTTAGTATTACTCTAATATTAAAACTAGAGAAGGACATGACAAAGGAAATTTTAAACAATTTGTTCTTTTTGTTCAAGAAGCAAAAATGTAAAAAATGTCACTGAAAAGAAATATATGACCCAGCACAAGGGAACACCTGGGCCAAGTAGTGGGAGTGGGTGGGTAGGGGAGCAGGGGTGGGGGGGTATAGGGAACTTTCGGGATAGCATTTGAAATGTAAATAAAGAAAATAATAATAAAAAATTAAAAAAGAAATATAATATGAACAACTTATCATAATTTGCAAACATGAAAAATATCTTTGACAAAATATAACATCCCATCTTAAAGCTAATTCCTGAAGTAACTAGAAATAAAAAATTCATACTTGAGAGTATGATCATCTATCTATGAAAGCTTGAGAGATCACATTGTATTAATGTGGAAGAAGTAAAAATAATTCTTCTATTTTCAGGTATATTAATCGATCGATCAATCATCGATCGATTGATCCATCCATCTGTCCATCCCTCCATCCATCCATCTATTATCTATCTATCTATCTATCTATCTATCTATCTATCTATCTATCTATCTATCTATCCATCCATCCATCTATTTATAGAACAGCAAATATTCTCAATAGTGGTGGTGAAAACACCCTGAAAAGGAGACTCTTTAGTAAGTGGTAAGGAGGGGGAGGGAAAAAGGGGGACAGGATCGAGTATGGGAAGAGACAGGAGAGAATTCCAGAGGGTCAAGAAAATGAGCAGAAATATGTAGCAGAGGTGGGGTGGGGTGGAGAACCACTAGAAAGTCCCAGATGCCAGGGAAGTGAGAGGTTCCAAGGACCCAACATGGATGACACTAACCGAAATATCCAACAAAGGGGAGATAAAACCTGAAGAGACCACTTCCAGTAGACAGGCATGGCCTCCAGTTGAGGGATGGTGCCACCTAGTCATCTCAAAAAATTTAACCTAGAATTGTTCCTGTTTATAGGAAACACAGGGACAAAAAATGGAGCGGAGACTGAAGAAAAGGCCATCCAGAGGCTGCCCACCTAGGGATGCATCCCATCTGCAGACACCAAACCCTGACACTATTGCAGAGGCCAAGTAGTGCTTGCTGACAGGAGCCTGGTATATCTATTCTCTGAGAGGTTTTGCCAGCACCTAACTAAGACAGATGTGGATGCTCACAGCCAATCATCAGACTGAGCCCGAGAACCCCAATGAAAGAGTTAGGGGAAGGACTCAAGGAACTGAGGGGGATTGAAGAACATCAATATCAACTAACTGGACCTCCCCGAGCTCCTAGGGACTAAACCACCATCCAAAGAGTATACATGGATGGGTCCATGGCTCTAACTACATATGTAGCAGAGGATTGCCTTATCTGGCATCAATGGGGAGGCCCTTTTCCCGTGAAGGCTTGATACCGGAGTGTATGGAGATGCTAGAGCAGTGAGTTGGGAGTGGGTGGTTGGGTTGGGGCACACCCTCATAGAGGCAAAGGGGAGGCAGGATGGGATGGGAGATTTGAAGCAGGGAGACAGGGAAGGGGTACAGCATTTGAAATGTAAATTAATAAAATAATCAAAAAAGAAAATAAAATAAAAGAAATATTGCCCCTTCTTTAAAAAAATAAAAAAGTAGATATCTCCATGAAGAATACTTGAAGTAGATCAAGGTTTTTCACTTGTAAAAAAATCAATTCAAGCCTGGTGGTGGTGGCGCACGCCTTTAATCCCAGCACTCGGGAGGCAGAGGCAGGTGGATTTCTGAGTTCGAGGCCAGCCTGGTCTACAAAGTTAGTTCCAGGACAGCCAGAGCTACACAGAGAAACCCTGTCTCGAAAAACCAAAAAAAAAAAAAAAATCATTTCAAAATGAATGAAAGGCATTAATTTAACACATGAGGAAAATATGGCATAAAGATATATGTTCAAGATACATACACAGGCATTGACTTTAAAAATATGACTGTTACAGTAAAGGAAAAATTAGAGTAGTAGAAGAAATGGAACTGAATCAAATATATAGTTTCTATACAGAGTGAAGATGCAGAACCCAGAATGGGAGAGAAGCTTTGACCCATCTACATCTTAAACACAGTCAATAGTCAAAACACACAAAAACTTAATATTAAGCCCCCAAATAAATGATTTCACAAATATGCAAGCCAAGCACAGGGTACCTTCTTGCGGATTGTTGGCCAGAAAGGTCCTAGAAGCCCCCAGTCAACATACCTTGCTTGAACAATATAGAGAAATGAAACTGGAATTAAGTTGAAAGGCTACTCCATGTACTTAGGTTTCACAGGGAGAGATGGTTTTACACGGGCTGCTAGGCGAGTGAAGCCATCGACAGTCTTACCCAGCTTGAACGTTATGAGCTATATTGGTCTGCTATGCAAGATCTGTTCCTTTATGCAATAATGACCTGTTGTTACAGAGCTAACCAGCTATCTGTGTTTGGATTGAAGGTGACCCCAAAGGAGGGAATCCATACTGTATGCTGTTTTGCTGTTCATTTTTATATGTGCAGTGTTTTTTAAATTTCTTTTTTATTTTTATTTTTATTTTTAGGCATTTTCTTTATTTACATTTCAAATGTTATCCCCTTTCCTAATTTCCCTTCTGAAAAATCCCCTATCTCCTCCCCCTCCCCCTGCTCCCCAACCTACCCACTCCCATTCCTGGTCCTGGCATTACCCTATACATAGAGCCTTCACAAGAACCAAGGGCTTCTCCTCCCATTGATGACTGACCAGGCCATCCTCTGCTATATATATAGCTAGACAAGTTCCACCATGTGTTTTCTTTGATTGGTAGTATAGTTCCAAGGAGTTCTGGGGGTACTGGTTAGTTCATATTGATGTTCCTCCTAAGGGGGTTCAGAATCCTTTAGCTCCCTGGGTACTTTCTCTGGCTCCTTCACTGGGGACTTGGTGCTCTGTCCAATGGATGACTGTGAGCATCCACTTCTGTATTTTTCAGGCACTGAAAGAGCCTCACAGGAGACATCTATATCAGACTCCTGTCAGCAGGCTCTTGTTGGCATCTGCCTAGTATCTGTGTTTGGTGGTTGTTTATGGGATAGATCCTCAAGTGGGGCCGTCTCTGGATGGTTGTTCCTTCAGGCTCTGCTCTGAACGTTGTCTCTGTAACTCCTTCCATGGGTATTTTGTTCTTCATTCTAAGAAGGAACAAAGTATCCAAACTTTGGTCTTCTTTCTTCTTGAGTTTCATGTATTTTGCAAATTGTATCTTGGGTGTTCTAAGTTACTGGGCTAATATCCACTTATCAGTGAGTACATATCATGTGTGTTCTTTTGTGATTGGGTTACCTCACTCAGGATGATATCCTTTAGATCCATCCATTTGCCTAAGAATTTCATAAATTCATTGTTTTTAATAGCTGTGTAGTACTCCATTGTGTAAATGTACCACAGTTTCTGTATCTATTCTTCTGTTGAGAGACATCTGGGTTCTTTCCAGCTTCTGGCTATTATAAATAAGGCTGCTATGAACATAGTGGAGCGTGTGTCCTTATTACAAGTTGGAACATCTTCTGGGTATATGCCCAGGACTGGTGTTGCTGGATCTTCCGGTTAGTACTATGTCCAATTTTCTGAGGAACCTCTAAACTGATTTCCAGAGTGGTTGTACCAGCTTGCAATCCCACCAGCAATGGAGGATTGTTCCTCTTTCTCCACATCTTTGCCAGCANCTGCTGCCACCTGAATTTTTGATCTTAGCCACTCTGACTGGTATGAGGTGGAATCTGAGGGTTGTTTTGATTTGCATTTCTCTGATGATTAAGGATGTTGAACATTTTTTCAGGTGCTCTGAGAAGTGCAGAGTTTTTTGATTATCTTTAATTATATAACAGTGTGAGCGTTCTTTTCAATGGCTTCAAGGAATTTAACTTTTTTGGTAAAGCATAATTTCTAAATTTACTATTGTTTTCAGTTTTTTCACTTTCAAATGTTACTAATTAGAATGAAGCTTTGTACAGTTAATTTATGCAGAAATGCATAGTTATATACTATATTAAGAGGAAGGCAAAAATATAAAATAAAATATAAAATAAAAATAAAAATATATTTTTGCCTTATTACTAGAAACATTGTTGATTTTTTTAGTTTGAGCTGAAGTATCTTGTTACCTGGGGAAATGTAAAAGGCATTAGTAAACACTAAACAGCTTTATAATATTTTTTATTTAGCATACCTGACAATTAACTATTCTCTCATGATGCATGAATGATCTTAGCCTCTTCTACTTGAAAAATCAGGAAGTATTTATTGATACAAAAACTGAAATCATAAAAGTTATATTTTCCTATCTATTGACTTTTTAAAAGAGTTGGGCATATACTGATCATCTCTAGAACAGAATAAGGTTATTGGAAGTCTTCCAGTGTGAGGAGTGTCATTGACACTTGATAAAAAATATAATTTGACATGGTTACCGAATAATCCAGTGCTGAAAACACACTTTCACTTTGTAATTTCACATTTTAGATATAACATGGATAATTTCAAAACAAATTAATTCCTAAAACTACTAGGAATTATATTTTTCTAGTTTTTCTATTCTTTATATGTAATGTTGGTACTAATTTTTTTATTTTTCTTTTATTTTTTATTATCTTTAATCTTTTCTTTACAGTCCAGTTGCTATTCCCCTACTAATCCTTCAACAGTTTCTCATCCCATTCCTCCTCCCCCTGTTTCCAAGAGAATGTCCCCATCCCCACACACCATCCCACTCCACCACTCAGGGCTTTCCCACACCATGGGGTCTCAAGTCTCTCAAGGGTTATGTGCATCTTCTCTCATTCAGGCCAGACCAGGCAGTCCTCTGCTGTATATGTGCCCGGGGCCTCATATAGCCTAGTATATGCGTTGGCACTAATTTTATTTCTGAACAATAAGTAGAAGAGATAAGGTAAAGAGTTTTAACAAGTAGTAATAATTTAGGGGTGGTAGAAAGTGAAAAAGAATCAGAATAACATGGAAGGTTTGAAAGAGATATTTTGGGCATGCTGGTGAACAGCTTGGGAGATGAACACAGAAGGATTGTCATAAGTTTGAGGCCAACCTGGGATACAAAAATACACTATTTCAGAAAAAAACTAAACATTTAGTTTTTGCCAAGTCTTGCAAAAAGCTTTGAAGTCATTTTGTTTTATTTTTGTATGTATTTATTTGAAAAGGAGACATAATCATTTAAATTTATATAATAATTAAAAATAGAGATGTTCTTATTAATTCGAGAAGTGAAACTACAAGAGGTTTTAATTGAGTGCCTGAATGAGCTTGCAGTATTTCTTTATTGAGGAAGAAATACACACATGATGGTTTACATGAGCACTGTTTGATTGAGTCATTGATCTTGATGTCTCTGTATTAGGACTTAATTCCAAATATGTTGATAATTCAATACAAAATATATACTCTGTCTATAAAGACTGAATATCTTGGAATATGTCTACCTGCATTTATTAGCTATGTTTAGATCAAGGGAAACAATTACTAATTGTTGCAAATCATTGGGTGTTCTTTCTTATTATGGATATTTAATTAGTTATGAGTGTAAAAAATGAACTTATGAAACAGCACTTTCAAATACAGCTACTCTGAAAGCAAAGACAATTCTAAACACCATCTTTTAGGAGATTTCTCTACAGGAATTTATAGCTTCTATAAATGTGAAAATTATGTCCATTTAGAAACTTCTACATGACTTTATTTGTACTGAAATTTAGCTCTTGACTCTGTTGACTTCCATTTCTAATCTTCCCAATTTATCGTATATGGTATCTTCTGGTATTTTTTCCCAACTTATATCTCATTCTTCTTTAGTCATAAGTCACCATACTCAGCTAAACTTACTTTAACTCATATCTAATTCATACTAGATGAAGGGGATCACAAATAAAAAAGACAGGTAAATTCATAGCTGACAGTGAATTGAGAACATCTTCCAAGTTTTAAAACTTGAAGATACCATAATAATAACTGTTACCTTATACACTAATTAAAAAGAATTAAAAGGGAGAATGGATTTATGAAACATATCACTATGTTTAATGAACATATGCCAGTATATACTTACGATAACATAACTGGTTACTGTATATTATTGTTATAATTATATAGTTTCTAAAGGTTAGCTCTGAAAATCTGTGCTTGTCATTACACATAAATTATCCATTATTTTACTGAAGCAACCTGGTTTCTTTTTCTCCTCATAGTTGTACACATGCTATTCAATTTCTCTAGGAATGTTTTTAGATTTTTCTCTTTAATCTCATTTATTTCTACTCTTCCCTCCAAATCTTTAAGTCTATAATCCCATAATTTCTAATTATCAATCTATAATTATGCTCAGTCTATTTCTCTATCTCTTTTGACTACATAATAACGCACTTTAATGTTGTTTTAAGCATTAAAATATCCTTTTTTATGTTTCAACAAAATTTTGTATCACAGTCTGTGATTATGAGTTCTGTGGCACATTGGCTGGAAGAATGTTGTAGTCTTTAGGTTTATGGACATTATGGTCTATTTGGGAAGGGATTTTAATGAGTTAGACTTGTAGTAAACTCTTAAAGAGACACACTAATGTTCTTTGAAAGCAAATACTTTCAGATTTAAGTTTGTGGTTTAATCACTAAGCTAATATGGATATTATATATTGTTAAATAGGAGCCACTTATATTTTGAAAAATCTCTTATTAAAAGAAAAGAGTTAATGTATTTTGGAATGTCTTTCAGTGAAGTTTTTTTTGATACTCACAGCTTGCTAACACTTAGTTTCTATTCATTCATTTATACCATGAGTCCAGATCATTCATGTGCAAATGGAAAATGTAAAGTAACATTAACATTTTACCAAACAGTTTTATATGGAATAGTTACATGCTGGATATGTGATTATGTTAATTATGTTATTCCTAATTGTATTATAAAGTATTTGGTTTAAAAATGTGTTCAATAGACAAATAGACTGAGAGTCAGGGGCTGATACCTACTACTGATTTGATGGTGGATGAACCACGTAGTAATTTTTAAATCAGAATTCAAAGCCCTTATCATGTATATTGGATTATGTTTCTTTATTAATCAAGAGTAAAACTACAATAAAATATATTGAATTTTGTCACCAGTGTTGGACATAATGTTGTTTACTACATTGTTCCTTTTAGTTGGTTGTTTTCAAAGCATGTACTATGTACTCTGGGGTAGTGATTCTAACATACTCTTACTGGTCCATGTACCAACGCTTTGAGTTTAAATTGAGGAATTTTAATTTTATTATGATAGAAATGTTTCTAAGCATCTACTGTTTCTGTGTCTGACATAATGCACACTGGGAACTGACAGTTACAGAAAGGCTTACACCTCACTTGTTAATTATGTCAGAGAATACAAATACACATGTGACATTTGTATTCAATATGCTTTTTAGTATTTGGTTAGTATTATAAAAGGTTTAGTCAATTTTAGGGATGGTAAAAATAAATAAAAAGAGCCATAAGTTTGAAAGAGAGCAAGAAGATGTATATAGGAGTGCTTGGATGGAGAAAAGGAAGAAGTAATATACCTGGATTATAATATAAAAATAAAATAAATAAAATCAATGCTAATAATACAAAGAAAGACCTCATAGTTTGGTTAATCATTTAATAAACCTTGATGTTCTCTGCTTTGCAGAAGTAGGTGGGTGGAAGAAGGGCTTATTTGCCAACATAAGATTGTGTTACTGGACTTCAAAAGGAGGTTGTTTTCATGTGTGCACTAGGTTGTAAATTAATCTTGAAACAAAATCAGCTGTTTCCATGTTGGCGAGTTACCTCTCTCAAAAGGAATATATCTGTACCCACTATGAGGGAAACAGAGGAACATGAAATTCAGAGAGAGAGAGAGAGAGAGAGAGAGAGAGAGAGAGAGAGAGAGAGAGAGAGAGAGAGAGAGAGAG
>NC_034592.1:95721367-95725014 GCF_900095145.1 Mus pahari | reverse complement strand
CGATTAGGCCATCTTCTGCTACATATGCAGCTAGAGACATGAGCTCAGGGGGTACTGGTTAGTTCATATTGTTGTTCCACCTACAGGGTTGCAGCCCCCCTCAGCTCTTTGGGTACTTTCTCTAGCTCCTCCATTGGGGGCCCTGTGTTCCATCCAATAGCTGACTGTGAGCATCCACTTCTTTCACTGCTTTTCTGATCATGCCATCTTTGGATTCTATGTATTGTGAGAATGTCAGTATTGACTTTTGTGTCTCTTTAATTTTATGTGTATCAATGACTCCTAGGAACAGGCAGATTTTTACAAAACAGAATTCCCTTCTTTTAAAAAAACCAAAGAGCTCTTTCTGCCATCTTGGCGCCTGTGGAGGCCTGCTGGGAACAGGACTTCTAACAGCAAGTATGTCTGGAAGGCTGTGGTGCAAGGCCATTTTTGCCGGCTACAAGCAAGGTCTCCGGAACCAGAGAGAACACACAGCTCTTTTTAAAATTGAAGGCGTGTATGCTAGAGATGAGACGGAGTTCTACTTAGGCAAGAGATGTGCTTATGTGTATAAAGCAAAAAACAATACAGTGACTCCTGGAGGCAAACCAAACAAAACCAGAGTGATCTGGGGAAAAGTAACTCGGGCCCACGGAAACAGTGGTATGGTTAGAGCCAAATTCCGAAGCAACCTTCCTGCAAAGGTCATTGGTCACAGAATCCGTGTGATGCTGTACCCATCCCGGATTTAAACTAGCGGAGAGTAAATAAATAAAAGTAGATTTGAAAAAAAAAACCCAAAGAATATTCCATTGTGCCTATATGTTAATCCCTGTTTGTATACTATTCACTCAACTGTCAAAGAGAATTTAGATATTTCTGTATTGATTATTGTAAGTGATGTTGCAAGGAAAATGGGAAGAAATTATTTACATATGATGGTGTAAATTCCTCAGGTTGCATGAGTTGTGCAAAATTGAGTATTGCTTAATCACATGGTAGCTTTAATAAAATCCTCCCTTCTTTTCTCCTTTCCTTCCTCCCTCCTTCCCTCCCACCCTTCTCTCCCTCCCTCTGTTCCTCTTTCCCTCCCTCCTTTCCTTTCCATTCCAAAATCATGGTCAATGCCTAATAGGTGAGCATGTTATTTCAAAACTACCATATTTTGAAATTTTAAGGATGACTCATACAATTTTTTTTGTAATGGTGCCTTAGTTTATATGCATATCAACAACTTAAAGATAGATCTATTTTTTCACATTTACTCTGAGCTTTGGATAAAGAGTCTTTAACAGGTATAAAGTAATACTTTTATTTTAAAGTTCATTCCTCAATATTAAGTGGTGTTCATTTTTCATGTATCTGTCTATAATTTGGTTTTAATGTTAGATTGTAAACAGAATTTCACATTTCTTTTTTATATATTTTATTAACATAGGCTATTAGTATATTATATTAATATAATTTATATTTTTTCTGTTTTCTTCTCCAGGTAGTACTGACATACATGTTAATGGGAGGAGCAAACCTCTCTGTGGTATCAGAGTTTGTATTCCTTGGACTCACTAACTCCTGGGACATCCAGATTCTTCTCTTTGTGTTCTCCTCTGTGTTTTATGTGGCAAGCATGATGGGAAACTCACTCATCATTTTTACTGTGGCTTCAGACCCTCACTTACACACTCCAATGTACTTTCTGTTGGCTAACCTGTCCTTCATTGACTTAGGTGTTTCTTCTGTTACCTCACCCAAGATGATTTATGATCTGTTCAGAAAGGACAAAGTCATATCTTTTAGAGGTTGTGTTATTCAGATCTTCTCCATCCATGTTATTGGTGGTGTGGAGATGGTTTTACTCATAGCTATGGCTTTTGATAGATATGTAGCCATATGTAAACCTCTCCATTATCTGACCATTTTGAGCCCAAGAATGTGTCTCTTCTTTGTAGTTATTGCTTGGTTAGTTGGCCTTATACACTCTCTGGTTCAGCTTGCTTTTGTCATAAACTTACCTTTTTGTGGACCAAATGTGTTGGACAGCTTCTACTGTGACCTTCCCCGGTTCATCAAGCTTGCTTGCATAGATACTCATAAACTAGAATTCATGGTCACAGCGAACAGTGGATTCATCTCTGTGGGATCCTTCTTCATATTGATAATTTCATATATTTTCATCATAATCTCTGTACAAAAACACTCTTCAGGTGGTTTCTCTAAAGCCCTGTCTACACTTTCAGCTCATATCTCAGTAGTGGTCTTATTCTTTGGTCCTTTGATATTTGTCTATACATGGCCTTCTCCCTCCATACACCTGGATAAATTTTTGGCCATATTTGATGCAGTCATCACTCCTTTTCTGAATCCTGTGATCTATACATTCAGGAATCAAGAAATGAAGACGGCAATGAAGAGAGTGTTCAAACAGCTACTGAGATATAGAAAGATCTCTTAAGTGTTTGCCTTGTGAATGTAAAGTGTATTTTCACTAATCTCAGTGGAAAAACTTCCTTTCTACACTCTGTCTATATACATTAATATTTAATCTATTTTCTTCTGCTTAGGAGGGTGAGACAGTCACTTCCAAAAATAGAAAAAAATTGCAGGTATTTACAAAGTAAATATTATAATAATACTGACCCTCAATTCCCAAGGAATTTTTTTCATCTAAATTTTTGGCTATAAAGAAGCCAGAAGCCTACACCAAGACAGTTAAAACAGAGAAAATATGGTTAAAAAATCACATATAGTAATTCTGGAAGTACTTACTGGGAATACTCATATGTCTTCTAACCATATTTTTTATTCTTAAAAATTTCACACAAGTATTCAATGAAATTTGACCTTATCTATTCTTTAATTGTTTCCTTTCAACTCTCAAACGGGTTTCCCTCCCAGTTCCATCTCTCTCTCTCTCTCTCTTTTTTTTTTGATAATTTACTAAATTTTGTTTGTGCTTCACATGTGTATGGGTGTAGAACCATCCACTATAGTATGAGAAACCTCCCATTGGTAACATTCCTTAAAAGATAATTCTACTTTCCCTAGGAGCTATCAAGTGCAAATACCTTCTCAAAAAGGAATGAGGCCTGAAAAACATCCCTTCAATCTATTTTTGAAGTTTGGTTGGCTGACTCTTGGGTTCCACATGTGCAAGTAACTACATGTGGTTAGAGCTCATGAGTATGGCAGGTTCACAATGTTCAGAAGACTCCACTGCACTCTTATTCTTCTGATTTACATTCTTTCAGCTTCTTCCTCTACAATGTTCTTTGAGCCTGGCAGTGTGGTGGATATTGATAATGATGCTCCATTGAGGACTGATCCCTTAGTCTTTTATTCTACCACTTTAACCAGTTATGCATCTCAGATTTGCTTTTGCCCACTTCAAAGAGAAGCTTCTCTGACCATGTCTATGGATATAAAAATAACTAAAAAAAAAAAACCTAATTAGAAGTTAATGTGAAATCGGAAGCATGGAGTAAAATAAAATAGCAAGCTGAACTCTAGAACTCATGAGCTCCATAGGCTTGAGTTTCTGATGAAGATTATGCTATCATGCATGCATGTACCTTTCTTTCTTTCTTTCTTTCTTTCTTTCTTTCTTTCTTTCTTTCTTTCTTTCTTTCTTTCTTTCTTTTTTTTGGTTTTCCAATTCATTTTATTGA
>NC_034592.1:95710484-95721167 GCF_900095145.1 Mus pahari | reverse complement strand
TTTCTTTCTTTTTTTTGGTTTTCCAATTCATTTTATTGAGTGTGACGTGTTTCCAGTTTCCCATTCAGTTTTCTTTCTTTCTTTCTTTCTTTCTTCCTTCCTTTCTTTCTTTCTTTCTTTCTTTCTTTCTTTCTTTCTTTCTTTCTTTCTTTCTTTCTTTTTTACTTTTTTATTAGATTTTTTTCATTTACATTTCAAATGCTGTCCCAAAAGTCCCCTTTACCCTCCTCCCACTCTCCTCCCCAACCCACACACTCCTGCCTCCTGGCCCTGGCATTCCCCTGTACTAGGGCATATAATCTTCTCAAGACCAAGGACCTCTCCTGCCAATGATGGCCAACTAGGCCATCTTCTGCTCCATATGCAGCTAGAGACACGAGCTCTGGGGGTACTGGTTAGTTCATATTGTTGTTCCTCCTATAGGCTTGCAGACCCCTTTAGCTCCTTGGGCACTTTCTCTAGCTCCCCCATTGGGGCCCATGTGTTCCATCCAATAGATGGCTGTGATACTTCTGAAAAATACTTCTGTATTTTTCAGGCACTGACATAGCCTCATAAGAGACACCTATATCAGGGTCATGTCAGCAAAATATTGCTGGCATATGCAATAATGTCTGGGTTTAGTGGCTGTTTATGGGTTGGATCCCCAGGTGGGGCAGTCTCCAGATGGTCCATTTTTCTGTCTCAGCTCTAAAGTTTGTCTCTGTAACTCCTTCCATGGGTATTTTGTTACCCATTCTAAGAAGGAACAAAGTATCCACTCTTTGGTCTTCCTTCTTCTTGAGTTTCATGTGTTTTGCAATTTGTATCTTGGGTATTCTAAGTCTCTGGGCTAATATCCACTTATCAATAAGTGCATATCATGTGAGTTCTTTTGTGATTGGGTTAACTCACTCAGGATGATATCCTCCAGATTCATCCATTTGCCTAAGAACTTCATAAATTCATTGTTTTTAACAGCTGAGCAGTACTCCATTGTGTAAATGTAACACATTTCCTGTATACATTCCTTTGTTGAGGGACATCTGGGTTCTTTCCAGCTTCTGGCTATTATAAATAAGGCTGCTGCATGCAAATTTCTTTTGTTGAATAGGACTCATCTTCATTAGAGATCCCTTAGTTACTCATATAACAGTTGTGTCAACATGACACCACTGCCTGATCAATCATTAGTACGATATGCAAGGCTCAGCACTGGGTAAGACCATTGATTTTTTTTTAATCTCCATGAGCCTACATAGCACCTTTTGGCATTGTAAAATCTAGCTATCAGGAGGGTTTCCTCTTCAGTTCAAAATTGATTCTTCTGTACTCTGTGGCCAAATGAAGGGATGTCTTCAACAATAGGCTCTTCCCATGTAGCTATGGAGGGTAATCAAAGAAAATGGCATTTTCCTGTGTTTTGGAATTCATTCATTTTGATAGCTTTATTAGTTCTTATGGTCCTACATGAATACTTGTGTGTAGCTGACTGTTATATATCTCCTTCCCAAATTTTAACAAATTACTTGTACAATCTGAAAACTGTGGAAAGAATGTGCAGCCACCTATATTTAAAAAGACAATTACATATAAAGGTAAAGCACAAGTAAGAAGAGTATAGAAGAGGTCTATACCATAGGATACTTTTCAATGTAGGAAGATAGGGGACATGAATTACAGGCTATGATAACAAACATATTTGCCTTTGTGAATCATGTTTTAATTTTAAAAATGTGAATAGATTCAAACACTGTGTATAATTAGAAATTATTTTAAAAACCAACAATAGTAGCCAATGATCTTTGCTTCTATTAAGTATTCTGTGACTTTGAATATTTAGTTGCATTTGCTCATGCTAATATTAGGGTTTTAACACTCATAATTAGGTATAGCTTTTGTCATATCTAAAATTAAACAGGTAATGACTACAGAGACAAGCATCACCAACAAAATACAAGAAATGGGAGAGAAAATCTCAGATGTAGAATATACAATTGAAGAAATCAATACATTGGTCAAAGTCTAAAATGTTCCTGACATAAAACATCTAAAAAAATTTAGGACACTATGAAAAGACCAAACAGAGGAATAATAGGAATAGAAGAAGGAGAAGACGCCAACCTCCAAGGCCCAGAAAATAGTTTCAACAAAACTGTAAAGAAAATTTCCTCAACTTAAAGAAAGAGATCTCATAAATATACAAGAAGCTTACAGAACACCAAACAGATTGCACCAGAGAAGAAAATTCTCCTTCCACATAATAATCAAAAGACTAAATGGACAGAACAAACAAAGAATGTGAAAAGCTGCCAGGGAAAAAGCCATGTAACATATAAATTAACATATAAAGGTAACCTATTAGAATTACACCCAAATTCTCTATAGTAAGTCTATATAAGTCTGAATGACCTGGCCAGATGTCTTGTAGACTCTAAAAGACCACAGATGTCAGTCCAGACTACTAAGCCCAGTAAAACTATTTAAAAATATTTTCTGAAATTAAATTACCTTTTGTATTTATTCACTTTAGATACTGATCACTGCTCCCTCCCAATCACCCCTTCCCACAGTCTTTCCCCCATTCCCCTTCCCTTCTCTTCTGGGTAGGTGGGGGGCCCCCTTGGGTATGCCATACACCCTGGCACTTTAAGTCTCTTTGAAGCTAGATACTTTCTCTCCCTCCTAGACTAGACACGCCTGCCCAGCTACTAGAACATATCCCACATTCAGAAAACAGTTTTTGGGATAGCCCCCACTTCAGTTGTTCAGGACCCACATGAAGGTCATTCTGCACAACTGCTACATATGAGTGGGGGGGCCTAGGTCCAGACTGTGTATGTTCTTTGATTGGTGATTTAGACTCTGAGAGCCCCAAGGTTCCAGGTTAGTTGACTCTGTTGGTCTTCCTATGGAGTTTCTATTCCCTTTGGGGCCCAAATCCTTCCTTCTATTCTTCCATAAGAGTCCCATATACTCCATATACTGTCCCATAAGCTCCATACACTGGGTGTCTGTATCTGTTTAAGTCAGCTGCTGGGTAGAACCTCTCAGAGAATACCATGCTCCTGTCTGGAAACATAATCGAGCATCGTTAATAGTGTTAGCGATTAGGACTTGCCCATGGGATGCGTCTCAATTTGGTTGGTTACAACCTCAGTTGCTGCTCTCTTCCCCATGCCTACATTATTTGTAGACAGGATAAATTTTGTGCTGAAAGTTTTGTAGGTGGGTTAAGGTTTCTATTGCTTTTCTGGGGTTCCTGCCTGGACACAGGAGGTAGTCTCTTCAGGTTCCATATCCTCAATGTAGTGGGTCACAGCTAAGGTCATTCCCATTGATTTTTGGATACCTCCCTTTTCCCTGGTCATGTCTCATTCTGGACATGCTCATCAGCAAAACATTTTTTTTTTAATTTTTAAATTTTAAATGGTCCCATGAAGGCTCTATGCCCCAGTGTAGGGGAATGCCAGGGCCAGGAAACATGTGTTGACGGTTGGTGTGCAGTGGGAAGGGGATGGGAGTTTTTGGAGGGAAAACCAGGAAAGGGGACAACATTTGAAATGTAAATAAAGTAAATATCTAATAAAAAAGAAAACAATTATTTTATTTACTTACATTTCAAGTGTTATCCCCTTTCCTAGTTTTTCCTCTGCAAATGCCCTATCCTATCCCACTGTATCCTGCCTTTATGAGGGTGCTCCCCTACCCACCTACCCACTTCTGCCTCACTGCCCTAGCTTTTCTCTATACTGGGGCACCAAGCTTTCACATGACCAAGGTCCTACCCTCCAATTGATGACAGATAAGGCCACTTCAGCTCCTTCAGTCCTTTCCCTAACTCCTCCATTTGGGGTCCCTGTGCTCAGTCCAATGGTTGGTTGTGAGCCTCTGCTACTGTATTGGTCAGGATCTTGCAGAGCCTCTCAGGAGACAGCTATACCAGGCTCTTGTCAGTAAGCACTTCTTGGCATCCACAATAATGTCTGGGTTTGGTGTCTGCATGTGGGATGGATTCCCAGGTGGGGCAGTCTCTGGATAACCTTTCCTCCAGTCTCTGCTCCACTCTTTGTACCTTTATTTCCTTTAGACAGGAGCAACTCTCAGTTAAAATTTTGGAGATGGGTGGGTGGCCCTATCCCTCAACCTGGGTGGGGGAACCTCTAGATGTGGTCTCGACAGTTCCCCCTCCCCTTTGTGGGATATTTCAGCCAATGTCATCCCCATGGGGTCCTGGGAGGCTCTTGCTTTCTTGGCATCTGGGACTTTCTATTTTCTATCCCCAGTTCACCATCCCTCATTGCTATATACCTCTGTTCAAATTGCTGATCCTCTGTAGATCTCCATCTGTTCCCATATCTGATTCTTCCCCTCTTTTTCCACATCCCTCTTTTTTTCCTTCCAATTCCATCCCATCCTCTACTTCCCTTGGTTATTTTTCCCCCTTCTAAGTAGGACTGAAGCATCCACTCTTCGGTTTTTCTTCTTCTTGAGCTTCACGTAGTTCATGAGTTGTATTGTAGGTATTCCACTCTCTTTGCCTAATACCCATTTATCAGTGAGTACATACTTTGTGTGGTCTTTTGTGACTGAGTTACCTCACTCAGGATGATATCTTCTAGATCCATACATTTGCCTGCCAATTTCATGAAGTCATTGTATTTAATAGCTGAGTAGTATTCCATTGTGCAAATGTACCACATTTCCTGTATCCATTCCTCTCTTGAGGGACATCTGGGTTCTTTCCAGCTTCTGGCTATTATAAATATGGCTGCAATGAACATAGTGTAGCATGTGTCCTTATTACATGTTGGGGCATCTTCTGGATATATGCCAAGGAGTGATATAGCTGGGTCCTCAGGTAGTACTATGTCCAATTTTCTGAGGAACCACCTGATTGATTTCCAGAGTGGTTGTATCAGCTTGCAATCCCACCAGTAATGGAGGAGTGTTCCTCTTTCTCCACATCCTTGCCAGCAACAGCCAAACTTTTAATCACCATAGATGGAGAAAGCAATATGTTCCATGACAAAACAAAATTTATCTATACACAAATCCATCCCTTAAGAAGATTGGGAAGAGAGGCCCGTTGGTCTTGCAAACTTTATATGTCCTAGTACAGGGGAACACCAGGGCCAATAAGTGGGAGTGGATGGGTAGGGGAGCAGGGGTGGAGGGTATAGGGGACTTTCAGGATAGCATTTGAAATGTAACCGAAGTAAATGCCTAATAAAAAAATTGGAAAAAAAGAGAAGATACTAGAATGAAAACTAACACAAGGAGGTTAACTACACACAGGAAAACAGAAAAAATAAATAGCTCCACACCAGAAAAATCCAACAAAGGGAAAAGCACACACACACACACACACACACACACACACACACACACACACACACTCTATCATCACCACCATCACAATAATAGGAATTAACAATCATTTGTTATTAATATCTCTCAACATTAATGAACTCAATAAAAAGACACATTGTATCATAATGGATATGAAGTAGGATTCTTTCTGCTGCATACAAGAAACATACCTCAGCAACAAAGATAGATATTACCTTAGAGTAAAGGGCTGGAAAAATGTTTTCTAAGAAAAAGGAACCAAGAAGAAAGCTAAAATAACCTTTCTAATATCTATTAAAATAAACTTTCAGCAAAAATTAATCAAAAGGGTTGGAAAGGACACTTCATCCTCATCAAAGAAAAAATCCACCAAGATGGTGTCTCAATTGTAAAAATTTATGCCCCAAATACAAGGGCACTGACATTTGTAAAAAAAAAATTACTAAAGGTTAAATCACACAAACATTAATAGTGGGAAACTTCAACACCCCACTTTCACCAATGCACTGATCATCGAGACAGAACCTCAGCAAAGAAATAATAAAACTAACAGAGGATATGCACCAAGTGGACCTAACAGATACCTACAGAATATTTCACTCAAACACAAAAGAATCTACTTTCTCGGCACTTCAGGGAACCTTCTCCAAAACTGACCATATAGTGGGTTACAAACAAGCCTCAACAGATACAAGAAAATTAAATTAACTCCGTGAGTCTCATCAGACCACCATGGATTAAAGTTGGACTTCAACAACAACAGAGAGAACAGAAAGCCTACAAACTTAGGGAACTTGAACTCTCTACTCAATGATCACTGTGTCAGGGAAAAAATAAGAAAGAATTTCAAGACTTTTCTACAATTCAATGAAAAGGAAGGCAAGACATATTCAAACTTATGGGGCATAATGGAAGTAGTGTTAAGAGGAAAATTTATAGCACTAAGTGCCTTTAGAAAAAATTGGGGAGATGTCATTTTAGTGACTTAATAGCACATCTGAAGGCTCTAGAACAAAAAGAAGCAAACATACTCAGGAGGAGATGACAGGAAATAATCAAAATTAAGTTTAAAATCAATAAATTAGAAATAGAACAATATAAAGAATCGATGAAACCAAGAGTGGTTCTTTGACAATATCAATAAGATAGACAAACCCTTAGCCAAACTAACTAAAAGGCAGAGAGACATTATTAAAAATAAGAAAATCAGAGATAAAATTGGGGACATAACAACAGACACCAAGAAAAACCAATGAATCATCAGGTCTTATAACAGAAGCCTGTTCTCCCCCAAATTGGACAGCCTAAACAAAATGGATGATTTTATTGATAGATACCACTTACTAAAATTAATTAAAGATCAGGTAAACAATTTATATATTCCTATATCACCTTAGGAAATAGAAGCAGTCATTAAAGGTCCACCACTTTCCAAAGCCCAGGGCCAGAGGTTTTAACACTGAATTCTACCAAATGTTCAAAGAGGAGATAATACCAACAATCCTCAAATTATTCAGCAAAACAGAAACAGAAAGAACATTGCCAAACTCATTTTGTGAGGCATCAGTCACACTGATACCTAAACCACACAAAGACTCAACAGAGAGAATTTAAGATCAATTTCCCTTATGAACATAGGTGCAAAAAGGCTCAATAAAATACTAGCAAAAAAGAATCCAAGAACACATCAAAATACCATCCACCATGATCAAGTAGACTTCATCCTGGGATGTAGGGATGGCTCAGTCAAAGTCCATCATATATATCAATATAATCCACAATATAAAAAAGAAATAAACCCCACATACCATCTCTTTAGACGCTGAAAACGCCTTTACAAACCCAACACACCTTAGTGTTACAAGTCTTGCAAAGATCAGAGATACAAGGTGCGTCCCTAAACACATAATGTTGATGTGTGCCAAGCTAACAGTCAACGTCAAACTAAATGGAGAGAATCTTACAGGAATTTCACTAAAATCAAGGCTACAATAAGGATGTCCATACCTTTTCAATATAGTTGAAGTTTTAGCTAGACAATATGACAACTAAAAGGGATTAAGGGGATATGAAGTAGGAAGGAAGAAGTCAAAGTATCACTAATCACAGAAGATAGAATATTATACATAAGCGACCCACAAAATTCTATCAGAGAGCTCCTCTAGCTCATAAAAATCTTTAGCAAAGTGGCTGGATAGAAAATTAACTTTAAAAAAAATCAGTAGCTCTCCATTATACAAATAATAAATAGGCTGAGAAAAAAATTAGGGAAATATCACCATTCACAATAGACACAAATAATGTAAAAATTTTTTTTTGTTAACTGTAACCAAGCAAGGGAAAGACCTTTATGACAAAATCTTTAAATCTTTGAAGAAGGTTGAAAAAGATATCAGAAGTTAGAAAGATCTCCTACGCCCATGGATTGATGGAATTAACATAGTAAAGATAGTCACCTTACCAAAAGTGATCTACAGATTGAATGCAATTGCCATCAAAATTCCAACACAATTCTTTACAGACCCTGAAAGAGCATTTCTTTCTCCATATCCTTGCTAGCATGTACTGTCACCTGAGTTTTTGATCTTAGCTATTCTGATTGATGTAAGGTGGAATCTTCTTTTGATATACATTTTCTTGACGACTAAGGACTGTGAACATTTCTTTAAGTGCTTCTCGACCATTTGAGATTCCTCTTTTGTGAACTCTCTGTTTAGTTTTATACTCCATTTTTTGATTGGGTTGTTTGATTGTTTGGAGGTTAGCATCTTGAGTTCTTTATATTTTGGATATTAGCCTTCTACTGGAGGCTACAGGAAAACATTGAAGTCTGCTAGAAAACCAGGCAGGCTGCATTCAGACCGTCTCCTCTCTCTTTGTTCCCCTCATGCTCATTCCTAATGGTGCAACAGATCACCAGCTGCAGCATCCCTTCCTCCCTACCCATATCTCCTGTGGATCCCACAGACTACCCTTTCTAACCTCCCTCTTCCCTTTCATGGCTGCATTTTAGCCTCTAACACTAACAGGAATTTCCTGTGAGCACATCTGAGCATGCTAGTAAAACAGGCAGCATAGCCACAACATGGCAAAAATCCATAGAGAAAACAGAAACCAAAGACCAAAACAGCCACCAAACAAAGCCCAACCCAGAAATTACCACTTAAACCTGTAAGCATCACAAACTCTGATGCCTAGACACCAGCATAAGAACACAATCTGTGTCAGTCATGGCAGCAGGTCTCCGTTAGAGCAGAGCTATGATACCACAGCAAGGTCGAAATATTCCAACATAGCTGAAGCACAAAGAAAAGACCTTAAAACCAAATATATGAAGATGGTAGAGGTTCTCAATGTGCAAATGAATAAATTCACTAAAGAAATTCAGAAAAGCACAAACAATTGGAGGAAATCCCTTAAAGAAAAACAAGGAAAAACAGTTGACAGAAATGAACCAAACTGTTCAAGACCTGAAAATGGAAATAGAAGCAATAAAGAAACACAAACTGGGGCAATCTGGAATTAGGAATTTGAACATGAACTTCAAAGGCAGGCGTCATTACTAGAATAAAAGAGATGGAAAACTAGAATAAAAGAGATGGAAAAGAGCCACACCTGGAAGATAAGGTAGGCTAGATGCTCATAGACCTCTCTCACTTTCTCAGGTCACTTGGACAAGAACTCTAAGCCCAATGACAGGCCATACCTGCCAGAAGACCAGGTAGGCTGCCCATCTCATCCATAGTTCCCCTCCCCTTCTTCTCTTTATATTTCAGAACCAAACCCAGGAAGACACTCCTTGTTGGACTAGAGACCACACTGACTACCAGAACACCAGACAGACCATCTACCCGCAGACCGTTTACACCCTCTGTTGCCCCCTACAAAACTCTCCCCAATCCACTCTCTTCTGCTTCTCACTGTGTACCAGTCTCTAGCTCATGCAGAGACTTCATGCTGCGTTGAAGACCACACTGACCAACAGAAATCTAGTCCCCAACTCAAGTGGAAACCCCCTAATCAAACACAGGCCACAGAGCCCAGATGGCTAAGAAGGAAACAGAACAAAATACCCATTTGACAAAGACGAAACCGGAAATCTACACCTAGACCTATAATCACTACAAACCCAGTCTTGATGCCAGTGTAAGAACACAGGCAACAACAGCCATGTCACTACCAGAAAACCTAGTTATTCTACCACAGCGAGTGCTGGATATTCCAACATAGCTGAAGCACAGAAAAGTGACATTAAAACCAACTTTATGAAGATGATAGAAGTCCTTAAAGAAGAAGTAAATTAATTCCTTAAAGAAGTCGAGCGAAAGACAAACAAAACTTGGAGGAAATGAATATATCTCTTAAGAAATCCAAGGAAAAAACCCCAACAGGTGGAGGAAATGAATAAATGTGTTTAAGACCTAAAAATGGAAATAGAAGCAATAGATAAAACACAAACTGAGGGAATTCTAGAAATAGAAAATCTAGCTAAGGGAACAGAAACTGTAGATCCAAGCATCACCTCAGAATACAAGCGATGGAAGAGAGAAACTTCGGCATTGAAGATACATTAGAAGAAATAGATATATTGTCCCAAGAAAATGTTAACAATTGAAAAAAAATGAAAAAAAAATCGCAGGTCTGAAACATCCAGGAAATCTGTGATAATGTGAAAAGACCAAACCTAAGAATAATAAGACTAGAAACACAGAGAAGAATCCCAGCTCAAAGGCCCAGAAAATATTATCAACAAAACTATAGCAGAAAAAAATTTTAGCTTAAAGAACGAGATGATTATAAAGATACAAGAAACAAAAAGAGCACCAAATAGATTGGAACAGAAGGCAAGTCCCCTTACCACATAATAATTAAATAAAAAAATACAGAACAAAGAAAGAATATTAAAAGATGAAAGGGGAAAAAAGCATGTAACATATAAAGGGAGACCTATCAGAATTATAAAGGACTTCTCAATGGAGACTCTAAAAGTCAGCAGGGCCTGGGCAGATGTCCTACAGACTCTAAGAGACAACAAATATGAGCCAAGATTACTATGCCAGGCAAAATTTTTAATAACCATAGATGGAGAATACAAGATATTTCATGATAAGACAAAGTATAAGCTACATTGATTTACAAATTCAGTGCTAAATAAGATATTAGAAAGAAAACTCAAATCCTTGGATGTTAATTATACCCATCAATGCACAGAATATTAATCATCTCATACAAACAACACCAGAATAGGGAAGTGCATGTACATGTACACACACACACACACACACACACACACACTCACAGAGCACACCACCACCACCACCACCACCACCACCACCACCACCACCACCATCA
>NC_034592.1:95703015-95710473 GCF_900095145.1 Mus pahari | reverse complement strand
GGGGGGAGGGGTATGGGAATCTTTCGGGATAGCATTTGAAATGTAAATAAAGAAAATAATAATAATAATAAAAAAAAGAAATTAATAATCTTTGGCAGGTCATCCAAAAAAAAAAACTAAACAGATTAATGCTGCATCTAACAACATGTTATAAACCATGGAGTACTAACATACCTACAGAAAATTTCACTCAAATACAAATGCATATACTTTCTTCTCAGTGCCTCATGAAACTTTCTCCAAAATTGACAACATACTCAGCCACAAAGAAAGTCTCAACATATTCAAGGAAACTGAAATACCCCCCTGCGTCCTATCAGACCACTAAAGAGTAAAACTGGATTTCAATAACAGAAGCAACAGAAAGTCGATAAAACTAAATATAAACTGCACTGAGAAGTCTCGTGCAATTCTAATAGGTCTGCCTTTGTGCGTTACTTGGTCTCTTCCCCTTGCAGCCTTTAGTAGTGTTTCATTGTTCTGTATGTTAGTGTGTTTTGATTATTGTGTGGTGAGGGGACTTTCTTTTCTCATCTGATCCATTCGATGTTCTGTAAGTGTCTTCTTGTACTTTTATAGGCTTCTCCTTCTGTAGGTTAGGAAATTTTTCTTCAATGATTTTGAAGATATTTTACATGCCTTTGGGTTGAGAATCTTCTCCTTCTTTTATTCATATTATTCTTAGGTATGGTCTTTCCATAGTGTTCCAAATTGTCTGGATGTTTGTGTTAGAAACTTTTTCATTTTAGCCTTTTCTTTGACTGATATATCCATTTCTTTTATTGTTTTATCAAGGCTTAAGAGTCCGTCTTTCATCACTTGTAGTGTGTTGGTGACTCTTGCTTCTCTAGTTTCTTTTTGAGTATCTGAATTTTTTTCACTTCCAGAATTCTGTCAGTGGGATTTTTTTATTGACTGCATTCCCAGTTTCAACTTTTGAATAGTTCCATTCATTTCCTTCAACTGTTTGAGTTTCCCTAGATTTCTGTAAGGGATTTATTAATTTTTCTTCTTTAAGGACCTCTATCATCTTCATATAGTTGGTTTTAAGGTCTTTTCCTTGTACCTCAGTTATGTTGGGATATTCAGAGCCTGATCTAGTAGAATTGCTGGGCTAAGTGGAAACTTATTTTTCTGGCTGTTATTGTGGTTTTATACTGGGGTCTAGGCATCTGGAATTGGTTATATTAGTTGTAGGTGCTGATAACTAACTGGCTTGTTTCTCTTGGATAGGTGTTTTCTTGTTTCCTGTTTCCTGTCTGGATTTTAGAAAAGTGTGGTGGCCATGTCGTCCTGCATTGTAAAAAATTTTCTGGGAGTTGATAGATGTGTCTGAGCTTCCAAGTAAAATGTGTTTCTTTTTTTTTTTNTTNNATATTTTCTTCATTTACATTTCAAATACTATCCTGAAAGTCCTCTATACCCTCCTACCTGACCCTGCTCCCCAACCCACCCACTCCTGCTTCCTGGCCCTGGCATTCCCCTGTACCTGGGCAAATGATCTTCACAAGAGCAAGGACTTCTCCTCCCATTGATGGCCTACTAGGCCACCCTCTGCTACATATGCAACTAGAGATACAGCTCCAGGGGGTACCGGTTAGTTCATATTGTTTTTCCTCCTATAGGGTTGCAGGCCTCTTTAGCTCCTTGGGTACTTTCTCTAGCTCCTTCATTAGGGGTCCTGTGTTCCATCCAATAGATGACTGTGAGCATCCACTTCTGTATTTGACAGGCATTGGCATAGCCTCACAAGAAATAGCTATATCAGGGTCCTGTCAGCAAAATCGTAAAATGTGTTTCTTGATATCAGAAGCCCACACATAGGCTCCCACACTATGAACTGAAAGTTTCATAGGAGTGAAAAAGCAGAGCTTTCTGCCAGTAATGACTATTCAGTTTCCTTGGAATGGGAGCAGAGGGTCAAGTGTGGTCTATTATAGTACCTGCTGAAGTTGGGGGCTGGGATAAATGAGTTGGGAGAGGGAGGTTAGGAAGGGAAGATCTCTGGGATCAACTGGAAATGTGGGGTAGTGACAAAAGAAGGCTGCAGCAGGTGTTCTGTTGTAGAACTAAGGAAGTGACTGGAGATGGAATTTAGAGGAGAGGGGGGACTGGTAAAGGTCTTTAGGTAGCTTATTTGTTTCTGTGGCCTGCTCAGCTGATGTATTCCCAGGGAATTCCTGATGGCATCGGAGGCTGGAATACTAGGATGAGTTGAGAGAAGAAAGTTTGGAGGGGACAGTTTTCATGATCTGTTGGGGATGGAGTCAGACAGTAAAGGAATACAACATCAGATGTTCTGCAACAGAGCTGGGGATGAGAATGGAGGATTGGATGGAGGAGCAGAAGGAGAGGCAAAGATCTGCAGGCAGCCCACCTGCTTCCCTGGAAGTAGTGCTTTTATTTTATTTTTTAAAAAAAGATAATTTATGTGCACGAGTCTTGTCTGCATGTGAGTATGTGAACTGTGTCTATTCTCAGTGTCTTCAGAGGCCAGAAGATTGTGTTGGATCCCATAAAATTGAAGTTACAGGTAGTTCTTAGCTGCCATGTGCTCATGGTAACTGAACTTAGGTTCTTTGCAAGAACCCCAAATATTCTTATCCATTGTGTCATTTCTCCAAGCCTCACAGCTAATATTTCCATTGGACTCTTTTTGAATTCTTTGAACATATTCTAGATAATAGTCTGCTGTCAGATGTACAGCAGGAAAATATTTTTTCTTCTTATGGAGGCTGTTTCCTAGTATCCCAGCCTCCGATGCCATCAGGAATTCCCTGGGAATACATCAGCTGAGCAGGCCACAGAAACAAATAGGCTACCTAAAGACCTTTACCAGTCCCCCCTCTCCTCTAAATGCAATCCTCAGCCACCTCCTTGATTGTTTTCTTTGTTTCACAAAAGTTTTTACTTTGAAAAGATCTTATGTCTCAATTGTTGGGTCTTGTGTCTGTATTACAAGGGATCCTATTTAGAAAGTTCTTATCTGTGCTGTCACTTTATGTGTTCTTTCTATGTTTCCTAGTAACAATTACAGGGCACCAAATCTTATGTTGAGGTCATCTATCCACCTGGAGTTGAGTTTTGTTTACCTTTTGGTAAGGCTCTCATTTAATTTTTCTTCATGTTGAAAAATTCAGGGTTTCTAACACCATTTGTTGAATAGGTTCTTTGTAAGAACACCAAATATTCTTATCCATTGCATCATTTCTCCAAGTCTCACAGCGTTCTTTTTTTTTTGGTGTCCTTGTCAAAGATCAGACATCTGTGGTTATGCAGTTATGTTTGGGTATTCTATTATCTATTCTGTTGATCTGTTTTTTTCCAGTATCACGATATTATCCCCACACACCACCCATAGCTCTATGACATAATTTGAAATCTGTCTGGTGATACCTCTTCTTCAGTATTTACTTTGGTTATCCTAGATATTTTGTGCCTTCATATAAAATGTGCGATTTTTTTTCTATGTCTGTAAAGAATGGTCTAGTGTTTGCTGGGGATTTCATCAAATCTGTAGATAAATTTTGGTATGATATCCGTTTTTACAGTGATCCTTCTGAACCATGGGAATGAGTACTCTTTCTATCTTCTCATATATTCCTCAATCTCTTTCTTCAAATTTTTTTTTTTGTTGAAGTTATTCATTTCCTTGGTCCTTCCCACCCATTGCCAGATATTTTTCATTTTCTCCTTCCTTCCTTCCTTCCTTCCTTCCTTCCTTCCTTCCTTCCTTCCTTCCTTCCTTCCTTCCTTCCTTCTTTCCTTCCTTCCTTCCTTCCTCCCTCCCTCCCTTCCTCCTTCCCTTCCTCCCTCCTCCTCCCCTCTGTCTGTCTTCTTCCTTCCTTCCTTCCTTCCTTCCTTTCTTTGGCTACTAGTATAATTGTTTTTCCTGATTTCTTTTGCAGTATTTTTTGTTATTGGCTTCTGATTTTTTGCATGTTAATTTAGTATGCTGCCACTTTGCTAAAAGTATTTATTTTTTTTCTAAGAGTTTTTTTTTAGTGGAGTCCTTAAGGTCTCTTATGTATTGAATCATGTTATTTACAAGTAGGGCTACCTTAATACTTTGACTTCTTTTCCTTTTACTATTCCTTCCCTTTTTCCTTCTTTCCTCTTTTCTACCCTCCTTCCCCCCTTTTTCTTTTCTTTTGTGTTATTGAACTAGCTAAGACTTCAAGAATTATACTGAATTGGAGTGGAGAGAATAGACACTCTTGTTTTGTTTCTCCTCTTCACCCCTTTTTATGATAGATGTTTTAATTATTCTATTCATGTTTAAATTTCATATTTTCTGTGACTTCTATACATCTAAATGTATATACAAAGTCATAATTATACAATATCTTAAAATGGAAGCTTCATAAATATTTCTTCTTAAAACATACTGAAGTGATTAAATGACTGTTTATATCAGGGTTTGAGCTAATTATCTATTTTAGGTACTAATTACAATGACTAGTTATCAATATTTACAACACAATAATACAATGATATAAAAATTTCCACTTTTCTGTTTCAATGTTGTTTCATGAAATCTGAAATCTTTTAGTTGCACTGGACAAAACAAACAGTTCTCAAGGGAGAAAGTCTGAATTATGAGCATATTTAAAACTATTTTTTCAGAATCTTTTGCTCACTGGTCTCTTGGGATTTGACTAATTAGCTTCACATATTTTATGTTAGTTTATTTTTAGGTATTTTAGGCTAAAGAAATCAGGAAAGCCAGTCTGTGAAGATGTTTTCTCTTTAAGCAGGCAAAATGTACAGAGATGTTTAAACAATGAGAAGTATGGCTTTATGTGTAGATATTTTTGTTTTGAAAATGCCATGAGAATAGATTATACCCCAAATGCTTGTGTTTGTCTAAGCAAAAATAGCTATCATGCTGAAACAGTAATTGAATAGCACAGAAAAATAACTATAAAAATTTTCTGATATATAGGAAAAAGTTAATTGGATTTGGCTTTGAACTAGAATAACATTGTATTCAAAAAAATCATGAAAGCCACTGGAAAACATTGAGCAACTTTGCAATAGGTGTAAAATTTTCCTATAATTAGTAATTTTACAATGTGATGCAGAGAATATGAGAACAGAATAATACTTACAAATCAAAAATTAGATTTATTTTTCACATTTTCTACTGTTTTAAAAAGATTCATTTATTTTTATTTTGTTTGTATAATATGTTTGCCTGTATATATGTATGTACACTTCTTGGCAGCAGCTGCTGAGAAGGCCAGGAGAATGCATTAGATCCTCTGGAACTGGAGTTACAGAAAGATGTGAGCTGTCACCAGAGTGCTGATAATCCAAACCTGTTTGCTCGTCAAGAACAGTAAGTGCTTGTAGTCATTGAGCTATCCCTCCAACTCAATCTCCTGTGGTTTATAGTAAGTGCATGCACTAATTTTGTTTCTGAATTTTATGTAATCAGTTAAAGAGTTTTAGTAAATAGAAATTTTATTTTTCCAGGGTGATAGAACATGAGAATGAGAATCAGAGTAATTAAATGCTCTTCAAAAAACTATTTCAAAGTCTGTAAGACCCCTTTGTTTCATCCATGCTCATAAGTAGTTATTTGAAAGGATGTAGAATTATTTATATTTTCCTGTACAATCAATAAAAACAGGAGTTGTAGTTAAATTAGAAGAACTTGGGTTATTTTGGGTTATAAAGCAGCTTTTATGACAAACTTAGAAGTAAAAGTCCAGAGTTTGTCTTGAGGGAATAATGAATTTATAATATTAATCAAAACAGGAGGAGATATGCATGCATGATGGTTCTGATGGGTGCTTTGCTCAAACATAGCAGATGACTGTAGTGTACTACACTTATGACTCTGTATTACAGATATTTCCTTTAAGAAGTAGGCATTAGAAATCTGTCTTGGAGGATTCTCATAGGACAGACTTAGGGCTATATAAATGTACAAATGAGGAGGACTACTCATGACATAAATCAAAGACTTAAGTCTGGCCCTTTGCATTGTAGGTATGCTAATAGTTTAAATAAATGTACATTATATGAAGAACAAGAATAATTTTAAGATTCAACCAAGTGTAAGAGAAGATGATTTAAATATCCTGTTCTGTGGATTTTCCTTTGTGGGTGTTTGTAGCTTATAAGTAAATCAACATCATATCCTTCACTCTCTAATTGCAGACATTTATGTGAGTCTTCCTTTGGACTTATTTTCAGATACTATTTTGCCCCAAGTGAATCTAAGCCTATCATGTCTCAAATTTTATCTGCTTCTAAATTCTATAATATTTTAGTATAGTTACAAACCATTTTGTTCTAGATTCAAAAACAATCATGGGGTTTTACCAATGTGAAGATTGGCTGTCCAAAAGACAGATTCAAAGTGGATACAGGTTCATTGACAATGCCATAGGTTTAGCTCTTGAAAGATGCTTGAAGCACTGTGATATGTTATACCTATGCAGTTTTAAAGGATTGCCAAAAGGCAAAGAAAATTAAATAAATTGTCTTTTACTTAAACTTTTCCCCAGCAGGACAACCCATACTTTTCAAATTTTGTTGTTTTTAAATTTTCAATTTACTATCATTGTCTGTTTCTTTACTTTTATTATAATTTGACATCTATTTTCTCTGACACTTTAAAACTCTGCACAGTTTCCTTTCTTGCTTTTTCCCCAATTTTTATTAGGTTTTTTACTTCATTTACATTTTAAATGCTATCCCCAAAGTCCCCTATACCCTTCTCCCCTGCTCACCTACCCACCCACTTCCCCTTCTTGGCCCTTCTGTTCCCCTGTACTGGGGCATATAAAGTTTGCAAGACCAAGGGGCCTCTCTTCCCAATGATGACTGACTAGGCCATTTTCTGCTACATATGCAGCTAGAGACATGAGCTCTGGGGTTGGGGGGGAGCTGGTTAGTTCATATTGTTGTTCCACCTATAGGGTTGTAGGCCCCTTCAGCTTCTTGGGGACTTTCTCTAGCTCCTCTTTTGGGGGCCCTGTGTTCCATCTGATAGCTGACTGTGAGCATCCACTTCTGTGTTTGCCAGGCACTGGCATAGCCTCACAAGAGACAGCTATATCAGGGTCCTTTCAGGAAAATCTTGCTGGTGTATGCAATAGTGTCTGCATTTGGTGGCTGATTATGGGATGGACCCTTGGGGGGCAGTTTTTGGATGGTCCATCCTTTCCTCTCAGCTCCAAACTTTGTCTCTGTAACCCCTTCCATGGGTATTTTGTTCTTCATTCTAAGAAGGGACAAAGTATCCAAACTTTGGTCTTCTTTCTTCTTGAGTTTCATGTGTTTTACAAATTGTATCGTGGGTATTCTAGGTTTCAGGGCTAATATCCACTTATCAGTGAGTGCATACTATGTGAGTTCTTTTGTGATTGGGTTACCTCACTCAGGATGATACCCTCCAGATCCATCCATTTGCTGAGGAATTTCATAAATTCATTGTTTTTAATA
>NC_034592.1:95677611-95702535 GCF_900095145.1 Mus pahari | reverse complement strand
CCTCAGTTGAGAATTCTTTGTTTAGTTCTGTGCCCCATTTTTTAATGGGGTTATTTACTTTTCTGGAGTCCGTCTTCTTGAGTTCATTATATATAATGGGTATTAGTGCCCTATCTGATATAGGATTAGTAAAGATCCTTTCCTAATCTGTTGGTGGTCTTTTTGTCTTATTGACAGTGTCTTTTGCTTTACAGAAGCTTTGCAATTTTATGAGGTCCAATTTGTCAGTTCTTGATCTTACAGCACAAGCCTTTACAGTTCTATTCAGGAAATTTTCCCCTGTGTCCATATCTTCGAGGCTTTTCCTCACTTTTTCCTCTATAAGTTTCAGTGTCTCTGGTTTTATATGGAGTTCCTTTCCTTTGCTTCTTTTGAAACTATAATCATGTATATTTTTATCTGTATTTGAAATAACCAAAACACATCTTTTTCTATGTTTCAGCAAATATTTTTATACACTATGGTGTGATTCTGAGTTTTAGGATGCATTACACAAGATACAGCTGTAATCCTTAAATCTATTGGAGTTGAATCTAGTTGAGAGGGAACATTTAGTGAGTTACACTTAGTTAATTATAAGCAGTAAGTAGACACATAGTGTTCTTTGAGAAAAATACATTTAAATTACATTGCGAGAACACTTTCACTATTAAGTATCTTGAGCACTATAATTTATTATTGAACAAGAGGTAGTTTATATATTTTAAAATTCTTCATTAGATGGGGAGAAATAATTTATGAAATGTCTTTTAGAAATAGAATTTCATGTTTTCTGTTTCTCCTTTTCATTCATTTATTTATTTCACATATTCACGAAATAAGTTCACAGTATCATGAAAAAAGTAAAAATCTTTAGCATCAATATTTATTAATTATCTCATATAGAACACCTAAATATTGAACACATGGTTTTGGATACTTGCTGTTTAGAATGTAACATAAACTGTCATTTTAAAAATTTATACACCAGATTAATAAACTATATCACTAATAAATTGCTAGTGACTGAGCAATGGCTTTATTGTGTTTTTCTGAATTGAAAGCCCATTTGTTGTCCATCGTCCTGTTTATTCTCTAATGAGAAGTAAAGTAAAACATAATGTGATAAATTCTTTATTTCAGATTCGAACAAAATGCTTTCTACTTCAGCATTGCTACCTTCAGAGGATTAACTTTTCTGTTCATGAGGTGAGCTCTCCAAGGCAATAATTCCCACCTGTACATCATAATTTATAGACAAATATTTAGGTGGAATGTAAAACCAGACATTGAATTGTTTTCTATACTGAAGGTCATCCCTGTAATCCACACATGGACCAGAACACTACATGACTGCCACAAGCTTCACTGTGTAGTCTGCACTTTAAATTCTATGGGCATAATAGGCATTTTCCTATTTTGGTTTCATATTGGAACAATTAACAAATAAATAATGTGTATTTTTGGTGTACAGCATGAATATATATTAAATTACATAAAATATACAGCAATGTATATGAAGCTACATTATGTATTACATATATATTAAACTAATTAACTTGCTTACCTCACATAGTTATTGTGTGTGAGAACATTGATAATAGCCTTTCAGCAATTTCCAAAACTCACTATTATCATTGTCCACAATCACCATGATACCATAGATCTTCAGAAAGCAGCCACCATGTCACTGGAGCTTTTGGATTTTTTTTTTAGCTGTTATCATCTTGCTTCATGACTATTGTCTGCATCAATTTTGCTTGTCACAGCAACATATTCTTCTCTTTTATAAGCCTGATTTCTTCAGATTTTATATGTACAGACATCTTCCAGCATTTGTCTTCTCTTGTCTCTGTTTCATTTAGCACAGCAACTCCCAGGTTTATTAATATTATTATGAGACATAAATTTCCCTTCTTTTTAAAGGCTATGGAATAGTCTACTGTATGTAAACTTGTGTGTGTCTGTGTATTTGTGTTTATTGTCCACTCATCCATAAGGAAACAATTAGGATATTCCTCTTTTTCTGTATCTTCCTCTCTCCCATTGTATCTTTCCAGTTTTCCATCTTTGTTTTCTCTCTATAACCATTTCTATTTCTCCATTTTCTATTTGTTCCTCTCCCCTCCCTCCCTCCCTCCCTCCCTCCCTCCCTTCTTTCATTCCTTCCTTCCCTTTACAGGGATGAAATCCAGGGCCCTATACATAGGAAGACAGTGATTACCTATGAAGGCTTTATTTTAAAGTTATTATGGAGATGAGAATATGCTTTCTTAAATGATTTTACTTATTTATGTTCCCAACTCTGTCCAAGGTTCCCTTTTTAAAGATACAACCCAAACCTTTTATTTTTGAATCTTTCATTATAGCTCTTTTAACAAATATAAAATAGTATCTCAGAGTATTTGTAATTTGCAGTCCCCTGATGATTATCCATGTAAGCACTTGCTCATGTATCTATTCGTCTTTATGATAAAGGTTTATTAATGATTCAAAAAAGATTTTCATAACCTTGAGATCTAACTTTTTGTGGACTATTAATATAATTTTTATATCTTTCAGTTTCTTGTACCGCTGTCCTTCAGGTAGCACTGACAACAGCAGCAATGGAAGGAACAAATCGCTCTGTTGTGTCAGAATTTATGTTCGTGGGACTCACCAACTCCTGGAAGATGCAAGTGCTTCTCTTTGTGTTTGCTTCAGTGTTTTATATGGCTAGCATGATGGGAAACTCCCTCATCATTTTCACAGTGGCTTCAGACCCTCACTTACATTCTCCCATGTACTTTCTGCTGGCCAATCTGTCCTTCATTGATTTAGGTGTTTCATGTGTCACTTGTCCCAAGATGATTTATGACCTGTTCAGAAAGCACAAAATCATCTCCTTTAGAGGTTGTATCACTCAAATCTTTTTCATCCATGTCATTGGTGGTGTGGAGGTGGTGCTGCTCATAGGCATGGCATATGATAGATATGTAGCCATATGTAAGCCTCTCCATTATCTGACCATTATGAACACAAAAATGTGCATTTTCATCTTAGCGGCTGCCTGGGTGGTTGGCCTTATTCATTCTCTGGTTCAATTTGTTTATATAGTAAATTTACCATTCTGTGGACCAAATATTTTGGACAGCTTTTACTGTGACCTTCCTCGGTTCATCAGACTTGCTTGTGTAGATACCAACCAATTAGAGTTAATGGTTTCAGCCAATAGTGGCTTCATCTCTGTAGGCTCCTTCTTCATACTAGTCATATCTTATATTGTCATAATAGTCACTGTTCAGAAACATTCTTCAAGCGGTTCCTCCAAAGCTTTGTCCACACTTTCTGCTCACATCTCTGTTGTGGTCCTGTTCTTTGGTCCTTTGATATTTGTCTACACATGGCCTTCTCCCTCCACACACCTGGATAAGTATCTAGCTATATTTGATGCAGTTGGTACTCCTTTTCTGAACCCTGTCATCTACACACTGAGGAATCAAGATATGAAGACAGCTATGAAAAGAGTGTGCAGACAGCTATTAAAATATGGGAAGATCTCCTAAGTGACTGCAGTGTGAACATTCATCACTGAACACAATATATTGCTGATCAGATTTAGTGACAAACACTTTCCCTGGTAGGATTTGTTTATTTATACTGATATATCAGTGACTTGTCTTCTATGAGGAGAAATTTAAATTTGTCCTAACAATGAGGAATGAAGTTTATATTTATCAAACAAAGATTATAATATTGCAGAATTCAATCCCCAAAGAATATTTGTGTGTGTGTATGTGTGTGTGTGAAGTAAACTTTGAATTGTACGGGAGATGGAAAAGTTCTTTAAAGCCCAAAAAAGAAAGAGAAACATATTTTCCCTTTTTTGTCTCAGTCTGTCTTTCTGTCTCTCTTTCTGTGAAAGTAAATTTCACACATACAGGGCTTACTGGCAGTACTTCATGTAAAATATTCAAATTGACATCTATCTGGATCATATTTTCCATTTTCTGTACATTGCATATACTGTAGCCACTCTTTTGATTGTGATGTTATTCAAAGTGTTTAGAGTCTGCAACCGTACACACTCGATACACACATATATAAACTGTCTAGTTAACATTATAAAAGTCAAATTTATTCACGTTTTTTCTTATTTTTTACTGTTTTCTCATATTATTTTTTCTTTTCATATTTCTATGTCAGAATTCAGCACAAAATATTTGCATGATATTATAGAGATGCAAATAAAGCTATAGCATTTTTTTTTATCAGTTGGTACAATGTATGTACTTAGGTACCTCATAGACATGAGTATATGGTAACTCATCCTGACACTACGGAGGCTAGGCATGAACCCCACAGTTGAAATTGGAGGCATTGAGAGACACGATATTAACTATCTTTGGTCTCCATCTCATGTTTATTTTTCCTTATGGGATTCTAGTGCCTCTAGCTTTGCATCTAGAATGAGGTTACAACCTCCCTGGGACAGTTTTGTGTGTTGAAAATTAGGTAAATCTAGTTCCTGTGAGCAATCATTTATTGTATATTATTCGAACTTTCCTGCAGATTCAACTATGGGTGAGATAGTCTCTACATGTCTGCTAGCTTAATAATATGTGGGTTCATAGAATGCTTCATTCAAGCCACACACAAGAACTTGCACAAAGTCTTGTTTGATTAGAGGACATATTTTATACCAAATGAAACATTACACAAAATTCATTAGTATACAGATGTGTGCCATGGCAACTGACTACAGGTTTAGTGACATAGTTTACTCACTTACAATGGGAATTATAGCACCACACCCCAGGGCTATGTGCTCTCCAATAGAAGATAAAGAACGTCCATGATAACCTGTAGAAGTAGTTGGGGTACTCTCCTATTTACACCTCCTATTGTCTCATCCTGTTAAGGAACTATAGATTTGACTGTTGATTATAGATATCCTCAGAGCATTATAGGTATAATAACACTGGCCCTGGCTTTCTTTATAATTTTCTTGTGTCCTCGTAAATCTTCTCAAACTATTACATAATTTCTTCAGTAGATTGTCTTGTCTTACTCATTAGAGCAGTTTGTCTTCCTGTTTGGACCCTGAGTAAATTCTCATAATACCTATAGAACAATGAAAAGAAGTGTATGCATTTATAAAGCTAAATACACGTATTATAAATGCAAAGCCTAAGAAAGTCCTAGAAAAGTACATATAGATGCTGTCTGAAGAAATATAGGCAGAGACTTCAAACTGAGGGCCACAATAAAAAGGTGTTTGACTTTATTTGTGATGAAGTTTTAAAATGAGAATAGGAGAGCAAGGAAACAAGGCCTTCTAAACACAGCAGGTCTGATACACATATGAATTCACCAAGACTGTGGCAGCATGCACAGTAACAGGGCTGGGCCAGATGGAGTCCCAGTGCTGAGAGGGGAAATGGACAAAAGCACTCATCCTTAATCCGGAAGCTATCTCCAGTTGGTAATAACTAACAAATGAAAAGTTAGTTTTCTCTAAGAGAATCTCACTAGGTATATAGACCACTCGTAAGGACAGATCTCATGTTCAGCAATAAATTGCCAACACAAAATGAATTCAATGGCATTTTTGGTGGCTTTTTGTCTCATAATGTTTGTCAGAGATTTTTTGATTGTCTGCTTTTAAATAAAACCTTATAGGTCCTGTGTGTGTGTGTGTGTGTGTGTGTGTGTGTGTGTGTATACACATTAGTTTCTGGTTTTGTGTTCCTATAGGAATTATGTGTAAATGAATGTGTGTGTTTCTGTGTATATATGTATTTTGACAAATTTCTGCTTGTTTCTTTTGTTTTTGTTTTACATATTATCATTATATGCTTGTTTGTGTTCTAGTAAGAGAGGGAAAATGTATAGATCTGGTGGGTGGGGAACTGGGGAAGATTTAAGAAGATCTTGGGAAGGTGAAATTTTAATGAGAATACATTGTATGGAAAACTATTTTCATATCAAATAAAAAGAGAATAAATTCACAATACATTGTGTATATTTAGAAATCATTTTAAAATTGTAAAATGTTTTTGAATGATCATTGTTGCTATCAAGTCATACCATAATCATAGTATGGAGGATTATAAATTTTCAGAGTATCACTAATCTTAAAAATGAGAATTTTTTAAAAAATTATTTTTTATTTTTTATTGGATATTTTCTTTATTTACATTCAAATACTACCCCTTTCCAGATTCCTGCTCCCATCCAGAAACCCCCTATCCCATCCACCCTCCCACTACTTCTATGAGGGTGTCACCCTCTGCCACCCACTCCTGCCTCCCCACCTTGGCATTTCTCTACAGTGGGGCATTGAGCCTTCACAGGACCAAAGGCCTCTCCTCTTATTGATGCTCAATAAGGCAATCCTCTGCTACATAAACAGCTGGAGTCATGGGTCCCTCCATATACTCTTTGGTTGGTGGTTTAGTCCCTGGGAGCTCTTGAGGGAGATCTGGTTGGTTGATATTGTTGTTTCTCTTATGGGGTTGCAAACCCCTTCAGCTCCTTCAGTCCTTTCTCTAACTCTTCCATTGGGGACCCTGTGCTCAGTCCAATAGTTGGCTGCGAGCATCTCCCTCTGTATTTGTCAGGCGCTGGCAGAACCTCTCAGGAGACAGCTATATCAGTCTCATGTCAGCAAGCACTTGTTGGCATCCACAATAGTGTCTGGGTTTGGTGACTGTATATGGGATGGATCCCCAGGTGGAGTCATCTCTGGGTGGTCTTTCCTTCAGTCTCTGCTTGACACTTTGTCTCTGTATTTGCTCCCCTGAGTATTTTGTTCCTCCTTCTAAGAAGGACTGAAGCATCCACACTTTGATCTTCCTTCTTGAGTTTCATGAGTTTTGCAAATTGTATCTTGGGTATTCAGAGCTTCTGAGGTAATATCAATGAGTGCATACCATGTGTGTTCTTTTGTGATTGGGTTACTTCACTCAATGATATTTTCTAGTTCCATCAATTTGCCTAAGAATTTCATGAGTTCATCGTTTTTAATAGCTGAATAGTACTCCATTATGTAAATGTACCACATTTTCTGTATCCATTCCTTTGTTGAAGGACTTTTGGGTTCTTTCCAGCTTCTGGCTATTATAAATAAGGTTTCTATGAAGATTTTGGAGCATGTGTCCTTGTTATCAAAACAACCCTGAGATTCCACCTCACACCAGTCAGAATGGGCTAAGATCCAAAATTCAGGTGACAGCAGATGCTGTTGAGGATGTGAAGAAAGAGGAACACTCCTCCACTGTTGGTGGGATTGCAAGCTGGTAAAACTGCTCTGGAAATCAGTCTGACAATTCCTCAGAAAATTGGACATAGTATTATTACCTGAAGACCTAGCTATACCACTCCTGGACAAATATCCAAAAGATGCTCTCTCTCTCTCTCTCATATATATATAAAACTTATTCACTTTACATCCTGCTCACAGCCCTCTCCCTATATCTTTCTCCTATAATCCTTTCCAAATTTCCCCTTCCCTTCTCTTCTGAGTGGGTGGGATCTTCCCTGGGTATCCCCCCACTCTGGCACCCCAAGTCCCTGTGAGACTAAGTGCTTCCTCTCCCATTGAGGTCATACAAGGCAGCCCAGCTAGACTGTATCCCACTTGTGGGATACCCCCTGTTCTAGTTGTCCAGGACATACATGTAGAACAGTCTACACATCTGTTACATATGTGTGGGGAGGCCTAAGTCCAGCCTGTGTATATTATTTGGCTGGTGGTTCAGACTCTGAGAGTCCAAGGATCCAGGTTAGTTGATTCTGTTGGTTTCCTGTGGAGTTCCTGTCTCCTTTGGGGCTCATGATCCTTCTTTCTATTCTTCCATAAGAGTCCCCAAGCTCCATCTATTGGTTGGCCAATGGTGTCTGTATCTGTCTGAGTCAGTTTCTGAGTGGAGCTTCTTAGAAGACAGCAAGTATAACAGGGTATCATTAATTGTGTTAGGGACCGGTGCTTGTCCATGGGATAGGTCACAATTTGGGCCTGTTAATGGTTGATCATTCCCTCAGTTTCTGCTCCCTACCACGTGCCTGAATTACTTGTGATAAATTTGGGTTTAAAGTTTTGTGGGTAGGTTGGTGTCTCTATTGTTCCCCTGGGGTTTCTGCCTAGCTACAGGAGGTGACCTCTTCAAGTTCCATATCCCCAGTATAGTGTAGAGTCACAGCTAAGTTCACTCCCCATTGATTTTTGGGCACCTCCCTTATCCCAGGTCTCTGTCTCATCCTGGGATGGCTCCAACCTCCTCACACCTGCCTGTTACAGATTTCTGTTCATTTTTATGGCCATCTAGCCATCTTTCCTGTCTATCCTCACACTTCATCCTGAACTCCTCATTTCCCTCCCCATACCCCCTCTCTCAGATCTCTCCCTCCATCTACCTCTTATGACTGTTTTATTCTCCCTTCTAAGTGAGATTCAAGCTTTCTTGTTTGGGACTTCTTTGGGTTTGTGGAGTATGTCATGGTACCTGTATTTTATGGCTAATATCCACTTGTAAGTGAGTATATACCATTCATGTCCTTTTGGGACTGGGTTACCTCACTAAGGATGCTATTCCCATGTTCCATATATTTGCCTGAAAAATTCAAGTTATTTTTTGTTTTTAATAGCTGAATAGTATTGTACTGTGTAGATGTACCACGTTTTCTTTATTCATTCTTCAGTTGAGGGACATCTAGGTTGTTTCCAGTTTCTGGCTATTATGAATAAAGCTGTTATGAACACTGTTGAGCAATGTCTTTTTGAGATGTTGGAGCATATTTTTGGTATATGCCCAGGAGTGGTATAGCTGGGTCTTGAGGTAGAACTATTCCCAGTTTTCTGGAAAAAAAGCCAAATATATTTCTAAAGTGGTTGTACAAGTTTTAGCTCCCATCAACAGAGTTTTTCTTTTGTACCACATCCTTGCAGCATGCGCTGTTTTTTCAGTTTTTGATATTAGCCATTCTGATTAGTGTAAAATAGAACCTCATAGTTGTTTTGATTTGCATATCCCTGATGATTAAGGACTTTAAACACCTCTTTAAAGGCCAAAGCAAATGGTTCTCTTGAGAAAATGTCCCTGAACCATAAGTTTCTTTTAAACTACATGTTTGCAGTATCTTTTGGTCATTGGTCTTTTGAGGTATGTATAACTGGTTTCATATCTGCCTATGGCAAGATATTTGATACTTTATGTTAGAAAGCACAGGATACCTAAGACTTTTAAGATACTGTTTTTTCCATACAGGTAAAAATGGATGGATATGCAGAACTTTAGACACAGAAGAGTGGCTTTATGAACATGGTGCCTTTGGTGGAATTGCTATGAACATGTTCATATCATACAGTTCACGATGGAGTCCAAGAAAAAGAATTGAGAATCATAGGAAAGTCATTGTAAAAACAGTTAGTGTCATATTGGGAAAGTATGGCAGGCTTTTTGAGATAGAAGTACTTTGTATCTGGGGAACTAAGACATTGGAAATAACTTCATAATGTCTTGGATTAATCAGACATTACAGTTAAATACTCTGATGATTACATAAATTATCTTAACCTCTACCACTTGGTAAATAAGCAAAAATTTGATGATACATAAAAGAAAAGGTACAAATACTGTATGTTTTTTTTTTTTTGTTTGTTTTCAAAAGTGATGGGTACAAACTAGTGGTCTTATAAATAGAATAAAATTTCCCAGGGACTTGTTAAGTGTGCTCTATGGAAACATCATAGACACCTGAGCAGAAATAAAAGTTGACATGGGAATCAAAATACCCAACATGGAAAAAATGTTTCTTATTGTAATTTTACTTTGAAATATGATGTGAACAATTTCAAAATGATATATAAATTTGCTAGGATCCAGAATTATTTTTATTGTTTTGTTCACCCTAACTATATTAGTTTTATTTTTGAATTGTTAGGATAAGGAGGAAGTAAAGAGTTTTGATGAGTCAGCATTTTTCTTGTTGTAATAGAGGATGAAAAATGTTAGAGTAATAAAGATGGCATTGCTAAAACCACTGAGCTTCCTGAAGCTACTGGACAACTTTATTTTATGTACATACTTAAATATTTTAAATGATATAGAATTACTTATATTTACCATAATAAATAAAAATAAAGATATTTTGGAGTTAACAAGAGAGACCTTGGTCTTGCTTATGTTTAAAGGTTTGTGACAAATTGGAAGCTAAAAATTACACAGTGTTTGAGCTAGGAAGATCAGTGAACTTGCTTTGCTTATAGAGGAGGAAACTGAAGAGTATAGATAATTGTTTACTATCTTCAATCTTTGTTGGTTTCTATCCATTTAACTCAAATCTTTATTTTAAAATAATTATAAAATTTGCTCTTTATGATGATTTGAAAGCCTGGAAATCTGTTTAGGAAGATTCCCTAATTCAGTGTAAATCAAGGTAAAGGCTTTAGTAACACTGTACTCTGGTATCTCATCTAGAAACCTCTGAAAGACTTATTTCTCCTGATTCTATTTGGAATTTGACATTTTGTCTAATGTTTTTAAATATTTAGTGTCAAACTGTACCAGTTTCTATTTTTTAATATTTAAATATGTTCTAGAGTTACATCTTATTCTAATTTCAATGTCATTTAAAAAAAATCTCAAAAATAAAGACAGAATTGGATGGTCAAAACAAACAAACAAACAAACAAAAACAAAACAAAACAAAACAACAACAACAAAACCAACCCAATTCTTGTTCAGATGTTGTGAATTGGCCACCTATAGACAGATAAATTTCCAACTGAGACTCAAGAACTTTAGCCCTTAAGAAATACCTGGGGATTTAGTATATTTTGTCATTTCTGAAGACTTGGACCAAAAGCATTTCAAATCATATTTCATAAATTATTTTATTTAGTGCAAACACAATACTTCCTCCTTTTTTATGGTTATATACGTTTCAATTTATATAGCTCTTCTTTAATTTTTTTGCTTTTCTTTTGTCATTTTCCTATTCTTCCCCTTTCCACCAATTCTCCTTCCATTTCTCACCTCATATTCCTGTCACTTCTAAACTGCACTAATCTCTTTTACCTGTCTTCTTTGGTTTTACATTCATGTATATTTTCATGTGAATTTTAATATTCAAGTCTATCTTCTGTTCTTCAGCAAGGATTAATTTGTTCTTGCTTTGTGTCTGCCATAATTCTGTATTTTAAGAGTTTGATAAGGATACATACTCAGTCTTCCCTTTATAAAGTTGTCTAATTTAAGGAAATTTTATCATTGAATAGTAGTAGGCACTATTAGGAAATATATACATATATTAAATTTATTATTGAAAGTTCATAATTTTGCCACTAAAACAATATGAATAGTATAACCTATTATTGGATAAAAGGTTGAAATAAGTTTTGAAATACACACACACACACACATATATATATATATATATATATATATATATATATATATGATTTGCAGTTTTGATGTCCTATTCTTACAGATATTTCTATTTTATTTACTAATTTTTCAAATGTTCTGGGTGCTATCAAAGGTAAGTTAAAGAAACATTCACATTTATTTAATATTTATGCATAGAAAGCACACAACAAATACATTATTACAATTTTAGTTGCTTCACCCTAAATCTTAAGAGAAACTATTTTAAGTGTATTTGACAAGTAATCTGAAGCTCATAGGTCTAAGTAATCTTCATAATTTGAACCTAATGACCATATTCTGTTTATTCTGTCATATTGCTTTACCAGATACAAGAATACAAGAAGATCTGCAATATAGTGTATATAATCCTTGTATCAGGGAATTGAACAAAAACTACTTTCTATGACATCACTGTACTTTTCAGAGGTTTGATCTGGAAGATTATGAACTGGATAATCCAGGGCAGAGGTCTGAATCCTAGTGCACCGACACTGTGTTAGAATGCATATGCAGATATTTGAATTTGCCATAGTGGAAATATCTGGATAAACTTTGAATCACCTGCTATTTCTGTGTCTAGCATGATAAAAATTGGGATCTGACAGTTCACTGACTTACATCACTCTGTGGCCCATCTTCTATCTCACTGTACCACATGTAGAAAGCAGTGAGATATTAAATTCAGAAACATTGCATAGAATAGGACCATCAAATATAACCACTTACTTTTCTGTGTGATCACTTTATTAAAGATCTATGGACATATTGTTTTTTCCTCTTTTCCTCTTAGTTAGTTGTAATTAACAAATATTATATATTATGTGACATCTCAAAAAATACTTACAAAATGAAATGCATGCTTGTTTACTATAAAATAATTGGGATTTCTACCCATTTTTTCCAGTGTGCAACTATTAACTATGGTCAAAATAATGCATAATTAATCCTCCCAAACTAATGATCCCATCTTTCTGTATGTATCTTTTGGCCAACCTCTTCTCATTCTGTTTCCACAATCCATTTCTTTTATTTTATGGTCTACCAATGTATTCTCTAGTTCTATGATTATGATTTCAGATTCCACATTTCAGTGAGACCTTGAGTATTTTTCTTTTCTCTCTCCTTGATTTCCCTTAGCATAATGACATCCAAATTTATTAACATTGTTACAATATGAAGAATTACTTTTTTAAGTGTTGAGGAATATTTCAAGGTGTGTGTGTGTGTGTGTGTGTGTGTGTGTGTGTGTGTGTGTGTGTGTGATTATGATTTCATTAGTGCCCACAGGTTGTTTTTATATATTGGTTTCTTGTATATTATGTTGAAATAAAAATTGAGAGATAATTATTCAATGTGATTATTTAATTTCTCCTGTATAAATATCCCCCAAAAGTAATATTTCTAGATCCTCCTAGATTCCAAGTTCTTTTTCTTTTACATTATTTTGTTTTTGCCCATTATTTTCTTTCCTTCTCTCAACACCTGTCAATAGTCCATAGCTCCTCAGGTAGGTATGGGACTTCATGAACACTTCTTTCTATATTGAGGTTTAGTATGGCTTGAACTTTTGCAGGTCTTGTGCTTGTGTCACCCCCTTGGTGAATGTGTATGCATATGTACAACTGCCATTCTGTGTCTGGAAAACACCATTTCCTTGTACTTATTCACCATGTCTAGCTTTAAAAATCTTTTTGCCCCTATTCTACAATAATTCTAGAGCCTTCCAGTCTTTCATTGTCTTCACCATTGTCAGTTGTGGATCTCTATCTTAATTGTCATTTACAGTAAAGCTTAGCTTCCATGATGAGGATTGAGAGATGCATTAATCCATGAATATAAGATTAAGTCATTAGGAGTCTGTTTAATACTGTGTCAATTTAACAGAGTAATACTAGTAGATTATCCCCTAAAATTGTGACCTTTTGTCATCACTACTTATTGGCCCTGTTTCAACTTAGAAAAATCAACCTAATATTCACATTGGAAGTTTTATCCTTATTGGTTAGCTTTCTTAGTGCTGGAAAGTGCTATGTATACTACTCAATGAGAAAAGCAGCCATAAACCTTGTTGTATTTAGAGGTCTTGATAATACTACTTTCAAGAAGTGTGATGTGATATTTTAGCTTGAGTGAAATTTATACTTCTAAGTTAAATAGTCATGTCCAGAACTTGTTTGGATATCTGTTGGTCTTTAGTTTGGTTGGGACATTAAAGTACAAATGGGATTTCATACATCTCAGACTTCCCCCTTCCATTCTATTAATATAATTATCATACTTTACAGCTTCCCCTGATTCTCCTTTAGGTTCTACTGATAACAAAGCCAATGAAGAGGGTGAATCATTCTGTGACATTGGAGTTTGTGTTCCTGGGACTCACAAACCTCTGGGATATCCAACTACTGCTCTTTCTGGTATCTTCAATGTTGTATGTGGCAAGCATGTTGGGAAACTGTCTCATAATTTTCACTGTGGCTTCTGACCCTCACCTACATTCCCCTATGTACTTTCTTCTGTCCAACCTTTCCTTCATTGATATAGGTATTTCTTCTGCCACTTCACCCAAGATGATTTATGACTTATTCAAAAAGAACAAAATCATCTCCTTTAAAGGTTGTATTATTCAAATCTTCTTCATACATGCAATTGGGGGTGTGGAGATGGTGCTGCTCATAGCCATGGCCTTTGACAGATATGTGGCCATATGTAAGCCTCTTCATTATCTGACCCTGATGAGCCCCCAGATGTGCATCTTCTTTTTAATTACTGCCTGGGTAGTTGGTCTTATGCACTCTGTGATACAACTGGTTTTCATAGTAAATTTACCTCTTTGTGGTCACCTATTGGACAACTTCTACTGTGACCTTCCTCAATTCATCAAACTTGCTTGCACGGACACATATAGACTGGAATTAATGGTCTCAATCAGTAGTGGATTCATGTCTGTGGCTTTCTTCTTCATACTGATCATTTCCTATATTATTGTCATATTTACTGTACTGAAACACTCTTCAAGTGGTTCTTACAAAGCGCTGTCTACACTTTCAGCTCACGTGACTGTAGTGGTCTTATTCTTTGGTCCTACCATATTTTTCTATACATGGCCTTCTTCCTCTACACACCTGGATAAGTTTCTGGCCCTATTTGATGCAGTTGTTACTCCTTTTTTGAACCCCGTGATCTATACATTGAGGAATCAAGAAATGAAGTTGGCAATGAGGAGAGTATTCAGACATCTAATGGGCTATAGACAAATCTCTTGACTAACTACATTGTGAAGAGTATTAATTAAGCATGGAAATTAATAGTTGGCCAACCTCTGAAGAAATCCTGTGTTTGCACATATATACATATACATATACATATACATATACATATACATATACATATACATATACACATATATATATATATATATATATATATATATATATATATATATATATACCATTTTGTATGGTACTTATAAGGAAGGGAAAATTTCTTCTAAATGAAGATAAAAGTTCCACGTATTTATAGTGCAAAGGCTATATTAATCAGGAGCTTTAATTTTTTTTGTTTGTTTTTCGAGACAGGTTTTCCCTGTGTAGCCCTGGCTGTCCTGGAACTCACTCTGTAGACCAGGCTGCCCTCGAACTCAGAAATCCACCTGCCTTTGCCTCCCAAGTGCTGGAATTAATGGTGAGCCTTAAGGATTAGCATTAATTTGAAACAAACTCTTAGACATACAGAAAAGGAAAGGTAAGGTTCCTTTAAGACTTTCAGAAAATTCTCACTTTTAATAGAAAATGCTTTTAAGAGCTATAATTTCTGGCTATATTCCATGGAACATTTATCTTGGGACATTAAACTAAGAGATTTGTATGTATGTAAAATTGCATGCACTTTTTTCAAATTTTGAGAACTTTTATGGTATTGGAAGAAGGTTAGAGTTTTCAGAGAACCCATGGGAAACGAAAGTGTGCAAGTAGAAGTTTTGTGAACTATGTGTGGAAGAGCAAGAAGCCAACAAAATGTACTGATATATTCTGCTTCTATAACAGTTTGCTACTCAAAGCCATTCAATTTCCATTCATTCTGTATATATATTTTCTCTGTTACTACAAAAAATAATTTTTTTTTTTTTGGTTTTTCGAGACAGGGTTTCTCTGTATAGCCCTGGCTGTCCTGGAACTCACTTTGTAGACCAGGCTTGCCTCGAACTCCGAAATCCGCCTGCCTCTGCCTTCCGAGTGCTGGGATAAAAAATAATTTATTTTTGAGGATTTCATACATGACTACAGTATTTATATCATTTTCATATTTTCCTCTTGTCCTTGTAACTCCTCTGATGTCCTTCCCCAGTCTCTCTCAAATTCATGACTGCTTCTTTAATTATTACTTCTGTGTGCACACAGATATACAGATAGCTTTTTGAGTCCATTTAATATTGCAAATATGAACATGTGTTTATGCCTAACCACATGGGATTGGACAACTTATTAGGAATGTCATTCCTTGGGAAAACTGATTCATACTCTCCAAGAATCCATTGATTTCCTGTAGCAGAATGACTGTAATAGGTTCTCTTCTAGAATCTAACGATGTCTACAGCTATGGGTAGTTTTCTTGGTTTACAGTACCAGCCATGGATTTCCTCATGTTGAGTCCAGTTAGACAGCTACTGGCTACTTTTCAGGTGGAAATGCCATTCTTGCACTATTGGGTTTATCTTGAAAGGTTGGTCATTGTTATAGTTCATAGACTTTAGAGCTGGGTAACACTATTCATTGCTTTTCTCTTTTGAAGCTTGAATAGCACCTTCATATATCATGGAATAACTGAATAGAGATAGAGAAGATCACATTACTTAAAGCAACAGAGATACAGGAGTAGTGCTATCTCTGCTCATTGCCATAACGATGATGTCATTATGAGTGCCACATCCCAGACATGTGGCTGCAGTAGTTGACTTTTACACTTCTGTGTGCTCCAACACTGGCATTACCAAATTTCACATTATATTTTTATATAAATAAAATATATCATCTGCACACTCAGAAATTCTATAAAACCACTAAATGGAAGCCATGATATACATACACAAAGGACCTGTAGAGTAAAGAGAGAAAAAGTACCATATGAAAGCCCTGACATGACAGTGTGAGACAAGCAACCTCCAGTGATGCCTCTGAGTTCATTTTCTGCTGGCAATCTAGTGCTGGGCATGCAGCTTATCATTAAGAGTGGTTTCTTTCTCCAGTAAGACTACCTTGCAGAAAAATCAATTTTCACTTGCAAGTGGTTATCAGTTGAAACAGCTTCTGGGTCACAGACAGGGGCATGTGTTCACTTCTTTCAGCTCTAGGACCCCATCTGGTTCAAACCAGGGCAGGCTCTGTGCATGCTACCTCTGGCTCTGTCTGTTCATATGAGATCTAATCACCTTTAGGACCTTGTTTTCTTGGTGTCATTCCTTCCCTCTCATCTTGCTTTGCCCTTTCTTCTTTGAGGAGGGATAAGTCGGTCAACTTGGGGCAGGTCCTAAATCCAAGATGATCTTATCTCAAGAATCAGAGTGTTTCATGGCCTTTCAGGATCTGCAGTATCATAGCTGTCAGTATCTGTATTTGTTCCTATGTGTTGCAGGAGAAAGCTTCTCTCATGACAGCCAATAAATACTTAACAAAGAGGACATTGAAAAAATGAGAGCCACTTTAATAAGTTGGGCAGATTAGATATGCTCATGTAGAATAGTTAAAGTTGACTTTCAACTCTCATCTTATAAAAACCAAACCAAACTAAACCAAAACTCAAAATTGATCAAAGATCTCAATGTGAGACGCTAATCTCATAAACAAGCTGGGAAGCATGGGGAAATGATCATAATGTTTAATCATTGTCCAAATTTTTGAACCTACAAAATGAGAAACAATCTTTGCCAGCTATCCACTTAAAATTAAATTCTCATCTTTCACATATAGAGAATAAAAAAATTAACCACAAAACATACTCATAAATGGGCTAATGAACTGAGACAACTGTTCTTTTTCCCCACTAATTAATTAATTAATTAGTTAATTAATTCACTGTACATCCCCACTGAAGTCCCCCTCTTCTTCCAGTCCTCCCCCCTCGCAAAGCTCTTTCACCTACCCCTCCTTCTCCTTCATCTCTGAGAAGGGTGAGGTCCCCCCTGGGTACTAACCCACCCTGACATCTCAAGTCACTACATGAGTAGGTACATCATTGTGGGGCAGTGGGCTGTCGTAGGTAGCTTGGTTTTTGGTTGAGCTAGGTTGGAAAACCCCGTGACCCAGCAGGGGATAATCCTTCTAGGGACAGTGGGCATTTTGCTGCACTTCTAGACCCCAGTCTCCTGATAGGAGGCCTCAGTTCTCCATAATTCTGTGGCCATCAGTCACATAAGGGCAACTCCCCAAGCCCTTCCACAGGTAGAGGATGTGACCACAGATCACATAGCCTAAAGACAGATCTCCATTTTAATGAGGTACCTAAAGGCCTGAAGGGTTTAGCCAATTAAACTCTCCTTCCCAGACACTCCTCCCTGCAGCAGACACTTAACCTGAGGCCCATCCTGAGAAAGTGGGGTACAGTTTTTTCATTGCCTCTCTCCACCATGAAAATAAATGCCTTAAAACCATGGACTGTCTCATTTCATCGGAATCCATCGTGGGGAGCAATGGAGCAGCCCTTCAGCTAAAGAGCTGGGCACCTAGTCTCCCACAGAAAGCCTTTCAGTGCTCCCAGCCATGGTCTCTATCAAGTCAAGTCACCTGCAGAAAAAGCCAAGGATTCTTCTCCCCGGGACCCAGCCAGAGTTCTGCTCCCCGCCTTTCCCTTTGGTCCTGGCTAGATCCAGCCCGCAGGTCCCAACTCCATTCTCAACTCTTCTGTGGCATCCAGCAGTATCTGGGGTTCCCAAGAGTCTGAGAACCTTTATGCAGGTCTTTGGACCTCAAAGTCAACTCTGGTCATCTCCAGGGACCTCATACTGCACTCCACCACCCCCGGAGGGGGTCCAACAGCTTCTCATAGCCCAACCCCCGCCCAGTGAGCAGCTCAAGCTTACCCACACATCATCTCCCACTGAGGCCAGCCAAGACAGACCAGTAGGGTGGACAGGATCCATAAGGAGATAACAGAGTGAGGTTAAGTTTCTGTTCCAGTTGTTGGGGGACACACATGAAGGCCAATTGCACATCTGCTGCATATGTGTGTGGGGCTTACATTCAGTCATTGTATGTTTTTTGGTTGGTTGTTCAGTCTTTGAGAGCCCACAAGAGTCCAGGTTAGTTGACTCTGTTAGGATTTTTTTTTCCAGAGCTGAGTACCAAACCCAGGGCCTTGCACTTGCTAGGCAAGTGCTCTACCACAGAGCTAAATCCCCAACCCCTCTTTTAGGATTCTTGTGCCTCTAATTTCCTCAATCCTTCCCCCACCTCTTCATAAGACTTCCAGAGCCGGGTGTGGTGGCGCACACCTTTAATCCCAGCACTTGGGAGGCAGAGGCAGGCGGATTTCTGAGTTCGAGGCCAGCCTGGTCTACAGAGTGAGTTCCAGGACAGCCAGGGCTACACAGGGAAACCCTGTCTTGAAAAAAANNAAAAAAAAAAAAAAAAAAAAAAAGACTTCCAGAGCTCCATTTAGTATTTGGCTGTGGGTGGCTGCATCTGGGTCAGATACTGGGTGAAGCCTCTCAGAACACAGTTATGCTAAGCTCTTGTCTACAAGCAAAAGAGAGTATCATTAACAATGCCAGGGGTTGGTAATTGCCCATGTGTTAGGTCTTAAGTTGGGTCAGTTATTGGCTGGCTAGTCCCTCAGTCTCTGTGCTTCATTTTTTATCAATCATTTTATTCATTTACATTTCAAATGATACCCCTTCTCAGTTTCCCCTCCACAACCCCCATCCCATCCCCCATCCCCTTTGCCTCTATGAGGGTGCTCCCCCACACACCTACTCATTCCTGCCTCACTGCTCTAGCATCTCCTTATGCTGGGTTATCAAGTTTCCACAAGACCAAGGGCCTCCCTACCCATTGATGTCAGATAAAGCCATTCTGTGCTACATATGTATCTAGAGCAGTGGATCCCTCCAAGTATACTCTTTGGCTAGTGGTTTAGTCCCTGGGAGCTCTGGGTAGTCCGGTTAGTTGATATTGTTCTCCCTATGGGGTTGGAATCCCCTTTAGCTCCTTTATTCCTTCCCCTAGCTCTTCCATTGGGATCCCCAAGCTCAGTCTGATGGTTGACTATGAGTATTTGCCAGGTGCTCTCAAGGGACAGCCATGCCAGATTCCTGTCAGTAAGCACTTCTTGGCATTAGAAATACTGTCTGGGTTTGGTGTCTGCAGATGGAATGGTTCCTTAGGTAGGGTGGTTTCTGGATGATCTTTCCTTCATAATTTATTCCATTTTTTGTCGCCGTCTTTTCTTTGGACAGGAACATTTCTGGGTTAACTATTTTGAGATGAATGGGTGGTCCCATCCTTCAACTGAGGTCCGTGTCTATCTACTGGAAGTAGATTCTATAGGTTCTATCTCCCCTTTGCTAGGTATTTTGGTTGAAGTCACACCCATTCAATTTTCTGGCATCTGGGACTTTCTTGTGGCTTCCCCAGTTCCCCATTCTCCGCTGCTATATATTTCTATTCAATTTCCTGACCCTTTGCACTTCTCTCTTGTACCTTCCAATACCTGATTCTGTTCCCCATTTTCCCTCCCCATCCTCTCTCCCTCCAAGGTTCCTCCCTCCCTTTACCTCCTGTGATTGTTTTGTTCTTCCTTCTATGTAGGATTGAAGCAGTCACATTTTGGTCTTTCTTCTAGAGCTTCATATGGTTTGTGGGTTGTATTGTGGGTATTCTGAGCTTCTGGGCTAATCTTTCTTTCTTTCTTTCTTTCTTTCTTTCTTTCTTTCTTTCTTTCTTTCTTTCTTTCTTCTTTTTTTGTTTAAATTCTTTAATGTATTTTTTAAAAGCATATAATGTTACATTTAATTGATAAAATTTCTTCAGACTTAATGATTGGAGAGTGTAGTCTACAATGGTTGTTAGAGTTAATTCCAGTACAGTAGACTCTCCAGACATGGCTACAAAGCAGACCCTAGGCTCTCTCCTCAGGGACAGTCCCTCAGAATGTGCATTTCTTTAATGTATTTTTATAGTCCAGAATTTATCTCCCTCCCAGTAAACCCTCCTACTGTTCCACATTCTACACCTCCTCCCCCACCCCCTGTCTCCAAGAGGATGTCCCTCACTTACAAGACCTCCCTACCCCCTGGGGCTCCAATCTCTCATGGGTTAGGTGCATCTTATCTGACTGAGTCCAGACTTGGCAGTCCTCTGCTGCATATGTGTTGGGGACCTCATGCCAGTTGGTGCATGCTGCTTGATTGGTGGCTCAGTTTCTGAGAGATCCCAGGGGTCCAGGTTAGTTGAGACTGCTGGTCTTCCTATAGGGTCACCCTCCTCCTCAGATTCTTCCATCTTTTCCCTAATTCAGCCACAGAGGTCATCAGCTTCTGTCCATTGATTGGGTGTAAATATCTGCATCTGACTCTTTCAACTGCTTGTTGGATCTTTCAGAGGGCAGTCATGATAGGTCCTTTTTTGTGAGCACTCCATACTCTCAGGAATAGTGTCAGGCCTTGGGATCGCTCCTTGAGATGGATCCCACTTTTGGCCTGATACTGGACTTCCTTTTCCTCAGGATCTTCTCCATTTTTGTCCCTGCAGTTCTTTCAGACAGAAATAATTCTGGGTTAGAGTTTTTGACTGTGGGATGACAACCCCATCCCTCTACTAGATGTCCTATCTTTTTACTGGAGGCGGACTCTATAAGTTTCCTCTTCCCACTGTAGGGCATTTCATGTAAGGTCCCTCCTTTTGAGTCCTGAGAGCCTCTTACTTTGCAGGTCTCTGGTGCATTCGAGAGGGTCCCCCACCTCCTCTCTCCCGAGGTTGCCCATTTCCATTCTTTCTGCTGGCACTCAGGGCTTCAGTCCTGTTTCCTTACCCAATACCTGATCATGTTCCCCTCTTCCCATCCCTGTCCCCTTTCCTACCCAGGTCCCTCCCCCCTCCTGTGATTGCTTTCTTCTCCTCTCAAGTGGGATTGAGTACAGTGAGAATTTTTTAGTTCCAAGAACGTCAAATAAAGCTAATATGCTGATGACATACATAATAAGTTCCTGCCTTAAAAAGATTTAAAATCATTCACTCAATTTAGATCTGGGAGGGATCACTAATATGTAAAGGAAAGTTTTAGTTGTATGACTGTCAGGGAATCCCGAGTGGAAGATGTTTGCTAGAAAATAAATACAATGGAGAAAGATTAGAGACAAATATTTTGGGAATTTTTTTTGATGCAAAAGACTTCAGCAGAATAGGAAGTTTTGCCATATATTTCAGTAAGAGAGTAGACAAATCCTTGTTTAATGCTGAGCATACTGATGTAATAGTGGAGGGAACATGGATGTTATAAAAGAGAAAGGGAAATGCTAGGGTGGGTTGTGGATTCTGTATTTGATTCCTTCTGGTTTTAAGTGGATAATAGGAGAAGCTGTGATTTTACTAACAAGACTTTGATGGCTTCTGTTACTATTTCCTCATTAAGAGTAAATGATATTCTGAGGTTCATGAGGATTACAGAATTCCTGATACTCACACAGCATTCACAAGATATTCATATATCCCTGAGTTTATATTAGAACTTATCCATTGACCACATTTTTTTTTTGTCCACTGGTATAGCTATGAATGATTTGGATAATGTGTTGGAATCCTGGTGATGTCACCTCTTCTGATTTTCCCAACTCTGTAAACAACTACAATAATGAACTGGCTTACCAAGGAGGGCTTGGAGGAAAACCGTTGGTGTGTGAGTGGCTTCTCTATCTGGAGTTAGTAGGTGTTTCCTTATGCATTCTCAGGGAAAGTCATACAATATTTGGACTGAGTTGGGACAGAGAATAAAAGATATATCAGTGCGAATCTGTGGGGTGGGGAACTGCAAAGTGGCTTTCTCAGTGTTGTATGTAGTGGCATGCAAGTTTGCTATGGCTGAAGTTGCTTGATATCTGTCATGGGTTCTAAGACATTCAACTGAAACTTAACTGCTCACAGTTAAAAATGGGACTCAGTGGAGGATTTACAAGCACAGGATATACAATGAAAACTTTTATGTTAGTCTTTTGATTTTATACATAAAGTGGGTGAAACTAAAGTTCTTTTATGACACTGTTTTTTTTTTTTTTTGTAATGTTCCCTCCACAGAAAGCCAACCCACAAAGCCTATCACTAATTTCTGTTTCTTTTCTTTTTTCTTTTTGGCTTTTTGAGACAGGGTTTCTCTGTATAGTCCTGGCTGTCCTGCAACTCACTCTGTAGACCAGGCTGGCCTTGAACTCAGAAATCCGCCTGCCTCTGCCTCCCAAGTTCTGGGATTAAAGGTGTGTGCCACCACTGCCTGGTCCATCACTAATTTCTTAACCTCTATGGGTATTACAAATGGAATAAATAAATACATATTTCAAGATTCAAAGCTAACATTCACAAGTGAGAGAAAGCATGCAACCTTTATTTTTCTGGTTCTGGGTTATCTTACTCAGAACAAAACATTTCAAGTTTCATCCATTTACCTGAATTTTGTAACTTCATCTTTAGTAGCTGAACAATAATCCATGTGTAAATATAGAACATTTTCGTGATCCACGTTGATCTAGGCTCTTTTCATTTCTTTCTTTTTCTGGTACTTTAGGTCCTTATACTCTACTTACTAAACTACACTGTAATTAGCACATCAGTAATGCTAATTATAATTGAGTAATAATAGTTTGAGATAATATTTAAGATTAAGTTTGAGATAATTTAGGAATAATAGCAATGAATAATTAAAAAAAATTGAGACAGCATCTTACTATGTAGCCCTGGATATTCTAGAAATCAGTAGAGTTCTAGATGAGGCTGCCCTCAAACTCACAGAGGTCTACCTGCTTCTGTCTTCTGAATGTTGAGATTAAAGGCATACATCATCATGCCCAGCCATAATTGTAACTTCTATATCTATGTAGGATAATAATACCAAACGACCCCAGTTGTCTTATCATCTTTCTACTAATTACTATACTGTGAGTTGTAAAATTCTTTGGCCACCTAGGCCAAAACAAAAGTCTCCCGAGACAAGAATTTTGCATCCATGTGATCCTTCTAAATTACCATGTACAGTACCTCTTGGTTAGTGACCTCTTGCTGTGTATATAATTAGCTTCCTCTCTCCCTACTGGAAGATTCCATGTGGCACTTCATGTGAGAGAACACAGGGAAACTTGACTCAGCCAAGATGCTGTTGTTCTCCTTCAGGTAAATAAATAGGTGGTAATAAATTTAATGCTTGCATATCTTATTGTTAGAAGTGAGTTTGTGCTTGAATCTGCTGTGGACACGAGTCACATTCTAAAGTGTTTGCAGAAGCTTAGAGCAAAGCAGATAGTAACCAGAAAAAGGAACTGAACAGCATAGGAGAATAGTCATTAAACATCAACTGAATTATTGAAAAAGGCTAAGTACCCGACAGCCTTTGAGCTAGAATCACCTTGTGAATTGCCCTGAGAAATCGCACAACTTTATGTTATTTTCCTCTAAGTTTATGTTACAATTAACCATTCTATGCTCACTGATGATTAATTGGATGAGTGATTTAATATCCTATGAGCTGATAATTAATGAAAATAATAACACATAAACATAAAAAGGGAAAATTTGTATTTTTCTCTTCACTTTTAAAACTAGGTGAATATGAACTATTCTGTGAAACATTCAGTTGAATATTCTGGAAAATAGAAGCAAAACTTTAGAAATTTTTGATTGGGAGAGTGTTATAAATACCAGATGAGAAGTAAATTTTAACGTGATCAAAAGTCCTAGTTCTGAAAACAGATGTTCTGATAGAATATCAGTTTTAAATCTCAAAATAAAATAGTAACTAAAAATACCAGTTTAATTTATTTTCTTATTTTCGTTTGCCACTTATAGATGGAATTTTTGTATTCATTTGATTCTGATCAGGGATCTGATCTTGAAGGATTTAAACAGGTATGAGGCAACTTTCACATAAATATTTATTTGAAAAGAACACAAGGCAACTTAAATAAATGTGGAGATGTTCTTAATTAGGAGCGTCTACATTTTTTTGGGTTTAAGAATGGCCTTGAATCAATCTGCAAAATGGTAATATAGACATACTCAACTAAGGGAAATAAACTACCAATTCACAAATGAATTATTCCTAAGTTTTGTAAGCTTTACCATTTTCCCCTAATTATAGAGCAACTTTTCAAGTTTCATAGTTCCCTTTGGATTTTGCTTTCTTATTTGTTTATTGTATTTTTACTGTTTTTGAACTTTGAGAATAATTTTATTGGAATTTAAAAGAAAAATACCCCAGGTAAGACAAGGTGTAAATCTTAGCAGCATGGGGCATGGGTTACAGGAGAGAGAGAGAGAGAGAGAGAGAGAGAGAGAGAGAGAGA
>NC_034592.1:95673185-95677556 GCF_900095145.1 Mus pahari | reverse complement strand
GGAGGGGAGGGGAGGGGAGGGGAGGGAGAGGGACTGCTTGAGTCAAGTTTGCATGGAGGTCAGACACATGATGATTAGAAGATCTTTAAAGAAAATAAAAGAGACCAAAAACAACTGAGAAAGCATGTTTAGATCCCACTTAAGGAGAGAGAAAGATTAAAAGCAAATGCTGCAATTCATTTAATTTATCACTTCATAAATTTATGCAATTCCTTTGACTAACTTTTCATATTACACAATCACGTATATTTGATGTGCCTTTTAACAAATAAAAATGTTTCTCATTTTCTTTTTTCCTTTTTTAAATTTTAATTCTTCTCTTATACATTAATTCTGTCTTCAGCAGCATCTCCTCCCTCTACCTTTCCCAATCCCCCCCACCTCCCTCTCCCCCAGATCAACCACATTAATTTCTCCTCTGTTACCTTTAAAAAAAAAAGCAGGTCTCTACTGAAAATTATTTAATAAGATAAAAGAGTGGGCTCAAACTCTTACACATGATATCTTGCCTGGAAGTGCCAACTCAGTAGGAAGAAAAGGTTCCTGAACACAGGAAAAAAGTCAGAGACAGCCCCTACTCCCATTGTTAGGAGCTCCACAAGAACACTACACCAGACAACCATGAGGTATATGCAGAGGACTTACTACAGACCTATATAGAGTCCATGTTTATTGTTTCATGTCTGTGAGCCCCTATGATCCCCACTTAGTCAATTCTATGGGCCCTGTTCTTGTGGTGTCCTTGACCCCCTCTGGCTTCTACAATTCTTCCTCTGACTGTTCTGTGGGGTTCCCCTGGCTCTGTGTATTGTTTGCCTGTGGGTCTCTGGATCTGCTTCCATTCATTGCTGGATAATGCTCCTCTCATAACAATTGGGCCAGGCACAGCTCTATAAATATAGTAGAATATTACTAGGTATTATTTCATTGCCTTTTATTTTTTTTTGCCAGTCATGTTTGATTCTATCCCATGTCACAGGGCTGTGCTGCCTCTGACTCCTGGCTGTCCAGGCAGTGTCAGGTGTGGGCTCCCTCAACTTGAAGAATGGGTCTCAAGTTGAACTAGTCATGGATTGATGACACTCAAAAGTTCTATGCCACTGTTACCACAGACTTCTTCCAGGTAAGACAAATTGTGGGTCCCAGGTTTTGTGGCTGGGTTGATGTCCCAGTTCCACTGCTGGGAGTCTTGCTTAGTTATAGTAGATGGCCAGTTTGGGCTCCATATTCTCTATTACTAGGAGACTTCACTAGGGTTACTCTTTTAGATTCCAGAGTTTCTACGACACTAGGTTTCTACATCACCCCCAAGTGCTCCTACCCCAATTCCAGTCGTCTCTGCCAGTATTCTCTTTCTAGTCTCTTTCATGCTCCACCCTTGCCTGATCTTTCCAGTTCCCTGTTCCATTACCATCTGAACCCAGTCCACTTGCAAAATCTATTTTTTTCAAAATCTACTCTATTTCCCTTTTCTAGGAAGATCTAGAGCATCCCTCCTTGAGCTCTCCTTGTTATTTAACTTCTCCATGTCTGTGGATTGTAACTTGTTTAGCCTCTCCTTAGCAAGTAAAATCCACTTATAAGTGAGCACATACCATGTTTGTCCTTCTGGGTCTGGGCCACCTCACTCAGATCGATCTTTTCTAGTTCCATCTATTTGCCTGCAAATTTCATGATGTCATTGTTTTTAATAGCTAGTAATACTTCATTGTGCAAATGTAACATAGTTTTTTATCCATTCTTTGGTTGAGGGGCATCTAGGTTGTTTCCAGTTCTGGCTATTATGAATAAAGCTACAGTGAACAAGGATGAACAAGTGCCCTTCTGGTAGACAGAGGATTTTTTGGATATATGTTCACGAGTGGTATAGCAGGGTCTTGAAGTAGATTGATTCCCAAGCTTCTGAGGAACCACTATATTAATCTCCATAGTAGCTCTATAAGATTGCACTCTTACCAGCAATGGATGAGTGTTCCACTTGCTCCACATCCTCACCAGCATGAGATGTCACTTGTGGTTTTGATCTTAGCCATTCTGACAAGTTTAAGGTGGAATTTCATATTAATGCTAATTCTGACTTCCCTGATGGATAAAAGTTTTGAATCCTATAGGGGTTATTGTCTTATTGAAAAATTAATCAATGAATTAAATTTGCACTGAGAACTAAACATAGATACAGGGTTCTAAAAGAGAAGCTGTGCTGTTTACATTTGAAAATTCATTATTTGGTTACTAAACTGATGTGACTAATGTAATGTGTTATTGAATGGCAGATAGTACAGTTTGAAGCATATTTTAGACATGAAAGTGTGATGTCCTCTGCCTGTTCATATTCATTAGTGTTTTTGAGTAATTTATTTCATGAGCCTGCCACTATTATGAACAAGAGAAAGGAAGAAAAGCATTGATATTAAGAATTTGTTGAGCATCCACAAATGGAGCACCTATCTACTGAGGACATAATTGTGTCTATGGACATCCCATACTTACCCTGACCAATCTTTGTTGAACACATGATTGTGATATTTGTTTCATTTCTCTAAAGTTAACTGAAATAAACATTTTAATTTGTTTAATAGAGAATTAAAACACGAGGTCAGGGCTTTCAGTATCCTTTCTGATATAAGACAGTCCCTGGCTGAACCATGAGCTTAATCATGAGTCTTGAATCCAAAGCCTAGATGTTGTCTTCTATGCTGTTCTCTAACTAAAACTACAATATAACATGATTATTCTTTTCATAGAATTATGGACAAAATGCTGTCATGTGATTCTGCCTTTGAGTGGTTTTAGCATCTAGATCATATGGAATACATTCTATGACAGTAATTATATTTATTCCCAGGCTTCATGTACTGATAGCCTGGAAAATGTAAATTTTGATATTTGAGTTTTATTGTAATGTCAGCTAGAGACATTTCTCAATACTTACATTTTGTGTACCTGATGCATTCCAGTATCTGACATTTCACAGACTTACCCTTCTCTGTGACCCTTTTTCCATTGTTTCAGAGAAAGGAAATATATATAAATACACCTATATTTAGTGCATGAATTTTGAACATGGTTAACCCAACTAAAGCATTAATAAAACATGCTGATGATGTAAATGTTATAAAGGAAGATGTTATAGCTATGGTTAATATTTGTTAAACTTTGAAGTTAAACTTCTATTTTGAGATAAGAACTAAGGGCTTATAGAGTAGAATAAGCTCTGAAATTTCAGCATGAATACAGTATTGAAAAACATAAACTTTTTTGTTTTCAATAGAACTAGATTATATATTAATCTTTAAAGAAAACTGAAAGAACATGATACTTTTCATGTTGTCTGATCTATAACATAAGAAATATCTCTTTATTAAATTGGGAATGTGAAGGCTATTAAATTTAAAAATATCATGGAACACAACATTACACCATGACTGCTACTATCTTCTGTGTTTGATCACAATCTGAAAGTATGAGCATAAAAACACTTTCATCTTTTATAGAAGTTTAATTACAAATTTATGGACATATTCACGGTGTTAATGAGGTATTTAAATACATGTGAACCTTATGAAAATTACTAAAATTACTAAAAGAAACTAAGTAACATTCACCTCACGTATCTATTCATGATAAGAACATTGAAAATTTACTTGGCAATATTCACATTTATGACATAGTGCCAATTTTCTTTTTTACACATTGCCAGTTTTAACTATAGTCACCATGCTGCTCAAAATCTCCAGGAACTCCTCACCTTGTTTAACTCACAAGTTTCCTCCTTGACAAATACATTCCCTTTCCCCACACAATGTGCGTCTGATGTATATATTGGCTGGTTTTGTGTATCAACTTGACACAAGCTGGAGTTATCACAGAGAAAGGAGCTTCAGTTGAGGAAATGCCTCCATGAGATCCAACTTTAAGCCAATTTCTCAGTTAGTGATCAAGGTGGGAGGGCACACTGTGGGTGGTGTCATCCCTGGGATGGTAGTCCTGTGTTCTATAAGTTAGGGGAAGCAAGCCAGTAAGTAACATCCCTCCATGACCTCTGCATCAGCTCCTGCTTCCTAATCTGTTTGAGTTCTAGTCCTGACTTCCTTTGGTGATGAACAGCAGCGTGGAAGTGTAGGCTAAATAAACCTTTTCCTCTCCAGTTTGCTTCTTGGTAATAATGTATGTGCAGGAATAGAAACCCTGACTAAGACAGATGCATCAACTTATTTTCTTCTTCTGTGAGTAGAGCTTTTTTTTGGTATTTATTTACTTAATATTTTTCATATGCTATGTTTGATCATACTCCTTACTCCCAACCATTGTTCCCAGATTCTCCTCAATATAATACTTACTCTGTCTCTAAAAAAAAAAAAAAAAAAAAAA
>NC_034592.1:95665256-95672174 GCF_900095145.1 Mus pahari | reverse complement strand
CTTCTCCCCTCCCATCTGTTCTTCCTCTCCCTCTCCTTTCCCCTCCCCTCACCCCTCTCTCCTCCCCTTGTCCTTCTTTCCTCCCCTCTCCCCCTTTTTTCTTCTTCCCTCCCCTCCCCTCCATTCCTCTCCCCTCCCCTCCTCTCTGTTCCTTTCCTCTCTTTCCTTTCCCCTTTTCTCTTCCCACCTTGCAATCTGTGCACTTCTCTTTTTGTTTTGTATTACTGAGGATTAAGCACATGTTTTTATATATGGTAGACAAATGTAGATTCATTGTGCTATATCCCGTCTGTACTTAAACATTTGAAAACACTCCATTATTTTGTAATGTATGTATTGATTTTCTCACCAACAGTTTATAATGATACCCTCTATAAAAAGTTTTATTTCTAAATTTTTTTGTATTTGTATGTATATGTCATGTGTGGACAGGTGCCTGTGGAGGCCAGACAAAAGTACTAGATCCTCTGAACATGGTATTACAGATAGCTGTAAGCTGCTCAACATGCACGCTGGCAACCAAACCCGGGTCCAGAGGAAGAGAGCAAGTGCTCTTAACAGCTGAACCATCTTTCCGGCCCCTGATATTATCTCTTTAGAGACACTCAACCTTGTGATCTTTTAATTTTATCTTTACAAATATCTTTTCACATGTGTGAAGTCCTAGTTCAGTATGATTTTTGTCTGTAACCATCTTATGATTGCTTGTGTTGAAATAAAAATAGGCTTTCATAATTTGGAGATTCTCCTATTCTACTAACACAACTGAAATTTACAGTTTTCTCATTTCCTCCTTCAGGTAGCACTGCCCATAAAGCCAAAGGAAGGCATGAATCAGTCTGTGGTGTCAGAATTTGTGTTCCTGGGACTCACCAACTCTTGGAATATTCAACTATTCCTTTTTGTGTTCTCTTCCATATTTTATGCGGCAAGCATGATGGGGAACTCACTAATTGTGTTCACTGTAGTTTCAGACTCTCACTTACACTCTCCTATGTACTTTCTGTTGGCTAACCTCTCTTTTATCGACTTGGGTATTTCTTCTGTTACTTCTCCCAAGATGATTTGTGACCTGTTCAGAAAGCATAAAGTCATCTCTTTTAGAGGTTGTGTTACTCAAATATTCTTCATCCATGTCATTGGTGGTGTGGAAATGGTTTTACTCATAGCCATGGCCTTTGACAGATATGTGGCCATATGTAAACCTCTCCATTATCTGACCATTATGAGCCCAAGGACGTGTGTCTTGTTTTCAGTGGCCTCCTGGGTGGTTGGCTTTATGCATTCTTTGGTTCAACTGGCTTTTGTAGTAAACTTGCCATTCTGTGGACCAAATGTGTTGGACAGCTTCTACTGTGACTTTCCCCGGTTCATCAAACTTGCTTGCACAGATACATACAAATTGGAATTACTGGTCTCAATCAATAGTGGATTCATGTCTGTGGGCTCCTTCTTCATACTGATAATTTCCTATATTGTCATAATTTTTACTGTTCAGAAACACTCTTCAAGTGGTTCCTCCAAGGCCCTGTCTACACTTTCAGCTCATGTTACTGTGGTGGTCTTATTCTTTGGTCCTGTGATGTTTTTCTATACATGGCCTTCTTCTTACACACACCTGGATAAGTTTCTGGCCATATTTGATGCAATTGTCACACCCTTTCTAAACCCAGTTATCTATACATTGAGGAATCAAGAAATGAAAATGGCAATGATAAGAGTATTCAGTAAGCTAATAGGTTATAGGCAAATTCTTAAACACTTGAACTCTGAGCAACCTTAACTGAACATAGAAGTTTATTGTTAATCAATTTCTGAGGAAAGTATTTCTTTGTGTATTTTGATATGCTTATTTATACTCATATATATATATATATATATATATATATATATATATATAGTCTTATACTTACTAAGAAGGGACATTATCTTATGAAAGTGAGCTCAAGTGTGCACATATTTCAAAATATAATAAAACTCAATTTCTAAGGAACAATAACTACATGAAGTATACTCTTAGATTTAAAGAAGATGGATGTTTATTTTAAGAAATTCAGAATAGAAAACACCTCTCTCCTTTAAAATATTTATTTCTATTTTATAATTATTTTTGTATATGTGTGTCTTTGCATAGGTAAGTACAGATCTCTCTGCAAACTTGGAGAGGGCATTGAATATGCTGAAGATATATGCTCTACAGGTTGTTTTGAATCATCTGACTAAGATGCTGGGAACCAGTCTTGGGTCATCTGAAAGGGTAGTACATGCCCTTAAAAGCTGAACTATCTTTCCAGACTCTGTCTGCTTTTGAATAGAACTGTTTATGATAAGCAGAGGCTTTTTGCTACATTCCACAGAGCATTTATACAAGAATATTTAACTGGATTATTTTTTCCCCATGTGTCCATCTTGTACATACTCTCTCTTTCCCTTTTGAATTTTTACAGCTTTGGGAGGAGGTTAGAATTTTTGAATGTACATAACAGTGTTACATATACATATGCTTGGGTAGAAATTGTGTGAGCTATGTTTGGAACAGCAAGAAGGTGCCAAGGAAATGGGGTTTTTCTGCTGACTATAGTAGACTACTCAAAGATATTCAATACCCTTTAACTTTTCTTTCATTTTCCTCTTCTTTATTTATTTTGTGTTCCCATATCACTGAAAAAGAAGGCTGCCATTTGGATGGTCCAATGCTCTCATTTTATTGTTTAATGTAGTGTCAGAAACAAAACACTTAATATACATCTCTCGTGGTATGCTGGTATTCTACAAGTTTATACTATTATTCTCAACATTTATATTCTGGTCTTTAATCTCTACTTTTAGTTCCCACATGTCCCAAGGCACTTGCAAATGTATCTTACTAATAAAAACCACAGGCCTTGCCTAAGTTGGAAGCACAGACAGACACAGTCTTCCTGGCCTCTTCTTCATGTTCCTCTCCTCTTTCATAATTTTGGATCTAAACAGGTCCAGAGTGATATTCATTAATAACAGATATTCGACTTTCTTAATGGCACTTAGATTTCATAAATTATAATTGCATTAAGGAATTTCTTATTGTATGCTATTTAGAGTAGTTCACCAAATACTTTTCTCATGAAATCATGAGTATACAGACACAGCTCTTTTTCCATTCTACTCATTTGTGCATTTAGAAAATGCCTTATCAATTCATATGTATCTGAATCATATTATCAGCTTTGGGCACCAACTTCATAGCACATGAAGTGTGAAAATGAGTTTGTAACAGGACTTAAGATTCTATCCATACATTTTACAATTTATAAATAACCAACTTGATAGATTAATGGAACACTCCTTAAGGTTATTGTTATTATTGTTATATTGCTCAGTGATGCATCATTTTCACAGTTATTTGGTGGTTATTTGGAAATGCACGAAAATCATGTAAGTCAGCTCTCCCCACCCAGATCTTGCTGCCATAACTTCATGCCTGTCACCTGACAACTACATACTCAGTGTACTTCCCCTAGGTAGCTTTCTCATTCTGACTGTGACATCAGGCTTTTCCACCAAAGGTCTATGTGCAGGACATGGTTAACCTTCTATAGTCTTTTGAGGGCCATAAGTGAGACTCTCTGTTTTTTATTAGGTATTTTCTTTATTTACATTTCGAATGTTATCTCCTTTTCTCATTTCCCCTCTGAAAACTCCCCTATCCTATACTCCATCCCCCTGCTCACTAACCACCCACTCCTGCTTCCCTGTCCTGGAATTCCTCTACATTGGGGCATCAAGCCTTCACAGGACCAAGGGCCTCTGCTCTCATTGATGTCCCACAAGGTCATCCTCTGCTACATATGGGGCTGGAGTCATGGGTCCCTTCCTGTGTACTCTTTAGTTGGTTGTTTAGTCCCTGGGAGCTCTGGGAGTTCTGGTTAGTTCATATTGTTGTTCCTCTTATGGGACTGCGAGTCCCTTCAGCTCCTTAGGTACTTTCTCTGGCTCCTCCATTGTGGACCCTGTGTTCAGTCCAGTGGTTGTCTTTGAGCATCCACTTCTGTATTTGTCAGGCACTGGCAGAGCCTCTCGGGAGACAGCTATATCAGACTCCTGTCAGCAAACACTTGTTGGCATCCACAATAGTGTCTGGGTTTGGTAACTCTATATGGGATAGATCCCCAGGTGGACAGTTTCTGGATGGCTTTTCCTTCAGTTTCTCCTCTACACTTTGTATCTCCTCCTAGGGGTATTTTGATCCCCCTTCTAAGAAGGACCGAAGAATCTCTTAACTCTACAGAAGGCCTGTTCTAGTACTTAGTAGCTGCACCTATTTCTAACTGAACAGGCATTACTTCTTATACCTCATTTACACATCTATACTGAGCTGCTCAAAGACTGAATCCAGATTACTGTTTATCTATGCTTAATCTTTTAAGTTTGGGTAAGAGCAAAGCTCCAAACACCCATTCAATTAAGGTAGGACCAGCTACCCACACCAAGGTATGCTGCTGAAGACCTATTTCCAGATGCCTTGGTTCCATCACAAAATCCAAACATTAGTAACTAAGACAGTATGTCCCCTGTTGCTACATCCACTCCAGTAGTGACTCATGTGACAGGCCTAGAAACCTGGATGCAGTCCTGAGGCAAAAAGTTCCAGGAAACTAAGTTTCTGTGAACTGTGGCATCCTGTAAAATGAATGTTCCAATTCTGTCCCTGCATGTTAGTCACCTAGGTGTATGGATCTGTGTGCTTTCTTTCAATATTGTTTTATTATAAGTGCTTTTAAGGATTGATTTTGACATATAGCTAAGTTAGATTAGCCTCCACCAGTGTTCAAGTCCTAGGCTGTCCTTGAGCCGACCCTGGAATTCAGTAAGAATGTTACACATTCAGAATTACCTCTAGTATTATAAGGGAGACAGTGAAAGAAATCAGGCAATTTACTTGAATAGAGCTGGTAATCTCAGGGCTAGTCTACATAGTAATTACTTAGAACAATAGCCAAGTCTCTCCCATACCCAGGAATTTACAATGGCCTAGGAAGAAGGTGGGTTGTGGTTTTAGGAGGAATTGAAGTATTATTCATGAAAGGGCTAGTAGAAAGGGATTCCCCTGGTGCATGTTTTTCACTAGGCCTAGAGGAATAGCGTAATCAGGCTCCTGTGTTTAGCTGATCTTAATTAAGGACTGTTCCTATCTCAGTTGTAAACACTGCCTGGCTCCCCTTAGCTTTTTATGTATGCATTTTCTTTGTTTTGCGTAAAGAACCATTATGGATGTACCTTGGCGGATGTATTCGCCTAGCTTCTTTGTTTTTCTTCTATATTATAAGACTGGTGCTCGATTTGAGAAATTACATTCAGATACCACACTCCCCTGTGTCCATGTCTGTTTGTCACCCTATCTGTTGCCAACTCCTGCCCACCTGTCCTGAACCCTGATTTCTCCCACTGATTGAGGGGGGCCAACTGAGGCCGGTCCATGGCACCCCGTTGCATGTAATTTTTTAAAAAATGCACACTTGCTCTAGTTAGGCTCTAGAATCAGCAACCTTATGCTGGCTAGTCAGCCCCCATGGGTAGCTAAGGCTGTCCTGAGATCCCTGCTTTGCTCTGACCACAGCCACTGCCTGTATTCACAAGATCACCACCCTCTCTTCCTTGCTAGATGCCAGCAATAGCTGTTTCACCCAGCTCCCATGGCTGGCTTGCTAAGCCACCCAACACCCACCCATCCTGAGAACGCCTGGAGTTACTGCTTACACTCTACTGACCCACAACCACCAATGAACACTCCTCAGTTATGCCCTTTCTCCTGCCCACATGAATCACTGTGAATGGAAAACACCAGACAATCTTAATATTTCAAAATCAGCCAACTGACATAACCACTGGCTTGGAATCTATTGCCCTAAACGTATTACCTATTCTATATTAGAATTCATCCAGTGATGGAGGCTGCCACCAGATCTAATAGCCCCAGGTTTACATAGTGTCCACCCTCTCCAACCCACAGCCTGGCTGAAAAAGCTCTTAATCTCATCTCCTCCTCTTCCTCCCGAGATCCAGAAAATTTGCCTCTATATCTTCACCCAGTGATTGGCTTCTGCTGTCTTTATTTACCCAATCGAACAATTAGTAAATCTCCCCCTACAGTTCTCTAAAAAATTTTCCTACTATAGTGATCAATATTCCCTTAGTTAAGTACCTTAAATGATGCACAAGTGAATGATTTCAGAGTATCTACAATAAAAACATTTGATAACTCAGAGCATAAACAAGTTGTGGGATGAAGACAGATAATACAGACAAAAATGAAGTGAAAATAATTCAAGACATGAAAATAGAAATTAGTAATGAGAGTTTCTGAAGAAATGTCAACTTCTTCAGAAATAAAATTTGAAGTAAAAAAAATGTATGTCAAGTAAAAAGCTAAATGGGAAGCCTCACCAGTTGATTTTATCTTGAAAAAGAAGGTAAGGTCTCAAAGATGAGATACAGAAACTGATCACTTGGTCAAAAACAGTATTAAATCTGGAAAAACCATCATAAAGATACAAGCAAAACTCTCCACAAGAATAACAGATTTAAGGAATTTATGAACACAAGGCAGGTCTATAGATGACACTGGAAGGGACACTTAGATTTGAAGACAAGGTTAAACAAACCCAACAGGGCACATGGGATATATGAACAATTCCACAACAATCAATCAAAAAAATCTAAGAAAATACCACAAGACAACAAAATTATAAGAATTAATACATTTTCTGTAATTATCTCTTTTATTAATGTCATGACTTATCCAATTAAAAATACACACTAACAGGTTGGATAAGAAATGAGGATCCATTGCTGGTGGGATTGCAAGCTTGTACAACCACTCTGGAAATCAGTCTGGTGGTTCCTCAGAAAATTGGACATAGTACTACCGGAGGACCCAAC
>NC_034592.1:95656423-95663606 GCF_900095145.1 Mus pahari | reverse complement strand
GTCTTATTTTAAATTAAATATTTTCTTTTTTTATATTTCAAATGTTATCCCCTTTCCTGGTTAGTTCTTTCATATCCATACATTTATCTACATCTTCCATACATTCCTTTGCGACTCATTAAAGCTTTAAAAAAAAAACTTTTTTTTTTTTTTTTTTACAATCCAGTCATTGCCCCACTCCCAGTCTGTACTACCACACATTTCCTCATACCATTCCTCCCCCCCCCATCTCCAAGAGGATGCTCTCCCCACCCTACCCACTCCCTGGGGTCTCAAGTCTCTAGAGGGATAGATGCATCTTCTCCCCTTGAGGCCAGACCAGGCAGTCCTCTGCAGTATATGAGCCTTGGACTAGCTCATGTATGCTACCTGCTTAGTGGCTCAGTTTTTGAAAGATCTCAGGGGTCCGGATTAGTTGAAACTGCTGGTCTTCCTATGGGGTTGCCCTCTTTGTCAGCTTCTTCCAGTTTATCCCTAATTCGACCACAGGGGTCCCCGACTTCAGTCCAATGGTTGGATATATATATATATATATATATATATATATCTGTTTCAGTCTGCTGCTTGTTGGGTCTCTTGAAAGACAGCCATCGTTGACTTCTGTTTGTAAGCACACTGTAGCATTAGTAACAGTGTTAGGCCTTGGAGCCTCCCCTTGAGACGGATCCCAAGTTGGGCTGGTCACTGGCCCACTTTTCTTTCAGTCTCTTCCATTTTTATCCCTGCAGTTCTTTTAGAAAGGAACATTTCTGGGTCAGAATTTTTGATTGTGGGATGGCAACCTGTAGTGGCTATTAGTAGTTGTCAACTTGACTATATCTGGAATTAATTACAATCCAGAATTGGAAGGCTCACCAGTGATCCTAATCTGGAGGCTAGGAGATACAAGTTTCTGACCTGGATCTTGGCATGGAGATCTTGAGGCATAGTGACTATGAATTCCAGAAGATTAAGACAGGGAGATCTCTGAGTTCAAGGTCATCTGGGATTAAAGGCATGGTGGCACACACCTTTAATCTGGGCTACACCTTCTGCTGGAGACCTATGTAAGGACATTAGAAGAAGGAAGATTTACTCTCTCTCTCTCCTTAGCCTGCTTGCCTTGTAGGACTGAGCAGCTGCTAAATCCTTGGACTTCCATTTACAGCTGCTGCTGACCATTGTTGGGAGTTGGACTACAGACTGTAAATCATCAACAAATTCCCTTACTATATAGAGACTACCCATAAGCTCTGTGACTCTAGAGAACCCTGACTAATACAAACCCCCACCCTCCACATGATGCCTTGTCTTTTCTACTGGAGGTGGACTCTGCAAGTTCTCTCTCCCCACTGTTGGGCATTTCATCTAAGGTCCCTCCCTTTGAGTCCTGAGAGTCTCTTACCTCCCCAGTATCTGGTACTTTCTAGAGAGTCCCTCCACCTCCTACCCATGAGGTTGCAGAGGTTGCATATTTCCATTCTTTATTCTGGTCTTCTCTCTTGTCTTCCCTCCACACCTGATCATGGTCTCTCTTTCTCCCCCCTTCCCCTCTCCTACCCAGGTCCCTACCTCCCTTTGCCCCCTGTGATTGCTTTCTTCTCTCTCCCAAGTGGGACTGAAGCATCTTCACTTGGGCCCTCTGCTTCTTAACTTTCTTGAGTTCTGTTGATTATATCCTAAGCATTCTGTACTCTTTTGGCTAATAACCACTTAATATTAAGTACATGACATGCATGTCCTTTTAGGTCTAAGTTACCTCACTTTTGTTTTAAAGCTTCTGTCTTTGACTTGTCAGGATTGTAGGTAGCTATTCCTTTGCACAAATGAGATCATAGTGGCAATCCAAAGTCTCGGTGGTTTCATTTGGTCAGTATTCCTCTGTGGGCCAATTAGCTGCAGGTCCCATAGTAGCAGCACTCATGTCAATGTTTATACATGAAATAAGGATACTTCTAACAGGAGAAAGGTGGACTATGCTTAAGTCTACGGAAATAAACTTTTGAAAGTAGTAGTGACAAATATAGAAATAGCCTAGTGGAGTACAATATCTAACATCCCAAAATGCCAGTATGGAATTGATATTTTCTACTGATACATTGTTTTGTATAGAAATGAACTAAGTATTGCCTTGCACCAGAGAAAAGGATTAAAATAAAGTTAATGGAAAAAAATAGACTAGGGAGAAGGAAGACAAAATGTCAGAAATTTAAAATACTTGGTCTACCTCTAAGTTTGAGATGCAAAAACAAGGATCTAGAAGTATAGGAGGCTGCATTACGAGTATGGGTAAGAATTGACTCTGCATCAGAGTAATACTAACTTTTGGCTCTATCAAACACTAAAGGACTTCATGTGGAAATAGATAATAATGGCCTGGAAACAACCAGAATGCTCTGAGCTTCAGGTATTGTATAGATTCGTATCCTTCTCTGTGTTTACTTTAAGAACCACAGGAATTATATAGGTGCTTATGAAGTAAACTAAAAGGTCTAGATGTTTATAAATGCAGCCTGCCTCCTTTCTCATGTAGATCTACCAAGCACACTGTGAGTCACTTTAGGGCATGTAGTCAGACAGCCATTAAGGTGTAGAACACAATTGAATAGTCATGAGGAAAATGTCAAGTCTCTTGTACATTTTGAAGAAGAAATGATCAGACTGTCAGGATTCCTACAATCACTGTTCTGAAATGTTACTTCTACTCTAAGTCATAATTTCTCTAATTATGAAGGGGAAAATAACATGGTAGCATGTTACTTATGGTAGTTCCCAGTATCCGACAAGATAGTGTATTAAAAAAAAAAAAAGTATGGTGCCATACACATGGTTGTTACTGGTTCTGGTTCAGTTTGGGTTCTTATTGTTACAGAACTCATTAGTCATGGACTGCTGCAGAGAGTCTTTGGCTATGTCAGGAAATCTTGAAGTTCAGATATGAGTTGTGCATTGAAACAAAACAAAACAAAACAAAACAAAACAAAAATCAAAGCAAAGCAAAGCAACGCAACACAAAACAGGATGTGTCTCTTAATCTCCAGCATAGGTTATGATTTCCTCCAGACCACAACCTTCATCAGTCTGACTCACAGTGTCTTTCCTACTTCACAAAAATTATATAAGCACAGTACTCATTTGGATATCATACCAGGTACATTTTTTCTAATATTTACATTGTATATAGTAAAATAGAAGACTTAAATTTACTGACTGTGTTAGGACTTCATTAAGTATCCATTTTGTATGACATACATATAGTAATCATTTGTTCATAGATCACAAATAGCTTTACAGTAAGCTTATAATGTTTCTCTAGTTGCATAACAAAAAGAATGTGAAGTAGATTAGTTGGAAAAATGTCTTCTATAGAATATAAAATATAAGTCAAACAAGGGACAAACAAATGGACAAGCAGTGGCCCAAAGAGAAGAGTACATTATCATTATGAAGAGTTTCATTGCATAGCAGATTAGTATTACATTATAAGATAACCAAAATGTTAGACTTGCGATGATTATTTACCATCTGCCCTCAGCCCCTTCCTTTAATTTTAAAAGACAATGAAACTGGAGGCAGGCAATGAGTGATGTGCAGGAGGGATAGAAAAATAAAAAAAAAAACCTTCCTTGAGTTCTTGAATACTTGGTCCTGGGTCCTGATTGTGTTTTTTCTGTCTCCAAATTCAGTGTTCTTTTCACCATGCAATGAAGTATGGAAAGACAGTACAGTATAGAAATGATCTTTAAACATCAGCTATGTAGAAATTTTTAATAAACTTTACTATAACTGTCAAACTTTATGTATTTTATTCACATAATCTATGCTTTTTGTTCTGCACCCTAAGTATCATTTCTGATCTTACTCTGATACTTCTACAATCTTGTCTTTTAACCCTTTGTTCTCTCTGGACTGCTATAAAGTGTGATGCCACTATGGTTTCTACAATATCTTCTTCATTTACATGGAAAAAGTGAATGTAGTTCAATAAAAGATTAATTATGAGACATACTAATCAGAGTAATAGTACTGTACCAGATTGCTAAAAGGGTATGAAAAAGAAGATCACCAGAAAGTTCTGATGTTTGGGAAACATGATGGGCAGGAGGAACTACTGGGAGAGAAACCAGGGGTTCTTCTCATTTCATTGATTTCATGTGTATTATTTCCAGAGAGTCTTTAGTCTGTTCATAGCCTTTATTCAGATCAATTATTTGTTCTTTTCTAATTCTTATTTGTAAAGTTTTCCCAACCTGTATTTGGATAAAGTTAGGGAATAGAGGAAATGACACGCAGTGGCTCATGGTATTGAATGGCTGACAAATTTCTGCAAATAAAGTTAGAAGTTATGCTGAGATGTAGTGGCTCTATGCAGGAATGTGTTTTGTTTACAATCTGAAACTGATGATTCAGTTACTAACTACAGACAAAGCTTTCTTTTCTTTCTTTCTTTCTTTCTTTCTTTCTTTCTTTCTTTCTTTCTTTCTTTCTTTCTTTCTTTCTTTCTTTCTTTCTTTCTTTCTTTAATTCTCTGCCTTTTTCAAGTTTTGTTGGACACAATTCTTTTTTTCCACAGCAATGGATAAAGCCAATCACTCTGTTGTATCTGAGTTTGTGTTCTTAGGACTCTCCAACAGATGGGGAATCCAGTTGCTTCTCTTCCTCTTTTCCTCCACGTTCTACATAGCAAGTCTGATGGGAAACCTCCTCATTGTGTTCTCCGTGACTGCTGACTCCAACCTGCATTCCCCCATGTACTTCTTGCTGGCCAATCTCTCATTTCTCGACCTTGGAGTTTGCTCTATTGCAGCACCCAAGATGATTTTTGACCTGTTTAGGAAGCACAAAGCCATCTCATTTGGAGGTTGTATAACTCAGATCTTCTTTATTCATGCTATTGGGGGCACAGAAATGGTGCTTCTCATAGCCATGGCCTTTGATAGGTATGTAGCCATATGTAAACCTCTTTACTACTTGACCATCATGAGACCACAAATTTGCATTTTAATTTTGGCAGTATCCTGGATCCTTGGTCTTATTCACTCAGTGGCCCAACTAGCTTTTGTTGTAGACTTGCCCTTCTGTGGACCTAATATATTGGACAGCTTTTACTGTGATCTTCCTCAGCTTATTAAACTTGCTTGCACAGAGACCAATAAATTGGTGTTCATGGTCACAGCTAACAGCGGACTCATCTCTGTGGGCTCCTTCTTCATACTCATCATTTCTTACATCTTCATTTTGGTGACTGTTAGGAAACACTCATCAGGCAGCATATCTAAGGCCCTCTCTACTTTGTCAGCTCACGTAACTGTGGTGGTTTTGTTCTTCGGACCATTAATCTTCTTCTACACCTGGCCCTTCCCTTCATCACACTTAGACAAATTTCTTGCCATTTTTGATGCGGTTCTCACCCCTTTTCTGAATCCAGTCATCTACACATTCAGAAACAAAGAGATGAAAGCAGCAATGAGGAAACTCTGCTCCCAGCTTGTGAATTACAGGAAGGCCTCCTAAATATCTTATAAAAACAACAAAGGAAATTTACACTCTATGAGGAAAATAAAGTCAGTCACGTTTCAGTTTTCTATTAACGATTTTATATATCAGATTAAATTTAGAAGTTTATCAAGTTGTCATCTCCAGTACCTTAATAAACATGGATAAGGGGATTTAGAACTGGAGTTTTTATGCCTGGATTCTTCATATCAAGTATTTGATAGGGTGATTCTGTACAGTATTTTAGCTTGATGATTTTTCAAAATATATTAAGAATATTTTCCTTAAATTTATGATTGTTCCCTTTATGATTGCTATGTAAAATACCTCAAACTAACTTGATTTACCCCTTAAGCCTCCAAGAAGGGCTAAACAGAGAATATGCCCAGAAATTCACTGTTGAAGATAGGCATAACTCTTTTTCACTGTTAGAGTTCCCTGTTTTAGTGAGTTTTCAACAAATGGTTTTGGTGGTGGTGAATATGGAAGGCAACGGTTGCGTTTGCAGCTGAATTATTGCTATTAATAGACCCTAAATAAAATCCTCATATCTTCAAACTCTTACAAAATGTTTATGTGATAACAGTTAAAGTCTACCTTTATCCACCCCCCCCCCCCCCAAATTTTGTGCGAATGCTTATGTGGTGAAAGCTATGACAGTCGCACACAGGCTAGTAAATGAGACTGATGATACTCTGATATACATTTTCTCTTAAATTATTAAACATTTAATTTTATAACTACACTACTCAGTACCCAAGTCCTCCTCCAGAAGGCAGCTTGTTACGTACCCTTGATAACTTTTCAAAACTCTCCAGATCTAGCCCGGGTCCAGCAGCTAGTGATCCTGCATACTCTGGCCACCCATGCATGCACTGCAACTGACTCCCGAACTCCCTCTAGAACCTCTTCTACGTGCAACAACCCACAGGTCCCTTTGCCACAACCTCCGACAATTATTATATGTATATTGTGCATTGATTCAATTCTAGCTAAGGAGGTAATATTTTCATTCTTGCATTATAGATTAGAAAACTAAGACACAAGAATCTCACTAATTAGACCAAGATATCAGCTGGCAAGTGGCAGGATCTAGGCTGCTAAGCCAAGCAGCCCTGCTGTGAATCAAATACTCGGCGGATGCCAGGAAAGTGAGACCCTTCACCTGTACTTAGAATTTCTTTCTTTTTTTCCCCCAATTTTTATTAGGTATTTACTTCATTTTCATCTTAAATGCTATCCCCAAAGTCCCCTATATCCTCCCCCCCCCACTCCTCTACCCACCCACTCCCACTTCTTGGCCCTGGTGTTCCCCTGTACTGGGGCTTATAGTTTGCAAGACCGAGGGGCCTCTCTTCCCAATGATGGCTGACTAGACCATCTTTGGCTACATATGCAGCTAGAGACCCGAGCTCTGGGGTTGCTGGTTAGTTCATATTTTTGCTCCACCTATAGGGTTGCAGACCCCTTCAGCTCCTTGGGTACTTTCTCTACCTCCTCTATTGGGAGCCCTTTGTTCCATCAAATAGCTGACTGTGAGCATCCACTTCTGTGTTTGCCAGGCACTGGCATAGCCTCAAAAGAGACAGCTATATCAGTGTCCTTTCAGCAAAATCTTGCTGGTGATTGCAATAGTGTCTGCATTTGGGGGCTGATTATGGGATGGACCCCTGGGTGGGGCAGTTTTTGGATGGTCCATCCTTTCATT